>NC_133160.1:162171283-162478590 GCF_040802235.1 Manis javanica
CTTCCAATTAAATCCCAGAGAAGTCACAGCGCTTGTAAGTGGTAGAACCTGGACTTGAACCAAGGAATATCGAACTCCAAAGCCCAAGTTTTATTTCCAAACTGCTGAGTCTGTTAGTTCAAAGTGAACGTAGCTGGAAGGGCAGCCACAAACCTGAATTCTTAATTAGAAAAACAAACGTGGAATAAGAGATGGTGCTCTGTTAATTTTATAGGCCTCTTCCCTTCCTAATGTGGACTCAAATGAAACTGTCATCTTGGAAATAAAATATGCTCCAAGCCGCTGGCTGAGTCTACGTGTGATTGGCTCTTCGGACGTTTAAGCTGGGTCAGGCAGTGCTGACCTCCTTCACCAATGTTAAATCCAGGCAATATTTAAAACATTTCACTCTAGGAAAAAAATCTTCTTCATAAAGCCATTGAAAAAGCTGAACAAGAAATAGGATGACTTTTCTAGGAATAAAGGATGCAATTGCTTGTCCTGCACTTTCGTCTCTTGTTGACTCAAGGTTTTTCCCACAACAGAGTTCATGCGGCAGAGAATTCCCCAGCATCCGAGTTAATCAACTGCTGTGCTCCTTGGAAACCCTCTTAGCTCAAGCTAATCCTCTCATCAGTTAGGTAAATAAAATCTTAGACCTTTCTAAGAGTGGTCCAATTGGCTTTATTATTATCATAAGTTTGTCACTTTCATCACCACCCTTGTAGTCTTGGGTACTCAGACCTCGGCGCAGCCCACCCGGCTCAGGTCGGAGCTTGAAGGTCAGAAAGCCCTGGGGAAGGAAAAGTTTCAATGGCAGTTCAAAGTGTTGGCCCAGAACATCCGACAACATCAAAAAGCCAGGCAGAGAGACCAGTTGAGACTGTTCATTATACGGTCATAGAATCTGAGGTGAGAGCAAGGAAGTGGCCTGCCCGCTCACTGGCAGCTAGTGAGTGGCAGTGTCTTGACTCATGCCCAGTTCTCCCCTGCCATCACTTTGCCTCTTCAGGCTGGCGCATTCTCTCCCTTTAACGTGCCAGCACATCCGCTTACAGTCTCCCACCTTCCCCAGCCTCTGGCTTCGCGTTGCACACCAATGCCTGACCCACGATACCAACCACTCTAAGAGATGGGCATTGTCATGGGTTGAAATGTGCTTACCAAAAGGATGTGGAAGTCTGACCGCCACTACCTGTGTATGTGACCTTATTTGGAAATAGAGTTTTTGCAGATAAGATGGACCCCAATCCAATATGACTGTGTCCTTGGGAAAAGGGAAAATTTGGACAGAGACACACATACACAGAAAGAAGATTATGTGAAGACTCGGGGAAAACACCTTCTATAAGATAAGAAATGTCTGAGCCACTAGAAACCAGGAGAAAGGCCTGAACAATTGCTCCCTCACGGCTCTCAGAAGGAACCAATGCTGCTAACGCCTTGATGTTGGACTTCTAGCTTCCAGACTGTGAGACAATGAATTGTTACTGCATAAGCCCCGTGTCTGGGGCTCTTTGTTATGGCAGATCCTGGAAACTATGTAGGCATCTACAGCATCTTACAGTTAAACGAACTGAAGTCCCACCAAGTCCCAACTTGTTGGAGTTTTACCAGCTCATGGGTAATGTAATTAATGTAATCAAGAAAAACTAACTATAGTCTGGATACTTAGACTAGAAATCACACACAGGACTGGGAGTTTGGAAGCACAAGTTTCCAAACAGTTCCACCCCATTGTCTATGGAATAAAGCCTGCGCCTGTGTGCTTGCTCTGCGATGTGTTTTGAGATGCGGCCCCTGTCTGCTTGGAAGTGTCATCTCCTGGCCTCCCAGACTTGATCTACGGGTCAAGCCCAGGATTTCCCAAAACGTGTATCAGTTGGATTATGTTTGATAGCACATACCAGACTCTCATGTATAAAGGCTTAACTAGACACAGAGCTGGGGCAGTGTAGCCAAAGGAAAGTAACAAGGACCAGGCTCCCTCCAGCTTCCTGCTCTGCCGTCCTTAGCACATACCTTTCATCCTCACAGGCTCACAGTGGCTGCTATGCTTCTAGACACTGAATCTATGGTCCAGAGAAGTAGAAGGGAGAAGGGAATAGGGTAAGAAAATGCAAAAGGCACCTGCCAGCTAAATGTGTCCTTTTTCATCAGGAAAACAATAGTCTTCCCCAAAGTACACCCAGTGGACTTACATTTCGTCGGCTACAACTGGGTCACAAGGGCACCCACGGGGTATCTACAAGGGAGTCTGGAGAGATGAGCACTTTTAGCAACTGCACCCAGTGCTACTTCAAACAGATTGGGATTCTGATGGTAATAAAGCAGGGAAGAAAGGGTATTTTATAGGCTACCCGCATTGTTGGACACAACACAGGTCATACAACATTGGTGGTCCATAGAAAACTATTGTTTTAATTTTTCATGGTGAAGTACTTATTATGTATCAGAAAAAGTGATGAGTATATCAGACTTTAGATTTTATGAATATTTTTGTTTATAATGATCCTAAAGGAGATAGAAAGGCCAGAAAGTAAATTGATTTAAACAAAAATGTTAAGCAAAATTGTCATAGTGGTTTGCAGGTATAACATAAGATATTTAAATTACCACAATTGGGAAATACTAAGGCAAAGTCACTGAATTTCCCAGGACTTGCCACTTGCTTGACTACTTCTACTCTCTGTGCCTTTGCATATGGCTATTTCCTACTGAAATAAAGTTCCCTATGCTTTTCTACCTGGATAAACCCTAAGTGCCCCCAAAACTTTTGTCAAAGGTCATCTGCTCTGTTATTAGTTCTGGTTCCTTCTTCCCCACTAGTGTTTCCCCCAGCACATGGGCTGTACCTGTATCTTCCTTTATCTCCTTGTATGGTCAGCTTTGCCTGCCATAATGCTGCATAACAAATAGTCTCCAGATCCCCAAGGCTTGCAAACACAGCTGTTTATTTCTTGCTTATGTTGCATCGCAGCAGCTATAGGTCAAAATGCTATGGCTCTGCTAAGCTGTGATTGAGTCTGATGTGAGCCATGCATTTTCTCATTCAAGTACCCACAGTGAGGAAAAAGCCCCTTATCAAGGACATTAGGTTCTCACGATAGAGGGTGAGAACGCAAAATAAAAGCTGGAGACATTTTTAAAATCCCTTAAAACTTCTCACAGATGTGGCCAACCATAATCCCACCTACAATGCCATAGACAGAAGCAAACCACGTGACCAAGTGTAACATCAAGAAGGCTCCCCTCACAGGGAAGCAAGAGTGAATATTTGCTGAATAATACAAATGTCCGTGCTCCTGATGATGATGTAATGACTTATTTATACCCCTGACATTGTCACTAGACTGACCTCTCAGAAGGCAGAGACTAGGTCTAATGGATGTTTGCCATGGCTTTTGGGAAATCTTACCCCAAGTTAAAATCCAGAAACTCACATTACCAGGTTCCCTTGCACATGAACTAGACAAACAAAGCACAAGAGCAAGGTTCCTGCAATCAGAACTCATGGGAGACTTCAGTTTACATGAAAGAGCCTAAAGAGGGGGAGACCAGGCAGAAGCCATCCGAGCAAGACCGACACCTGACTTGCAGTGATAGCTGCAAGCTGAGGAGCCTCTTCTGAGTGGCAGGAGCAGAGGATCCCTAGAGCAGTCCTATGGAAGAAATTGGCACTGTGGCTGTCAGTGTTGGCCAAGAAGTGGCCCTCCTACAAAACCCATGAGCTACCAAATATCCTTTGATAAATTCCTTGTCTGCCTACATTAGCTAGAATAGATTCTGGTGCTTTGCAACTATGAGCTTTGCTTAAATACATCACATCTTACCACAGTGCCCAGCATGTGGTAGGTGTGGCAAGTTTGAGGGAAGAAATGTATAAGTAATTAATTAATAAGATTAAAAGTAATTTATTGAGCACTTACTGCATGCCAAGCACCATTCTAAGATATTTAAATTGTTTTCTCATTTACTCTTCATAACAATGCTTTGAGGTGAGTGTTATTATTATTGTTCCCATTGTATAGATCAAGATACCCCAACAGAGAGGCTAAGAATGAATAACTTGCATCAGTGGAGGCCTAGCGACAGCTCCAGTGGAGACATTATTTCTCTGGCACTGTTTTAATTAAAATGTATGGTCTTCAAAACTTTGCATGTATCTGATCCAATCAGGAACCCTTCTCTCAAATGGCTGTGTGGAGTTTCCTGGAGTCTCTTTTGTCAAAGCAAATAGGAGGCATTTAGCAAACCCTGGATTTGAAGCAGTCGTTTAACACTTCTTATCATATTCTCCTCCAGTTCTCATTTCATCACATAAAGTTTTATTCTTCTCCTTAAATGATCTCTCGGGGGTTGAAGGACTGAAAAAGCTTTTAAGAACATTGTTTCAGTAGTTCCACAGCCTCTTTAGGAAAATGGCTCTGAAATAACTCAGGTGTTATTTTTAAATCTTAACTGAGTGAATTAACCCTTCAACCGCTTTCAGAGATGAGAAGTGTTATCATTTCCACTTAGCTTATTTTCTGCCACAAGATCAGATACCCAGAATAAAGTGAGAGTGAGTTCTGTAATACCCTATAATATTATCACTTGGGGCAGCCTCTTTTGCAGCATCTTAAAAAATAAAACTTTCATTTCAGCTGATCTTATGGATATGGGATAGCTTTTGGCAGGAAAAGAAAATGAGATACTAAGCAGTTTACAATCATTCAGATAAATAAAATTGGTTCTTTGACATGGACTGCCAGCCCCTTCTCTCTCCTGTCTGTCCTGGTCCCAGGTCTCCTTGTTCTTTCGTGTTAAGAAGGAAGAAAGCTGACAATGAGAAGGACAGGATGAGTAGGTGCTGAGCAGGAAACATAATCTCATTCAATTTTCACAACCGCTATTATGGATGCAATTGAAAAGGAATGAAGCTGAGGCTTAGAGTAGTTAAAGGGCTTATTAAACAGCAGATTTGAGATTTGAACTTCTATACAGTGTTCATTGTATCAGACCATGTGGCCTTAAGCCCAAACATATCAACCCAGCTGAGAGACATTTGCACTTTAAAGTTCAAGGACAAAAATTCTTGCAAGCACAAAGCAGTGAAGCAAAAGGCTGGACCAGAGGCTGAGGGGCCTCGACAAAGTGTGTTAACCTGCAGGGTGTAGGAAGCCTGCTACTTAGGCCACACATAACACTAGCTCTACGTGTTTTGTGACTCTCTCTAAAATATTTTTTTGATATCAGAGTGTTTCATCCAAGAAAATAATTCACCTAGAGACTGACCAAGCCTAGGACCATGTCAAGTGTCTGTTGCAAGAGCCCTTTCATGTGCTGGTGACTGATGGCCTTGCAAGATAGGGAATTTTATGTGATCTTCAAGCCCCTGCACAACTGGTAACTCCTTCAAGCATTCTCGCTAAGACAGCAAGAAGGATCCTTGAAAATCAGGGAAGACTAGGGCTTAGTGTTCAGTAAATTCATTCTGAATGGGTCATAGTGACCCAGTGAAATATCCTGATGACTGCCACATACAGACCTGCAAAAAGTGCCGAGATTAAGGGGAAGGGCTCTGGAACTGCACAGGCTGGGTTTAAATCCTGCCTCTGCCATCTCTGTGGATTCTTCAAATCTTCAACATCCTCATTGATTCTCTGTCGACTTGTTCTACCAATTATTGAAAGAGAGGTATTGAAATCCCCAGCTGGACTTGTGGATTGTCTTGATCTTTCAACTGATACTGTCAATTTGCTTGAACTATCGTGTATGCTGATGGTCTGTTATCGGTGGCATGAAACTCTACATTGTCATGTTCTCTTGATCACTTTACCACACAGTTATGAAATGGACTCCTTCAACCCTGTTAAGATTCTTTCCTCTGAAATCTGCTGTGTCTAATGTTAATACAGACCCCCCCAGGCTTTCTTTTAATTAGTGTTAGCCTTTTATATTCTCTTCTTTCCTTTTGCTTTTAACCAGTTTGTGTCTTTATATTTAAAGTATTCTTACTGTACTCAAAATATTGAGGGATCTTACTTTTCCATCCAATCTGACAATCTCTGCTAAAATGACTCACTATGACTACATTTAAATCTATCACCTTTCTGTTTGTTGACTATTTGTCGTATCAGTTCTTTACTACATTTTCCCTCTTTTTATTTTAACTGACTTTTGGATTAAATATTTTTATGATTCCAATGTATCTTCTATTTGGTTTCTAAGCTACAGCTCTTTGTTGTGTTAATATAGTGGTTGATTTGGGGTTTACAGTGCACATCTTTAACTTACCCCAGTCTACCATCAAGTGATACTATACCATTCCATGAAAGGTATAAGAAAAGTACAATAGTATACTTCCCTTTTTCCCTTCCACCTTGGTGCCATCCTTTTTTACACATTTTATTTTTATATAATTTTGCAAATCACCCACTACTTTGTTACTACTTTTGTTTAAACAGTTAATTATCTTTTATTAAACTTTTATTTTGAGATACTATAGATGTAAAAAATATTACAGAGATGCAATGCACATACCCTTTACCCATTGTCCTTCAATGGTGATATCCTGTAAAATTATAGCACAGTATCACCATTACAATATAAACATTTATACCAACAACATCTCATTCAAATTTCCCCAGTTTTCTTTGTACTGAAGTATGAGTGCATGTACTTAGTTCTGCATAATTTTATCACATGTGTAGGCTCCTGCATCTATCCCACAATCAATTATCTTTTAAAGAGATTGCTGTGGACTGCTTTGTATCTCCCCCACCCCCAAATTCATATGTTAAAGCCCTAACCCCAGTGTGATGGTATTTAGGGATGGGAGTCTTTGGGAAATAATTAGGTTTACATGGGGCATGATGATGGGGCCACATGATAGGATCAGTGCCCTTATAAGAAGAGACACCAGAGAGCTTATGCACCCTCCCTCTCTCTCTCTCTTTGCCATGTAAGGACACAACTGGAAAGTGGCCATCTGCAAGATGCATTATGGCCTAATATAATATTGTGTCCCTTCTTTCCCACACCCCCAATCCATATGTTAAAGTCCTAACCTCCAGTTCCTCAGAATGTGACTATATTTGGAGACAGGGTCTTTAAAGAGGTGACTGAGTTTTTCAAACAATACTGCCTCTCTCTCACTTACCAACTTTACATTTCCCTGTATGGCCCCGGAAGATGACAGGTTAGCCAGAGACGGGTAAGATTCCTCAAGGGAGGAACAACCTAAGACAGGCACAGTTGCAGGGGGGCCATCAGGTGAGAAATTGGGGATCAACAGAGGTTAGGCTTAGAACCTCACCTCCCCTGTTTTGAGAGAAATCTTCTGCATCCGTGGATGTTTTATTGCCCTTGTCTAGCTTGGATTAATACTTAGTCTACAGGGACATACCTGATCATCTAAATTTGCTCTCTTACAGCACTAAACTATGTTTTCTACCTTTATCTTGCATCTACCTACCACTTCAGCATCTTATTAAAAATAATAATAATAATAATAATAATAATAAGGGAGAAATGTGGGATTCACATATAAATCAAGTATAAAAATCAAATGAATATTCATATTTGACCTGATTGTTTATAGTTCATAATGTGTGATCAAAACTGAAAGTTTCTGTGATGACTGCCCTTGCACTGTTCACCATGTAAGAACTTATTCACTATGTAAGAATTTGTTCACTATGTAAGAACTTGTTCATTATGCTTCAGAAGATTGGAGACTGTTGAGAATTAGGCTTGGGGTGGATTAATGATTGTGCATTGAGTCCCCTATACAGAATTTTATTGTTGTTAACAACCATTTGGTCAATAAATATGAGAGATGCCCTCTCAAAAAAAAAAAAAAAGAGGTGACGGAGTTAAAATGAGGACATTAGTGGGGCCCTTAATCCAACATGACTGGTGTCCTTATAAATTCAGGACAGAGACAGACACAAAGGTACTACCACACGAAGACACGAGGAGGAGAAGCCACGGAGAGAGGCCTCAGAAGACACTAATCCTACTGACATCTTGATCCTGTAGTTCTAGCCTCCAAAACTGTCAAAAAATAAACTCAATTATTTTAAACTATCTAGTCTATGGTGTTTTGCTATGGCAGCCTTGGCAAACTAATACGCTCATCATTAGGGAGGCTGCGAGTGAATCCTACTCAACCATTGCACAGTTGTTATTTTTCACTTGCATGCACAGAGAAGCCTATATAGCAACAGCATTCAAATGCCCAGTTTCCTGGCAAACAGGTTTAATACCAATAGAAAATTTTTCTTCAATATTTTAAGAGGGCTTATACAATGAGATTTTTTTTTAACGCTAGTACTCCTCTATTTATTAGCTAATGTTCTCTTATAAAACAGAGATTTCTCTCATCAACTAGGGCTATTTGATAACACAAAAGCAGAGATTCTAATGGAAAGGTAGGATGGATGTTTGTCACTATATTTTACCAATTTTCAGAACTACTTTTAAAAATACCTCAGTGATAACAAAGGAGGTTTTCCTTTCTCTGCTTTTTAACTATTATTACTGACTTGTAGATTTTTATTGATTAAATGTTTCAATCTACCATAATAATTACCTTTTTTATGTTCAAATACTCATAACATTTTATAATACTTTTTAAGCTGACTCCTGGTTCTTTTTACGTCACACTATTAAACTTTAAAAGTTTCCATCCTTTTTGGCACAAGATGTTTCTAGTTCATCTTGGCCCAGACCTAGTGTTTGCCATTTTCTCAGAATTTGCAGTTCGTTTTAGTGGTTAATTGAATTAGAGGCCATAACCTGGGTGGTAGAGGGTGCTTATTGCTAACATTTCTATAGAAAGAGCTAGGAAAAATTGTGTGTGTCTGTGTGTGTGTGCATGTGTACAAATGTACAAATGTATGTATATGTATTTACATATATGTGCATGTGATATATTGATATGTAAATTCAATTTTAACATTTTATAATTGCATCTTACACGAAGAATGACTCCTAAGAGCATTAACATGATTAGTCAGTTATCCAACATTATAAATACATAGTTTCAGAATAACAATGCTGAAATTACTATAAACAATAAAAATAATTACAAAAGTTCAAAATTTCTTGGTAGTTCTTTTTTTCTTACAATAAATACTTCCCTTTACGAATTACAGCATTCTAAAGCCCCATGAAATATATTTGTTCTCTGTGTTAATTTGCTGCCAACTTGGCGTATGGTTACATTCTTTTGTTTGTTTATTTTCAACTTGAGTTTTTTCTTTCATTTTTAAAATGGCAATGCATTTGCATGATTTAAAGGTCGAAACTACACAGAAATGTCCATCCAGAGAAATCTTGTTTCTACTTCCTTTTCTTCTACCCTGTCCTCTGGTCATAGTTAACCATTATGTGTTAGTTTTTATCTTTTCAGTATAATGTTGTCCATTTCAATGGTGTAAATATTCCTAGCATGGCCAGTTTCAGGTTCCTGTGGGGATCTCAACTGGCTCACAAAATTCTTGATAATTTAACAATCAGCCCTCGAAAAACTAGTACAAGCTGTCTCTAGCACACCTCTGCCTGTCTCCTCCACCTCCCACTTAAGCAAGAGGTGGTAAGCTATGCTGGGCCCTGGTTTTGCTTTTTTGTTTTTTTGTTTCTTTTTTCTCTTATTTCACTTGGTTAGATGTCATGAAGTGGTTGTCATTTATATCATGAGAACCTCTCTCACCCCTACCTCATTTCATGTAACATGACTCCCACTTTTCCCCTAAATATGGATTATGGAATTCTTTGAATTGAATTTAGAGTCAAAAGAATTTGGGTCCTAACCCTGAATCAGACCTTCAATATGTGTAATCTTTGGCTGGTAATCTTACCTCTCTGAACCTCAATGTCCTCATTCATGAAAGATGGACCATAATAAAAGTTTGTAGTATAATCAAATAAAATAAAATGTTAAAATGTAATATTAATAATAATATTAATAGCACTTTTTCCTATTGTCTTAATGATTTAATTTATTCACATATGTCACAGCTTAATACCCACAGTTAATATGGATACATATGTACTTTATAATTAAGTATACCCTATAAAAACATACCTCTCTAGAGAGTCATGTTATCCTCTATTAGTTTTGAGAGGACATGCTTTTCCTAATTCACCAAACTGGTAGAGTTTCACCTCATTATGAATCTCTGTGGACAGTGGCATTGAATTTCTCGCTGAAGGATTTCCCACACTCAGAATATCCACGTTTCCACTCCCATATGTGTTGTGACTTCTTGATGAAAAGCTTCCCTGACACTTCATCCACACAGTTTCTCCCTAGTGTGAATTCTGTGGTGTCTCGTGAGGTATGCCTTCTGGCAGAATGCGTTCCCACAGTCAGAGCAGCCATACAGTTTTTCCCTCAAAGAAACCTCAATTTTTGCCAGACACTGTACTTGGCACTTAATCCATATTAATTCACTTAATTCTCACAGCATCAATATATGGTGTATGCTATTACTCTGTCCAATATATGGTCAGAGGAAGTGAGTCACACAGAGGCTAGGACACTTCCCCAAGCTCACATAGCTAGTAAGTGATGGAGTCAAGATTACACCCCGAGACTGTCTACCTCCAGAAGCTGGCTCCCATTTAACCACTCCCCCCACCTCATCTCCTCTAATTGCTTGCTTCAACTGCAACCTCATAGTTATTTAAGGGAAGACCTTCCTAATGTGAAGTTTTCCTGGGCTTCTCTCAACAACTTTCCAACTTCCTTTCCTGACCCCATCCTCCAAATTGCTCCGTATACACTCCAGTTCAGGGCCACAGTCCATCAGTGGGGAAACCGAAAAGTGAAAAGGATCAGCTCAACTGGCAGCACTTCCCTGCCCTCTCCCAGGGGCCCACTGAAAGGCCCTGTCTGGTTATCCAGCATAGGTGGGGACCTCCATGTGGTGTCCATATTGTTAGAGAGTATCTTGTCTGGCGTCTTTGCTGGAGTAGTTGCTCAACATTTCACAATATGGGTTCTATTATATATATTTCCATTGTTTAAGTGGGGAAATTGGCTCAGAAAGATTAAATAACTTCACTACATCCTGGGGGACACAATCCTAGGACTCAAGCCTAGTCCATTGTGACAACCAAAAACTTAATCTTTGCAGTTGGCCTGGCAGTTTAGAAGGCGATGGAACCATCATTTCCCATAGTACTTGGGCAGAGCTGATTTCAGTCACTGAAGGTTTTGACTTTCCAATGAGAAAGCTGTGGCCTCAACACTGCCCTAAATCAAAGTTATCATCTCAGTCATGGTCATTCTCTTGGGCCCAAGATATTTGGGCTGGCTTTTGGATTTAGCAACTTACCATGTACTCGTGTAGATTTAACAGGGACCCTGGTGCTTTAAGAGTAGATGGAACTGGACGATGAGGCAATAATTCATTGCTAGCGCTGATGCAAGGATTAAATGAGATGCTGCATGCAAAGAGGCTGGCATGATGTCTAGCGCACAATCAGCACTCAGGAAATGCTTTCGATTTTAATATTACCACAGTAATTGCTGCCTGAGGTAAAACTGAGAAACAGATCTAACTTAAAACTCGGGACTGGCACTGAATGACCTTAAGCAAGTCCTTGACTTCTCTGAGTGTTCTCATCTTTAACTACTGTTAGTAACAAATAAGATAATATACATCAAGCAAGCATCTGGCACCTAGTAGGCCCTCAATTTAAGGTAGCAAACTTAATTCTGTATTTGCCTTCACATGTGCAACGAGCAAGGGAGGAGGGGTGTGGAGACCTGCATCCCGTCCTGCCCCTCCTGTCTCTGAACAAAACACACTGTGACTCATCTGTGGCCCCTCTGTCTCCCTTATAAAACAGGCGGTTTGGAGTCTAGGATGTCCTCCCAGCTCTGATGTTCTGTCACTCTTTGGGATGCCTGTCCATCTTCCCCCCAGTGCTGTGGGACAGTCAGCAGGCATTGTGACCATCATACAGATGAGAAGGCTAAGACTCAGAATACCAGGGACTCAGAATCCCAGACTTTCAGAGTCATAAGGACCCTTAGAGAGTATCTTGTCTGGTGATTCTTGACCTCTTAAATCCTTTATTCACAACTACTCCCTCTTTTCAGTGAGTGGGTGGGGGTGTTGGTCCCTCCTTGAAGGCCTTTGAGAGGCTGGCAGAGAAAGCCAGGTGACCAACTGTCACCTAGAAAATGGGCTCTGCCATCACATACAGATGAAGGCATAACAAGAATTGGGATAGGAAACAGTAAGATTCAGGAGCCCTGGTTTTTTTACCCCAGTCATAGTCATACCAGCAGGAGGTACAAGTTCACATGCTCAATAAAACCATTCATCCATCACTAAGTCTTCCCACGCAAGACGTTAGTCTCTGTCATCTGCCCAGATTACTTCCAGATTCCATCCTGGTCCTTCTTGTCATTTTAGAAATATAAAATTTGCATAACTTCCTTTGTCTAACTCTATTAATAGTTAGGCACTCTTTGCATGGAGAATATCTCCAAATATACAGGGCTACATATGAAACTCCCTACTTGGTATGTGTTCCATATAAACATTTATCTCTAATTCAACATGAAAATTTTACCCATCTTTTTTGGAAGTTCTACAAATACACACACATTTGGTGACTTCGCCAAAAGGATTCAGTGGGCCTCAGAGACAGCGGTACTTGTGCCTGACTTACCACCATGGGAGGAAACAGCGGGATCAGCACGGGAAGAACACTTGCCAGGGGTGTCCAGGGGGGTCTAAACATGGGCTTCTAGTGTTTCCCCTCCCGAGGGGATGGTGACATGGAAAGTACAAGATGTCTCTGCCCAAGGAAGCACAGTTAGGACTCAGAGTCCAGGGCTTTTACTGGGGGCTGGTCTCCCAGGCACCTGCCACTCCCAGAGGGAAAACAGGTGCTCACACACTCGGCACAAATAGTCTAGGCAAGCAGGTACAGCAGCTCCCGTGCCCTAGACATAGAAACAGCCTTATCAGCTAGCAACACAGGGAAGATTCCCAACACCAAGCTCCTAAATGCCAGCCAAAGGTCAGCTCAAAAGCAGGCCCACCCAGGGAGCAACATCAAGCTGCTATGTGAGCTCTTCCCAGCACACTATCATTTATGTCCCTTTGGGGCAGACATAAAATTCCCATGTGCTTACTTAACCTTTGGAATTTCACAATTGGTTAAATATTAGGACTATGTTGAGGGCAAGTTTGATGTCTGCTCACAAAGAGTTATACAGTGTTTTGACACTTCCCTCTTCCACATAGGAAAGTCACCGATTTAGTCCATTCCCTCCCCCTCCCCCATCACACATGGATATTGAACCCAGGCCTTCTAAATAACCTAGAGTTAGTTCTCATACTTGGCTGCACATTATAATTACCTAGTGAGCTTTAAAAGCGACTGAGCAGAGTGAACTGGTCTGGGGTACAGTCTGGGACTTGGAATCATTTAAGCTCCCATGTGATCTTAATGTGCAGCCAACATGAAGAACCACCTCAAGTCCAGGGGCTCTCAAAGTGTGGGTCCCAGACCAGAGCATCTGCATCACCTGGGAACTTGTCAGAAATGCAAATTTTCAGGCTCCACCCCAGGCCTAGACAATCAGAAATTCTGGGTGTGAGTCCCAGAGATCTATGTTTTAATAAGCCTTCCAGGTGGTTGCTGTACACTTAAATTTGAGAACCCATTAGATTTGGACCGAGATGAAAATCTTCACCAGCCCCTGTGGCTCTCAGTCTGGGCTGCTGTTAGACGTGGCTACAGGAAGTTCTGAGCACTACCCCTGTGTGCTTCCAAGAATTGCTATTCACATAGCTCTGCTTAGCATCCCTTTTCTCCAAAATTTCCCAGTGCTGGCTTTGGATGTGAGGATGTGGGACAAGGTTTGTTAAACTCATGGCCGAGTCCAAGAAGATGGATATGTGAACAAAATTTGCCTTCTGTTATGAAAAACAAAGGAGAGAATGTGGACACTGAATAGTCAAGCATCGGTGCCCGCTCCCATGGCAGTCAAGAAGGCAGCAGGTTGGGACTTGAACTCTACCTTCTGCTGTGACTCTCTTGTACCCAAACATGCTGGATCTTCTACAAAATGGAGAAAAGAGTTCCTCCCCAATCTCATTCTGAAAGCCTCTTTGAGGGTTATGCATAATAATGTATAGAAGCGGGTAAAAGCCTAAGGTAAGATACTGTTCTCTAGTCTCCAGGGTTAGAGGCAGGGCTGGGAGCACACGGTTCTCTGTCTGCTGGGAGCTCACTGACCCCATCCTTCCTTTAAGATAGACGTTTACCATGTACACTAGCCATGGTTTGGAAAGTAGAAGTTTCGGCCAATTCTTCTATATGTACCATGTTAATTCATAACATTTTCTTAACCACTTTATTCATTTCAATGTACAGTT
Organism: Manis javanica; assembly: GCF_040802235.1. Classification (NCBI taxonomy): domain Eukaryota; kingdom Metazoa; phylum Chordata; class Mammalia; order Pholidota; family Manidae; genus Manis; species Manis javanica. Next base: position 162,185,659 of record NC_133160.1, read on the forward strand.
TTTCTCCAAATCAGTGAAGTTGCTGATAGGCATGCAGGTGTAGCTCTGGCCTGCCAGAACTGGTGGTTTTGGGGAATTTTTATGGGAGTGGGGGAGGGGAGGGTGGGAAGGAACTTCTAGTACTAGTACTTGTTATGTACCATTTGCCTTCCTTTTCTTATCCTTTCATCCTTACTATAAACCACAGAAAGTTATCACTATCTGCATATAATAGATAAAGAAACAGAGGGTCAGAGAGGTTAAGGAACTTGGCCAGAATACACAGATAGTCCGAAGCAAAGCGACCATTGTACCCACTTGTCTGAAATTCACATGCTTCCTGCCAGCCCAGTGTCTGTCACTTGTAGATTCACCCTTAACTATGGGGTGAAGTTGGCGGTCCCAGTAATCAGAAAGACTGGGATTCTGAGGCACACGTGGCTTGTCTGAGATTATGAATCCCCTACTGTAGCATCCCAGCTAAGTGAACAAGAAATATCCTCATAAAGAGCAGACAACTCCGATGAAGCCCTGCACATTCTGCTTTCCAAATGGAAACATGAAATATCCCATAGGCACTCACGGAAATCAAACTCTTTTGTAAGTGGACAAAGATGAGTGTAAATCCCTTGTAGATGTGAATCACGCAACCCAGGGAAAGGTAGTTTGGACCATAAACAGCCTTGCTCAGAAAAGCAGGAGACTAATCTGTCTCCAAAGAAAACATGCCCGCTCTCCTGAGATGTCTGGATGTCCACCTGCTCATCCAGGGCAAACCATAGACATGGCCAAAAGGCACAAAGGCTGGCTGTCACAGCGCAGCAGGTACATGCGCCTGGGCGCTTGTCCCCCTGAGCCAGCCCCTTCTGAAGCTCTGAAAGGGGGTTTGGCAGATCCCCCAAACCCACTCTCTCGAGCTGGTGGGGAGGAGGCGCTTGCCCAAGCTTCTGCTGTCAGCTCTCAGGCTATCTCAGTAATGGTTAGGTATTCTCTCCAAGTGGTCTCCCTTCAAAGTCCTTCCTGCACATTTCAACTTTAGGGTTAAAAATAATATGTCATACTTATCCATGGAATGTAACTTACATGGCCACATTTACAGAACAAATAAATGTCACTTAACACCTACTGCATGCCTCACACAGAACGACTCCTGCCCTGAAGATAAAGCAACAGAGTATCTGGACCCAACTCCAGCTGACGGAAGTTATGGGCAACCAAACCTGCCCGAGGAAAGCAGGGCAAAGCAGGTTTTCAGTGATGTGATGTATAGGTGGCCCCGTCTGGTTCTGGTGCCCCTTATCATACTGCCAAAACACCCGCTACTGCCCTCTGGGGCACTTAGCGCATTACTTTGGGGCTGGTGGTTCTCTCCCCTGTGCACACACCCTACAACATGCACAGCTGTTTGAGGGCTGGGTCAGCGTGTCTCTGTCACCCATGTATTGCCAGCAACTATCAGATGATAAGTGTTCATTAAAAAATAATGGTGGGAGGAGACTCATCTATCTTCAAAGAAAACATGCTTGCTCTCCTGAGATGTTGCTGTGAACTAAATGTTTCTAAATTTGTATCTATTTTTCGCTTATTAGTTGAGCACTTTGAAGTAAACTTAGGGGAAACTTTTTAAAAGTAGATGCTTCAGGCTGCAGTAGTCTGTGAGAGGTAGGTAGGAAGAGGAAAGATGGCAGACCCTGCCCTCGGGCAGAAGGGACTGTCCTGGACCAGGGAGGGGCTGTGTCAGGGAGGGGTCCTGAGGTCACAGACAGTGCAGGCAGAAGACCAAAGGCCATAACAGGACTCAGCCCTGTGGTCCTGGCCATCACAGGAAGCAAGGTGGTCCTGCTGTGACTCAGGGTAGGAGGCAATGCTCTGTAAGTTGGCTTCAGCCTAGGAGAACCAGGAAGAGCACATGGGAACCCAGCTATGGTTTTCAAGGTGGAATGCCTGCAAGCTGCTCCCTCTGGTGATGCAGCGATGGGAGCTGAGGAAGGTGAAGGCAGAAGCTGCATGCTTGAAATGATGCCTTTTGGTGACGATTCAATACCTATGAGCCATGCAAACAGCAGCAGAAAAATAGCAAGATCCAAAACAGGATTATTCCCTGAGGAGGACACCTTGCACTAGCCCTTAAAGAAGAGTGGTGCAACGAAGGCGGTAGAAACAGGGACAGAGAGTGAGCAAATGAAAGTCTAGGGCATCATGCCTGAGGGAACAGGCCAGAGGCTTCACAGGATTCATGCAATGGCCAGGAATGTCTCCAAAATATTCCAGTGGATCCATGTACCCTTCCTGTCACCACTGAGAGTCCATTTCTAATATGCATCATTCTAGTTAACAGGCTAACTTCACCAGTAAAAACTACGGAGACATTCATTAGATTACTCAGCAAGTCTAAGTCACTGACCCAAGATGGATAGCAACGTTTGTGTCATTCTCCATCAGAGAGTGGCCTCCTGTTTGTACAGTACTAGCAGAGCTCTTGAGAATGTGCTCCTGATTAGGGTATGAGCAATATGGGGGTGAGAGTTTAACACATGCACACACACACAGAATCACATGTTGTATTTTAAAGTCTATTCAAGGAAATCCCAGATGTCCTGACTACCAGTGGCCAAACCTCAGTTTGACTCGATTGCATGGTTGCCAGAGATCTTGCCTTTATTTCCAGACCTTTGGGAGCTGAGGCAAACAGCGCCATAGCTAAGTGTGCTCATAAGAAAGCAGATAACACCGGCAGGGCTCTGGACCATGTGGGCAAGATAAGCCTCAGAATGGCATCCTCAGCCTGAGAAACTCATCTAACTATTCACCCAACTAACGGAGCACTATAAAGTTGGATTTTTTCTTTCACCCAACTCTGGTATGTGCTGGTTTAGTCAGATTTGATTTGGTTTAAAAAATATTGAAGCAATATTCATTATACCTTGATTCTAACAGAGCAGAAGCATAGTTATTATACATACATAATTTAATTTAATTTCCAAAGCCAAACTAAGTCTCCACACTCTAAAGGAGCAAAAAACTGAGATTCTGTGTGGCCTGCTTAACACCGCACAGCCAGTAAGCTAGCTTTCCAACCTAGGCAGGTCTGCCCGATTCTACCCTGTGTGTGTGTGTTCTACTCTATAGACTAACTTTATGTCAGGTGCCAAAAAAGCTATTTAAATAAGTGAGGATAAACATACACTCAGGCCATGAAGAGTTAATAAGATATAGAAAAGAGTCAAGGGAAAATATTTACATTTTTTAATGCCATTTCTGTCCATTTAAAATCTCCCTTTTTTTAGGATCTAGGCTTTTGACCCTCTATCTTCACTAAAGTTATGCTTGGAGAGCCTTGATTGTTTAATTAGAAAATATGGCACCGTTATTCAAAGAGTTGTCATTACCTAAACTGTAATGGTCAGAGAAAGTCTTAATAAGAAAAAAAAAGTACTTGACACATCTCTCTAATTTAATTGTATTTATTTTCACATTTCTAAAAATACCTTCTCTGCAAACAGCTTCTGGGCACAAACTCAAAACTATAAATCTGCCAAGCTGACAGCAATCTCCTCTTCTGTGTCCTCATTTACTTAATGTCCAAAAAGTCATTTGTAGCTTCTATTTTTTAAAACACTATATATCCACCTAAAATCTCCAGCTGTCACCTGTGAATATTCAAGGAGCACCTTCTGTGGGCCACAAACGAAAGTGGGTCCAGGATTCACAGATGCCTCAGACATAATCCCTGCTCCCCCAAAATCATGTCCAGGCCAGGCTTTGAAGACCAGAGGCCACCTCAGATCCATCCCATGATCCATGGCTATGATGCCGGTGGTCACCTGACCATGTTTCAGAAACCATGGTCTAAGCAGAAGGAAAGATCATTTCCAGACCACCCATCAGGAAGTGTTTGGAAATGGTCACTAAAATAACAGCTAACAGTTATTAACCATTTACTCTCTGTTGGGTGGTGCTCCATGAGCTGAATTCATTGATTCCTTAAAGCATTTCTATTCATCCCATTTCATAGGTGAGGACAGTGAGGCACAGGATTATTAAGGAAACAAAGAAACGGATTCCTGGGGTGGGTGTCTGGGTGAGGAAAGGAGTCACAGCTGGAGAGGATTCACAGGGGAGTCCTAAAGAGTGAGTGTTGCCAGGCAACCAGGAGGAAAGAAAGGTTACAGGCAGAGGCATTGGAAACACAAGGAGAAAAGGCTGCATGCCTGTAAATCTATTGGAAGTCTCTCTTACTAGTCTAGGGGATAGAGGGTGAAAGTCCAGACTAGGGCATGTGCAGTAAAAAAGGAGAGGAGAGGCAGAGATAAGGAACAATTTAAAAGAAAAAGTCTCCAGCAGGACTTGATTGATTGGATGCAGGTGGATAGGACAAAGAGGAGTTTGAATGCCCACCGGGGCTGGGTGGACTGCAGCTCCATCGAGCAGGGCAGGAAGAGGGCAGTGGTGGGAGGCAGGACAAGGAGTTTGGTTGGCTATGCCCGTGGGACACCTAGGAGACATTCAACAGGCAGCTATCCACATGAGTGGGAAGTTGGTCAAAGGCTGGGGTTGCAGAAAAGAGCTTAACAGATGGCCCGTAGGCAGTAGGAGCCAACATTGGTAAAACATGCTTTCTATACTCGAATGGGCATGCAAAACCCCTGGAGATTTTGCTAGAAACCTAGGCCACAATTCAGTGGATCTAAGGTGGGACCTGAGATTCAGCATTTCAAAGAAGCTCCTAATTGATGCTGCTGGTCTACAGGCCACATTTTAAGTAGCAAGGTAGTAGAATGTTTGAGAAATGTTTGAGGAAGAACATGCAGAGAAAAATGCAGTGGGTTGATAATATACACTGGTGAGAACACCAATATTTCAAGGATGGACACAGGAACCTGTTCATGAAGAGGTAGAGGTGAAATGGTCAGAGGAGTGAAAGAAAGCTTAGATCTGAGTGTTCCTTGTCTCAGAAGCCAAGGACGTGCAGAGTTTTGACAAGCACGAACATTCAGCATGGCCAACAGGAGGCAAAGGTAAAAGTCAGACCTGCGCATCTAGCGGATTATTCGACACAGGGGCGCTAGGCCGACTTTCAGCAGGCAGTGTCTCCGGCTGGCTGAGACGGAGGCCTCAAAGGCCGTACCTGCATCTGGTCTACACCATACCCGTGAGCTAGCACAGCACCTGCTCCACAGCGGCATTATGGGCTGAATGGTGTCCCCCCACCCCCACCCCCGCCCCATAACTCCAGGGGGAAAATCCCAGGGCACAATACCTTTGAAACAAAAATCAGTCAAAGGGATAAATAAAGTGGGAGAAACCCATTTATTTCTTACAAGCCGTCATCCCACATCTCTCCCAACCAGGCTGCAGAAGGAGAGAGAGCTCCACCCAACCTCTCCATAGTCCAGATAATTCCTCGCTCGCCCTTGTAATTACCTATTGATATAGAGATGCACTACTTCTCTCCACCCCTTGGAGACAACTATTGATACGTAGATGCACTAAAGTCAGGTGAGAGATTTTGGAAATACTGCAATTTTACCCACACCCCCAAATTCATAAGTTGAAGTCCTAACCCCCAGCACCTAAGAATGAGACTGTATTTGGAAATGGGCCTTTAAAGAGGTAATCAGGGTAAAATGAAGTCATTCGGGTGAGCCCTAATCCAAATGACTGCTGTCCCTACGAGAAGAGGAAATTTCACCTGGACATGCAGACACAGCAAGATGGAGCCTATCTGCAGGACAAGAGGCCTCAGAAGAAATCAACCTCACCAACGCCTCAGTCTCAGAACTGAGAGGAAATAAATTTCAATTTTTTAGCCCCCACCCCCATCTAAGGCACTTTGTTACAGAAGCCCTAACAAGCCAAGACAGGATGCGTCCATGATGCCTCAGCGGCATGGCACAGTGTCCTGGAGGACCTGGGGTCCGCCACCTCACTGCCCCAGCATCCTCTGGTTCTGGGGTAGCAGGAATTCTTAGTTGTCCACACATGGCCACCTTTCCTGTGTTTCTGTGACCCTCTACGGAAGGTGCACTGGCCACGGCACTGAAGTGCAAACAGGCAAAAGCCGAGCTGTAGGGGGCTGTGAGGAGAGGAGTGGGCGAGGCAGCCTGATGGGGCCGCTCTTCAGGGGGCATTTCCTCCCTGGGAACCAACTGTTTGAGATGTCTCAAGGCACTGGAACTTTGCCTTTCTATCCAGGTGACTGACATATTTACCCAGAACTCATGTTATTTTTACAGTGACTGTCATATCTCAGGGATTATCCATGTGCTGCAGTCTGATGGCAGATGGCATTGACTAATGCTATGAGGTCATGCCAGGGGGACCTACTGAATCACACACTCCAGATTCACAGCTAACAGAATTTGAATATTCAAATGCTACATAATCTTGGCCCAGCTAAACTGTATAATCCAGTTTCTATAACTGACCACCAAGGGCTGTATGGTTTCCCCATGTGGCACTATCTCCTACAGCCTCCCCCAAAATTCAAACACTTTAAACAGATGGCATTTCTTGCATATATATATATATGCTCATACAAGCTCCATCAGAACACAACTGAAACTATCACTGTAAAGTAATTTGCTTGAGAAAATCAAGTATTCTATCAAGGTGACAGATGCATGCAGTAAAAAACCTTACCAAGTTTCCTCTATGTGGCATAGGGGGTGGGTTTTCCAGTTCTGCTTTAAGGCATCTTGATATTTTCTTCTTCCCCAAATGCCTGGCACCTAAGAGGGCCCCTTTCTCAAAAGGCACATTATTAAACCCTAAAAATAGCTGGGTAAGTATTTCTGTCCAATTTGTAAAGATAAAGCTATTTCAGCATCAAAGGACTGGGGCAAACCCCTGGAACCATACATAATAAATGGAGAAGAAAGGATTTTATTTCAGGTTCCCCTGACTCCAAAGCCTGCAAGCTTTCTAGTGTTCCAAGCACCTTCTTTTTAATGAGTACTACTTCCCTTCAAGGTTACCTGCCATGTTCATTTTTATACCGACTTGCCAGAACACCATATGGGCCCCACAGAAGGGTCCATACAGTACCTGGAAGTCCAACCACAAAGGACTGAGCTAGTGACCTCTTGATGTGCCCTCCCTGGGGATTAAAGTCACCTTTTTTCAACCAATGGATCCCGTTGCTATGTTAATCAATCGGCCCCTAAATCCAGTTCAAAGAAGACCATTGTCTGGGATCTGAATTGCTCATTCCACAGTCAGTTCAAATGATCCCTCTGTTTACCTGCAAATTTCAGGAAGTGACCAGATTCTTTATGAACTGTTGTCTCTATGATCAAAGCAAATCATTCAGCCTTGTGATCAAAGAGATGCTAACTCCCAGCTGGCCTCGTTTCCCAAACTGCACAACTCCCACTACCTAAGCCATAATTAAAAAATGGTTCAGTTCAGGAATTCTGATTACAATATATAAATGACCTTCTTGCCAAAAGGCTTTGAACAGAGCTGTGGACAGGGCCAGTATAAGCTTCAATATTATGAGAAATTATGGTGACAGTTGATTATGTGATTTTGCAGGTCAATATGCCTTGACAGTTTCTAACTTGCTAATTGGCCTTTGAAATCTTGGAGGCACACAGCACAGCCCATACAGAAAGGGGAAGGAGGAGGGAAGACGGAGGGAAGGGAGGGACTGAAACACGTGCCCCAAGCCTTTCAAATCCTCCTGGCTTCCACTCTGCACTATTTGCCAACAGGAGCTCTGAGAGACTGTAAATTGAAGTGTCACTTGGTGACATCCTGTGTCTGGGGTAGTTTAGTGAATTATGTCTGCAGCTGACACAATATGCATAACAAACCTCTTGTTTCCCAGGCTGACACCATCCAGCAGCTCGAGAGATCTAAATTACCCGCAGGAAGGAGGGGTAGCCAGGGCGGGCCTTCTGAAATGTGACTTATTAGAGAGGGCGGAAACAGAAGGCAAGGAGGCAAGAAGCTAAGCTTCTCCGAAGGTAGGGAGGTCAGAATAATAAGTCGTTTTTACAAGATCAAATAAATCATCCCAATCACCAGGAAAGCAGCAGCCAGCCATCTCAGGTGACAGTGGTGCAGCACGTGCAACACAGAGGGGCACAGGTTTAAAGGTAATTGAGCCCAAGACCTCTGGAACTTCGTGCAAGGGAACATCAGGACAGGACTGGGGAATGTGAAGCTGTTTGAATGTTCTGAATTTCCTGCAGCCGAGGCTGCTGATGCATGCTGTAAAGCCAGGGACAGCATCTTTGAAAGTGATTGCTCAGGGTACAGACCTGATACTACATTTCACAAAAGGCAGCCAAAAGTATATTCACTTCAGCTTCTCCGACCAGATCATCAGATGTCCTGTCATAGATAACCTGGCTATAGGGCTTATGTTTCTCCTATAATCTCCAAACTGGACTAATTCTTATTCAGCAGACTTAATTTGGGGGGTAGGAGGAATGAGCAATGGGGAGCATATGTGCCTATTTGAGGAAAAGGAAGGGAAATCCAGAAATCCTGAGTAAGTTGGGAAAATGGAGGTTTGGGAAGGACTAGGGAATCAGCCATTGGCACATAACCTCTGCCACCCAGTACAGGGCCCACACCCCTTCATCTTTGTCCCTAGGATGTAGGATAGCATGGTAATAACATGCATTGAGGGTTGTGTGTGCAGACATTGTTAAGAGACTTACAGGCACTGTTTTTGCCCACATTCGCAAATAGGTGCTTTTTATTATACTTATTTTGCAGATGAGGAATGTTTAGGCTTTCCAAGGTTAGGTAACTTGCTCAAGTTCACAGAGCCAGTATGTGAACTCAGATCTTTCTAGTAGCAGAGACACAGCTTGGAATGCCTACTCAGGATCTGCCCAGCTTAGAATCTGCTCAGGAAATGTTTGTGAATTGATATCAAAGGGATAAAATAGTGCCCAAATTGATGAATAAATAAATGAATTTTATCTTCATTTTGGAGTGGTTCCAGCTTTTTTTTTACCAACATTCTAGGTCATAAAATTCTCTTTTTTTAGTGAGGTAAGGTCTATGTGACAAAAATAAATAATTGCTGCAGTTTTATTAGTAATTAATAATAAACAAACCCATATTTAATAATTAATAAAATGAAATGTTAAGCACAAACTATGGCATTTTTTTAAGTCCACCAGGAAGGACCAGGGCAATATAGGACATAAAGTAAGACTTCAACAACAGTTTGCAAATAACAAAGCTGATATTATCATATATTATAGCACTAGGTTAAATGCAGCAAAAAAATTGTATCATCTGGATAAATTGTGCAAAGGCACTTTATAAATTTGTGACCAATTTCCATTTTAGAAATTCAAGTAGGAATATAAGAAAACTGCTTACCATGATAGAAAAACATATTTCACAATAATAGTTGTCAGTCATTTCAAGGTAAAATATCAAAATCAAGAACCACAAAAAGCAAGAGTCTTATCATTATATTTTACATTGTTTGAGAAATTCTGACCAAAAGAAAAAGAAACAAAAAACGAAGATCCATATTAAAAAAAGAAAAATTATTCTTTATAGATCATGTACTTATATATCTATAAAATACAAAGGAATGTGGTAGAAACTACCAAACTTTAATATAATATAGGAGTTTGAATTTGAGGTAAACAAATAAAGATGACCAAAAATAGTGTATAAGATAATTTTTAAAAATCCTGTTTCCAGTAGCAACAAAACTATGTGTCATAAATAATTTTGATGAAAACTGCGTGACCTACATAAAGAAAGCCTCAAGACGTTGAGGAGAGATGCATAAAAAGTCTTGCCTACAAGGAGAGAGATAGGCCACGTGGTGATGCTAAGTATTGCAAAGGTTTACAGTCTTCTTAAATTAATGTGTGGCTTGCTACAATTTTAATAAAAATCCCAGCCTGACTTTGACAGAATGTTTCTAATGTCAACCTATAAAAATAAACAGGATATTTAAGAAATTTTTAAAGGAGAAGTGCACTGTATTTTATAAGCTATAAAATTCTAAATAATATGACTGACACTGGTGCAAAAATAACATAAGAGACAATACCCCAGAAAAACGATCCTATTATATATCATATTCTAATACATGATAAAGAATTCATCACAAGTGCATTCCTAGAAAAGCTAGGGTTTTTCAGTAAACAAGTCTGGGACAATCAGCAAACAATTTGGAACATGGTATATTTATATTATACCTCATTCCACCTACCAATAACATTTCTGATTAATTCAAGAATTAATATATATGAAAGAGGATTAAAAAGGATTCAGAGAATTAAAAGAGGATTCAGTTGAATTCCCTTGTTTTATAGGGGGAAAGTGTTCTGCTCTCAGGAATGATAAAATAATTCAGAGGGAAAGATGGATAGACAGATCTTAGCACAGAGCACATGTAGACCCAAACCTGATAGATTCGTGTTTGCTTTATAGTTGTGTACATTTTGACAATCACTCTTGTGCATAATTAAATATCAATTAAATATTTTTACAGGGCAAAGAAGAAAATATAGTGATAGAAGACTAAGAAAAATAATTTAACAAATGTGAAAAATAGATAAGAAAAGCATGAAGACTCCCAAGATAACCCAGTAAAGGAAAGAAAGGAAATTCACCAAAAAGAGAATGTAATTAGTTAAATGTATGAAGAAATGTTCAACCTCAGTAAACATTATGAGATACTATTTTTTGTGTGTGTCTTAAAAAAAAAACTTAAAAAGCCACAAAATGGCAAGAATTAGGTGATACAGACACCCTCATACATCACTGATGGTGATTTGTATCAGTAGCTTTAAAAAGGACCACAGCAATTTGTAGAAGAACTTTAAAATGCTTATTCAACCTGGACACATGAATTCCACTTCTGAGAATCTATCCTATGGAAATAATTCTAGATGCAGAAAATGCTCTATGAATGAAGATGTTGACTGCTGTGGTATATATAATAGTGAAAAACTGTTAAAAGTTCTTCAACTTGAGAAGAATGAGGTCTTGGGTTGATGGTCAAGTCCCAGCCTACACCACCAGTGAATGGCACCTTATTTGGAGACAGGGTCTTTGCAAATGAATCAAACTTACAATGAGGTCATAGTGACTCAGAGGGGCCGTAATCCAACATGACTTTCAGCATGAGTGGTTATGAGAAGGAAAGAGAAAGACACACACAGTGAGAGACCATATGAACACGGAAGAAGAGGTTGCACTAATGCAGCTACAAGCCATGGAGAGCCAGGGATGCAGCCCAACAGCAGAAGCCAATACCAGACAACAGATTTTCCCCTACAGAGAGAGCATGACTCTCCTCACACTTCGATCTCAGACTTTAGGCTCCTGAACTGTAAGAGCATAAATTTCTGTTGTTGAGGCCACCCAGTTTGTGGTAATTGGTTACCCTGGCCCTAGGAAACTGATACAAATGATAACACATTTGTGTTAATTGAAAAACAATTTCTCGCTGGAATATGAAGCCACTGAAAATAAATGAAAATTATGTAATTATTTAGCAAAAGGGTTACAATGTAAGTAAGTAGGCAGGATATAAAAGTATATGAAATTATGAATGTTACATGCTAAAACAATTCACTGATGTATAGAGAACAGACTGGAAGGAATTTCAACAAAATATTTGAATTAGCTCTATATGAATAGTGAAGCCACCGCATGTTTTCTACTTTTAGTGTGTTTGATTTCTTCAGTGAAAATGCATCTATAATTAATGTTCATAACTTGTTGAAATGAATCAAGACTCACCCTGAGGACAGGACTTGAGCTGCTCCTTATAAGGTCCTCGGCCGGGCAATTGAAAGCCTGTACAAAATGGGCTTCTGTTAACACGGAAGATGGTAAGGTGTTAGGTAGGTAACTAAAACTGTCTGGTACTATATCCCTAGGTGGTACTCCAAATTTTGATAGAAGATGTAAGGATGAGATAAGGAAGTATTATAATTAATGGGAAGGAGGAAATATATTTCCTAAAGAATAGGTGCTATGCTGAGCTGACCACTGAATTCACTAGTAAAGCTCAACATTCATATGACACAAATGGACCACTCAAGAGCCAATCTTAGAATATTTTCCTATTTTTAGTAAGCCAAATACCAGAAAATTCCCTACAGCTCTCCTTTCATGGCTATGTAGGATTCAGTCCATCTATCGTAGAAGTTAAATTCACAAATCCACTGGTACGTATTCAAAATTCACTGGGTATGCCCTGATATGGCTGTTTATTTAAACATGCCTTCATTCATCTTTCTTGAACATCCACCTCAATTCTGGGGTAGGAGTTCGAAATACAGCACTAAACAAAATGTCACAATTCCGACCCTCAACTATCCTTTAGTCACATTGGACTCAGAGACAGTAAACATAGCACATAATCTATAATTATGATGAAGTGGCCCAGAGGAGAAGCACAGGTGCTGTGAGGGAGTATGAGGAGGCGAACCAGCCCCAGGAGATGGGGAGGTGACATTGACGTTGACATACCTAAAATAAGGTTAAACTGATTATTCTAGAAAAAGGAATTTGCCAAGCAAATTGGAGAAGGGACGTGAGTGTCTTGAAGAGAAGGAGCAGCCAGCGCAGAGTTCTAAGTCTAGAATTATCCTGACGGCTTCGAGGAGCAAGGGAAGGGAGGGCTGGTGTGGCTGGCATCCAGTAAGTCACCTGCACAGAGGTGAGAGATGAAGCCGGCAGGTACAGAGTCCTGGAGACAATGTTACAGAAATGGGACATAATCCTAAGCACAATGAGAAGCCTTGAAGCATTTTAAAAAGAAAAGAGAGTGATTTCACTTTAGATACATCAGGACAGGACAGAAAGTGAGGGGAGACCATGGAGCAAGTGATAGCAGCACCAAGATGGCTCGTACTAGGAAGTAGCGTGTAAAGATCAGACTTGAGATATTAAGAAATAACTGAGCAAATGTGGTCATGTCAGGACACTGACACATGTTGAACACTAGGAAACACTGGACTCCATAATCTAATAGGTTCCCTTTTCATCTACTTATTCATGCATTCACTCAACATTCACTTACTATGTGCAACTACTATATTCAAGCTCAACACTTCATTATTCAGCTGGCATCTATCCTCCAGTTGAGTGTATCTATTGATGTTTTCATTCTAACACCTATATTTTTTATTTAAAACTCTGTTATGTTTGTTCCTTGCTTAGTCTTTATTTACAACATCCATTTTGGATTTCTAATTGCATTCTTCTTCATCTCTCAAATGATATTGAATATACTCCTCAAAATTTTTTCTGCCTATTCTTGATTATTCACTGTATTTCCTCATGTATATACTCTTACGGTTTTAGATGTGTGGTCTTGCTCAGATATTGAGTCTTCTGTTCTCCCTTATATGAACTGGGCTGGGTGAAAACCATAGTTAACAGCTATTCTGTCCTGAAGTAGTACAACAAAAATTTAGTCCCTCCACGTTCAGCTTCCACGGAATGAGTGTACACCCTTGAACCTTTGATGTTAGGCTTGGCCATGATACTTTCCCTGGCCAATGAGGTGTTAGCAAGACTAACATGAGCAGTGACTTACTTTCATGATTAATCTTCCTTTTTTAAACTCTTGCCATCCCTTTGAGAACACGCTCTGAACAGCTGCTGGTCTCAGAAGAATGAGAAACCTGGAGAAAAGATCTAAACCAAACCTGTGCCCTGGAAGCCAAGAAAAACCAAACCCAGCTTAGATGAGCTACAGGCCAGCCAACTCACATCCCATCACTCAAAATAATACCACACGCTGGGCCTCAGGCTCCTGAGTGATGTCTGCATGTGGCTGCCATTTTTGTGGTGATGTGTTACACAGCAATAGCTGACTGACACGTCTTATCCCTTCTAGTGAGAATTTTTTACAGTTCTGGTCCATGAAGAGTTTTCTCTCATTTTCAAGTGCTAGTATTATTACTTTTTAAAATTATTTTTAACATATATGTATTGATGATTTAAAAAATATTTTTCTATCATTCACAGGGGTTTTATGTGGAAGACGGGTATCTCAGACAACTCTCAGGCCACCATCTTAAAACTATAAATATGAACATAACATTGAATCAGTTATAGGATTATTCTATAATATTATAGATAATAATATATATATGATAATAATGTATCATTATTGTTTCATCAGAAAAGCTCTAGGAATTTGGGGGATGGCCAAAGAATAGCACTTAGAGGCTACTACAAATCTAGTAATAACTTCCAACTTATAGCAAAGGGCTGCTTCACTGCTGACATGGCAGTGGGCACTTCTGGGCACAGATATCAAGGATGGCATCTCTGGTGCTGGAAGTCACCCACTGGACGTTTTTCTCTGCCACCTCTGCATGTGGGACATTCCTGCCATTGGCCTCGCCAGGATGGACTCTGCCCAGCACTTACATCCTCACTTCACTCCTGAATTGAAATCTCACGCAGTTGTACCTGATCCCAAGTAACATTCCAGCAAAGAAAAAAAAGGTTGGGAAGGTAAATTTCTGGCTATTTCAGGTAGAAGTGAACCCATACTGTAGGAGTTTCCTCAGACATAAAAAGGCAGCTAAAAAGCTGATGGGCGTGCCTTAAAATCACCGCTAGTTATGTTAGAGGTGAAAAAGTAAGAAATACAACAAGTTTATACACTTAAGAAGGTCACAGACTACAGCCCTCAATAACAAGGAACTCCACAAATAATAAATAGGTCAACCGATAAGTACAACCCCAGACTTTTTCCTTAATAGGAAGTACCATTACCCTTTTATTCTGGATTTTTAGTCTTGTCTTTAATTCTCCAGTGAGTCACCTTGTTTTTCAAAGCTCCATCTTTTGCTTACTGTTTATCACCCCTAATCTTCTGGTGGGATGATTTCATTTTATGGTACATACTCGTTAGTCTTACCAGCCTACGTAGGCCTTACCCTCTCCCAGTCCACCAGCTAACAGTGCCTCCTGAAAAAGCTTCATTCTAAGTTGTTAGTCTGGATCAAGGACTTAAAGAGTAGAAACATCAGTGCACCAGTGATCCTCAAAACTGTAATTTTGAGGGGTATGGAAAAGGAAAAAAATAATTTCAGCATGCCCAAACTAATACATCATAAAGTGTTTCCCTCCCTTTCCTGTCGTCCTGAACTATTAAAATTCTACACGTAAAGTGAGACACAGAGAACAACACATGTAAATGAATGATTTGGGTTGTGAAAAGCAAGAAAAAAGAAAACAACTTTCTAACTTTGTTAGTGTAAACATAGACTTTACACTTTGTGATTTCAGTGGATTGGACAATGGGGGTTAACCCACAGTTTTGAAAAATTTAAACTAAACATTGATTGAACATTGATCGTGTGCCAGAGCCCTGGGCTCTGCAGTACAGAGGTGAGCAGCGTCAGCGGAGTGTACCAACGGGTGACTCCAATGAGATCGAACTATCCCCTTCTCTAAGAAAACAAATCAATACCCCCCTGAAAAAAAAAAGGGAAGAATCAGGAAGGAAGGGAAAAAGTGGGGTGGGAGGAAAGGCAGGGAGAGTCTTGGCCTCCGTCCCTTTGAAAGCAGAGTCTGAGACAACGGTTTATAGGTGAGAAGATTTTTGGGTGTGTGAGCTCAGAGGGCAGAAATGAGGGATGGGGAAGGAATGGAAAAGTCATCTCCTTTCCGGCCCCCTACCTGCCTTTCATTTCCCATTGGCTGCCACTTGCAGCTGGATATTTGATCCCACTGGGAAGGCTTTTGGGATGTGGAAAAAGGAAAGAAGAAAGAAAAGAAGAGAAGGAAGGATAAAGGGAAGGAGGGATGGAGAGAGAAAGGGTGGGCATTGCGAGTTTTGAATCAGAAGCATTAACAGAAGCACTACTTAAATATTTGAAGTTCTCCTGTGTTAGATTATTAGAGCTTACCCTTAGTGATTATTCCATTCGCTTTTCAGAACAACCCTTGAAAGTAGGTATTATGCTCCATAGAACGTATGGAGCCACAAGCTTGGAATGAAATCCTGGCTCCATCACTTATTAGCCATGTGACCTTGAGCAAATTACTTACCATTTTTCTTATCTATAAAAATGGGGATAATAAATGCACATACCTCAAGGGGCTGTTTGCTGTGGGGATTAAATGAGCTAGTATTTTTGAAGTACTTAGAATTGGGCTGGCATATGTAAGTTGGTTTCTATAAGTGCCAGTCTTTTCTGATGCTCTTAACTCTGCTAGGGGACAGATTTCAAATGCCTTCTGATGCATAAAATAGGAGAAGCTCCTGCATTAGCAGAATTACTCTGAAACCCTTCGAAGTAAAATCCTCTAGAAACTGTCCCAAACGAGGCTACCGAGCAGCCAAATGAGCAGGATCCAGCCAAGAAGGTCTGGAACCAGGCATGGGGCTCAGGAGGGAAAGCATGTTTTGAGCAAATGCACATTTCACTGATGAAAAGATTTTTGCGGGGTGTCCTTCCTAAATCATTTTTCTAAAACATAAAATCCTCCTTCTAGGCAGGGGGCCAGGCTTTCTCTCCTCTCTACCCGATGAGAGAGTGTTCCCTTTTCCCTGGCCTTTGGGAGGAAAAGCAAAGCCAAAATCCCATTTTAGTCCAAATACTCAACATTTATGGAAACATGTTTGGATGCGTTTCAAGGGATAACTCTCCCCTTCCACTCCAATTGAAAGATTTTAGCAATTCAGGTGGTCCTCTTCAATGCTACTCATCATAATTCTTTGTAGACTGGCAAAGACATTTCCCCTCCCTCGCTCCCAGCACCCCTCAGATTCTACAGTATCTGTGAGACCATCAACATTTAGGAAAAAAAAAAAACTGTCCTGATCTGAAGCCTCAGAGGCCCTACTTAGCACAGCCATGGATGGGGAGTCACTTAGAGAGCAAGCACATACTTTTCTAATGTGGGAAGGCAATGTCTCAGCTGACTAATGAAGCCTTCAGCCTCAAAGGAGGAGATGCCGGGGAGACAGTGAGCAAGCGAGATGGTGAAAGAATATAACCCACTTTTCCAACTTGGGAGGTATATTAAGTATCGGCAGAAAGCAATCATTGTAAAATGAGAATGTGTTTATTTATTTATTGGAATGGGTTTACCCAGTCATCGCTTCTTCCCTCTGGGGGCAACTGGAAGAATCACAGAAAATGAGACTGACTCATATCCTGCGTTTATAGCTTAAACTACTCATATCCAATCCCATAAACACAAGTTCTCCATTACATTCTCACCAGTTCTCACACCCATCCTTGGCTCTCAATCCAAATTCCGTGTATGCTGTTGAATCTTAAAATCAAAATGAACTCTCGTGTTTCCTAGCAGTCGTAGCAAGACCAGAGGCTCACTTCTGACTCATTCCTGACTACAAATTTTGTCCACTTCGTCTGTCTCTCTATCTCTCTTCTCTCTCTCTCACACACACACACACACACACACACACACAGAGGAGTATCCTGTCCACACTTCCAAGTTAAATCATTTCATTTCTATGTATTCAAAAACCATTTAAGCTTTCTGGAAATTGTGAAGAATCTTCTAATAAAGTCACCAACAACCACAGATCTCTCCCATTTCCCCCCTTTCTCCCTACCCACAGTACAGCTAAGGTTTCCTCACCTAGAAAGCTCTAATTGTTTTCCTATTCCTGTCCTTATTTTCATTATCAAAACAAGATTTTATTTTCCAGTGAAACATCTCTGCCTTGTGGGCTCCACTGAATGTTAGAGTCAAGAGGTCATCCTTCAGAAGTCAACCCCTTGTATTTCAGAAAAGACAATGAAGTCAGAGAGAAAAAGTGATTTGTCTGCTCCCAGACAACTGTCAAGTGGTTACTGGATTTTGACCTAGAATGGCATGTCACTTCAGAGGACAGAGATACATCTTAAGTTCAATTTGCTAGTCTCTCCACCATCTTGGAAGAAAATGACGGTTGACAACTTAAGGGAACAACTTTTCAAGCCTAGCATGTTTGTGCTGGTTGTAGAATACAGTTGACTATTGTCAGAGTTACCCAGGTGGGTTAGTGGAATCATTGCTGGCCTGGGGATTCATGATCCGTCTCCATCTCTCTGTGGCCAGTACCTTCCACACGGCCACTGCCTTGGTTTCCTCGTCTATAAAAGGGAACTTTGGATGCAGCATTTAAAGTTGTTGTAGGATTAGAGGAGATCCAGAATTAGAATGACAACTAGAAGAGTTACTGTTCATTGAATACTCGGTCAAATGCTTTAAAATCCTTTTTCCATTTGGAAAAACACTGAACCTTAGAAAGGGTAAATAACTTGGACAAGATAACTCACGTATTATGCAACAAAGGCAGGATTCAAATCCCAAACTGTTGACAGCAACAGCCACACTTTCCCACTCATGACAGTGTTTAACATGTCACCAGGTATTACCCCTGTCCCTGTTCCAAGTCCCCAGTACATAACATATACGAATTTTGTCATCTGCCTCTTTTCTGACTGCCCAAAAAACACGTACCTGAGAACTTGATCTTCCATCTGGTCCGCTTAGCTAGTTATCACCTTGTAAACAAACCCTCTAGATTTCACAAAAGCCACAGATGTGGAAACTGTTATCACCAATGATCCTGATTTAAAGGGGTAAGGACATGTCAACACCGTAACATAGGGTGTACCTTGATGCATCTTTTGAAGCAATTTAACCTGCCCCAGATTAATCAGCACATTCAATTGTCATTGTGAAGCAGCCAGGCAAACCTTACATCTAGAACAACCAAAATTACTTTGGGATTTCCCTCCCAGCTTGGCCAGTAGTAACCAGTTGCCATGTGCTCAATAAACCTTATCTCAAAGCTAGCTGGGCACACCCATCACCTGGGCAGTTCTGTGGCCACACGGCCCTGTCTTGCTGACTCTGGCATCACCTTTGAACTTCTTCCCTTCTCTTCAACGCCATTTCCATCTTTCTGGGTTGCTTTTCTACAGGAGCCCTTAGCTGAACTTTGTGCAGAGTGAAGAGATGAGGATGAAGTGGATTCGACAGAAACATCATTAGCAGTGTGCTTACCTGAAGAGTTGTCCCAATAAAGAGATACAAGAGATGAAAGAACCAAGAATAAAGAGAAGAAGAGTAAGAAATGACAGAAAAAGGCTCATGGAAGAAGGACAATTGAGATGGGTGTAAGAGTTCATTTACCCAAACTTCTTCCTGAAGGCAAGACCCTATGAGAGGAGAGGTCCTAGCATCAGCAGTATGGTGGGCTCAGAAGGTGTCCCTCTGGACAAATCCATTCCATGTTCCTTTCTGTTACTTACCAAGCACGGAGGACGGACTGCGCGGCGGGGCCAAAGCAAGCACAGGAGTCCACGGTACCTTGGCCAAGACCTAAATGATCCAGTCTTAAATAACACCATAGCGAGAATACAAAATATTTGACGTAAATTCACTCCTTAACAAAAACACATCTCCCTTTCTTCAAAGGCACAGTTGAGATAAAGATACCAATGTACGTTCATAAGCAGAAAACCCTGATCAGCGCAGCTGGCAGCTGACTTACGGTAACTCAACATTTCTCTTTTCCCTCCATCTTCTGCTACCTCCCCTCCCACATGCAGGGAACACTGGCCTGCCGGAGGTCAGCCCCACGACCTTCTCCCCCAAAACACCCGGTGCACAAAGGCCGGGCACAGGCCCCCAGCAGGGTTTGCTCTAGGGCTCTTCCATATGCTTCTGCTGCTGCAGGTAGAGGCAGTCTGCCTCAAGGTGGAGAGGTAAGATCTGAGTCTCATATTTGTGTTTCATGTGACCACGTAGGAGAAGAAGGCCCTTGAGCTCACTTTGAATATCAGGCTGACCTATCTTAAGGGAAGGAGATATTTGCTCTTCTAACCCAACCTCTCTCCTTACACCCACTGCCCTCCTGAAGATAGCCTCTCTCCTCAGGGGCAAAAGCTGGCTGTTCATCTGCTGCGAACACAGCCAGTGTTAGAGAATGCTATTTCAGACCTTGAAGGAATTGTCTCCCAAATAGTTGATGCTCTTTGCCGTATCCACACATTACTTGTACGGTATTTTCTAAACATATTTAAATGGACTGTACATTTACTTTTGAAGGTTAGCATGGCCCTAGGCAATAATATCTATATAATCATGCTTGATGTTCCAATTCTATAATGCTCATTAAAATAAATACATGACTGTTAAAATGAGAAAAGGTAATTGTCTTTTTATCATCTGTGATCGACTGGCTTACCATCAAGGACGTGCAGGCCACTCTTCGGGAATTGCCTTCCTATGCTGCACTTCCATGACTGTCACAGAAGTTTGAATCTGCAAGATGCAAGGGACATGTGGTATCAGTCCAATGAGGAAAACAGAGAAAGACACAATTTAAAAATTCAAGAGAACAGCAGGCAGCATAAATTCAAAGGTTTTTGAACAGAGACAGAAGAGCTAAACTGATCCCTGGAGGGGAACATGTGTCCCATCTTGACTTGTTTTTTCAGAGACAGTGAGTAAACTTTTGTTTGTATTTGAAGAGGAGTATTGGCTTTTCTCTCACTTAAAAAAAAAAATGAAAAGAGTATACATGTCTCTTCTGTTTCAACTGGATAGAAAGGTATTCTCCTTTAATTTTTATCAGCATATTTTCATTTGCACTTTTGGGTTGTCACTTGAAAGAATTGACAGTGTTCACTGACATATCAGAATGTATATAGGTGATACTGGTTTTGATGTGACCTGAATCAACCTGTAAAATAAAAACCATAGAATACTACTAATCTGCTAAATTCCAAACTTAACCTTTTATGTATGGGAGATCCAAAACCTTAACTTAAGCTTGCAAAATATGCTTAGCATAACCATTTAAGTCATAAATGATATTTTCTCAAAGTATTGCATCAGAACACCTACTTTTCCCCAGAAGAGCATCTAGGTCATAGGCCTTTACACTTTCCACACAGTAAAGGGAGGTTTTGCTCTGGGGGCATTGATATATATTGACAATATTCAAATCCAGTGATCCAGCTCCACTCTGGGAAGCCTCTTCCCCTTTTGAAATACTGTCTCCAACCCGCATGATTCATTCCCACACTCTCAAGTTTGCTGGAAAATAGCCCTGTCACCCGGACAAAGATATTCACAAGAAAAGCTCTGACATTCCTCACCCCTCTCAGGACGGCTTGCCAGTTCTCTTCCTCCCAGGCCCCTGTGTCAGCTCTGCCTTGCAGGAAGGATGGAGTGAGTGGATGACAGTGTGGCATGTTGGAAGAGTGTTTGCCATCTTTGCAGTGAAGAAAGCTGAGTTCAAATCCCAAGTTACCCACTGAAAGCTGTCTTAGGGAAAGTTCACTTTCCTCTCCAACAAAGGCAACTTACCTGGTCTGCTCCGGTAGTTACTGAAATACTTTTGTATTATTATACTCACTGCCTCAAGCTTCCTTGGGAAACCTCTCCACTGTCTCAGCCACCCTAACCCTTTCCGGAGAACTCCAGGACTACAGCCAGCATGCTTCTAAATGGTCTGTGCCCTTGCTTTCCTGGCTGCTAAGTATTTTTAATACCCTTCCTGCTCTCAAACTTCTGTGTTCCGCTCCCTACCATGGGGTCATAACGCCAACCTCAGGAGCTATTATAGCAATTAAAAGAAGGAAAAAACCAAACGTTTGCAACATTAGCAAATGATCAACAATTGTTAATTGCCTCTGCTCTTCCTGTCAAAAGGATTTGGATTAAAATAAGAGAATTTCCTTGTCCACCATTGCAAATAAGTGTTTCCTAGCCCAGGACTCAAAAGACACCCCATGCACACATACACACACACACACACACAGAGTAGGGTCCTTGTCACAACTATTTTGTAGCTCAAAGATCAGAGGGCCCTACTAATGTCACAGTCCTTGACATTAAGCAAATCCTTGAAAATACAGAATTTCATGTTACTGAGGTCTTAGCTCTCCCTTGGGCTTCCCTCTCTGCTTCCAACCCCCCATTCATGGGCTGTCAGATCGATTTTGCAGCCTGTTTGAGTAAGTTGATTAGGGCCTGAGGGAGCAGCCCCAGCTCTGCAGAGGACTAATGAGGAGGGGAGCTGGGCGGCTGAATACTGGAGAGCCGACTCCTCATTCCTCTCAAAATATGTGCTGAAAAGAAGATCATTTTTGCTCAGTTTTGCAGTTTTTTAATTTCCCCCATTCATTTGGGCCCAAAAGTATAAATCCAAGTTTATGCCAGGCATGCATTTTCTTCAATCAGCCTATTTTAATTACATAAATGATCTTCTTTGTCTTGGAGGGAAAATATAAAGTAATGTTCATTGTAAAGGATGTCCCCTTGATTGGCATACTTAATACTTTCTATTCAAATGCACCATATAAAGTCTAGAAGCCTTATATAACTTCTCCTTTCAAATCACTTCCAAAAATTAAAGCATTCTCACCCTAAGCTGTATTTTCAATTTTTTAATAAAAAAAATTAAGCTTAAGTTGAGAAGAATAAGAAAAGAAAGCATACTTATATAGCTATCCTAAATATTCTTCCTAGACTCTTAAGGAAAGTTTTTATGTTTTTTGCTTATATTGAAATACTATAGGTATCGAGGCTGAGGCACAGCGGGCTGGGGCAGGGGAGGCCTCCTCCCCAGGGAAGGGCCAGCAGGGCCAGAGGGCAGGAAGTGTACTGTGAGCCATCTCACACATCCTAAGTTGCCTCTGGATATAAGGGGTTCTAGTTTATTTTAAGGAAATGTGGTTTAGTTCTTGTCCATTAAAAATACTGTTTAGCCCTTGTTACGTGTTGGATTGTGTCCCTGCCAACGATGTGTTGAAATCCCAAGCCCCAGCATTAGTGAATGCAACCTTCTCTAGAAATCAAGACTTTGCAAATGTGATTAAATTAAGATGAGGTCCTGCTGGGTTATGGTGAGCTGTGACCCGGTGGCTGGCATCCACGTGAGAAGATCATAGAGAGGAGCAGAGACACAGAGACCAGACACACAGGCAGACGGCCACGTGAACACAGGCACAGATCAGAGTGATGCTCCACAAGCTGAGGGAAGCCAAGGGTTGCTGGCAGTCACCAGAAGCTAGAGGAGACCAAGGCGAATTCTTCCCTAGAGCCTTCAGACACCTCCAGGTGCCCTACTGACACCTTCATTTTGGACTCCTGGCCTCTACAATTGAGAGAAAATACATGTCCATTGTCTTAAATCACCAACATGGGGTAATTTGAATTTATGATAGCCCTGGGAAACTAGCACAGACCTCAATTCCTAGGATGCAGCAGAGAAAAGAGAAAAGGCTGCCTACTATTTTGTGGGAACAACATGACCAAGCTTCCTAAACAAGTTGGAGGAAAAGCTACCTTTGTGAGTCCTGCTCGAGGCAGGTGGGACTGCCTGCAAGGTTCCTGCCTCCCATACCTGCATCTGGCTCCATATTATCTCTCCTCATGTTCCCCGGCGCATTCTAGCTCCTCAGATTCTCTCTCACCTAGTCCTTCCAAACTATAGGACTGAGGTGCCAAATTTGAAACGTAAGCACAAGTATTAGGGTCAGACACTTCAAATCCCCGCTCACCCACAGATGAATTCTGTTTTCTTGAGGATGTGGGGAGGTCTCCCTGAGCTTCAGTGGCCCACTCACAAATTGGGGACAGTAATATCAACCTCACACAGTTTGAAGAGTTTCTATGAAACGATTTATGTTAAACTCCTGGCGTCTACCGGTTTGTCACTAAAACTTAACCTTCCTCATTTCTCCTTCCCGGGAGACATAGGTGCTATGAATCAAATATCCCAGGAAGACAAGTCTAGAGAAGATAGGCAAGGAGGTTAAGGAGATGAAGGAGTCCCTGAGGACAGGAGTTGCCTGGAATCTTCCAAGAGCCAGGCATTCTGCTGCATGTTGCCCAAGTGCTAGTCCAGCGAATCCTCACCCGTACACCATGGAGCAGCTACTGTTGTCAGCCATTTTCTGGAAAGAAAGCCTAAAGCAGGCTTATCAACCCCTGCACTAGTAACAATTTGGACCAGATAATTCCTTATAGTGTAAAGCCATCCTGTGCATTGTAGGGCATTTATCAGGATCCCTAGCCTCTACCCACTAGATGTCAATAGTCCCACCTCCCCTGTTGGAACAACCAAGAATGTCTCCAGACATTGTCAAATGTTCCCTCGGGGCAAAAGTACCCCAATTCAGAATCACTGGTTTATAGAGATTTAGTTACTAGTCACACATTACAAAGCCAATATGACCCAAGATTTTAAAACCCAGGTGAGTATTATTAATCAAGTAATAGAGAAGTTGAGTGTTCACCATGAGACAGAGATAACTGACTTTTTCCCTATTGCCCCTGGAGCACTAACTTGATGAGAGCAGTAAGGACTGTTCTTTATATGCAAACCACGTCACAGGACATAATGAGGTAAGGGTAGAGGACTTGCATCAGAAATATTCCTCACAGGTGTCAGGCTAGGTAGTAGAAGATGCATAATCTCTCCTTCTGCCATAATTTAATTTTTAGATGATTTCTCAGTCAACTGCAATCAAGACATCCATGCGTAGCATCCTTTTGCAACTAGATGTGTTCATGTGACTCAGATATGGCTAGTGGATATGTGAGTGCAAGTGATATGAGCATCTTCCGGGACATGTGCTTAAAAGGAAGGCATGTGCTCCCCTCTTAGTCTCCCCTCCATCCATGCTTGGCAGACAGGTACTTGGTGAGCCATCTGAGATCACGAAGACAAGGACAGTGCCCCAGGGAGGGCAGAGCCATGAGACAGAAGCTGCCTGGGTCCTGACAGCTTTGCAGAGCAGAGCTACATGATCGCCTTGGACACAAGAGAACTAAGCTTCCATGTTCCTTTAAGCCATCTTCCTTTGGGCCTCTGCCATAGGCAGCTGAGGCAATAGTTCTATCTCTCTATACTAGGTGCAAATGCCTTCAGAATGATACATTAGACCCTTTGACATTTGCATTTAATAGGGAGCATAACTTAACCCAAGTAATTATTCAATGGTTGAATCCCAGCCACCAATGCAAAGGCCTGGGTATCTGAGCTGGCAGAGCAGCAAGTGTGGAGTAGTGGTTGAAGCGATAGGTTTTGGCATTAAGTTGGCCCACTTCACATTTCTACCTTCTGTACACAAGCTACATGACTTTAGGGAAGTGACTTGATCTTTTTATGACTCAGTTTTTTTTTATTATAAACTGAGGATTATAATTGTGGCTGTTTCAGGATCTTTTTATGTAGATTAAGTAAGTTAACATATATGAAGCACTTAAACAATTCCTAGCACATATTGTAACCATTCAGCAAATATTACCTGCCATTATTACTGGTAATTTGTGAATAGAAAGAATAAGAAGTTCCCTTTTCTACATACTTTCCTACCTACTTTCAACAAAAGGAGAATCTGAGACACGCTGGAGGACCACGCAGCTTATCTGGAAGATGATCCCATGCAGCCCAAGTGAGGAAGAGGGAAACTGAGGCAGAGAAGGGATAAAAGTCAGTGAGAGGTGCATCAGAGAATGATAACCACTGTGGGCAACTGGAGCTTAGCCCCATGGGGACCCTCTGAAGAACAATTCAGAATACCTCTCAATATTGTCCTACTGGCAGCAGCGGATCTGGGGTAGTTTTCTACTGTCTTCACCCTCCACTGGTTCCCTTACTTCCAGGTTGTCTCACTGCTGGAAGCAAGCTCCTTTGGTGCAGACAAAGCCTTCAGTTAGAGAAGATGAGATACAGCTACTTGAGGTGGAAAGCTTTCAGTGTACCAGCAAGTCTTCTGGGACTGCTAGTTAACTCAGGTGGGGCAACAGGTGAGGGCAAAACACCAATGTGTTTGCAGCTCAGAGACTGCTTGCTGGACATCATTTAGAAGCCAAAACACAGAGACAAACGGGTCTATTTCTAAGGAGAGAGATTCTATTTAGGTATCCCAATTTGCCCAGTGATTTGTCTCCTGACTTTACAGGGTCCATCATCAATCAAGATTTCTTGCAAAGATCAGAAAGGTTGGGCTTCATTATGCTTCAGCAGAATTAATCAAAACCATTGGCAGCCAGGTGGCTAACAAGCTATTGAGGACCATTCAACTCCCTCCATGCTTTCTGAAACAAGTTTGCAAATTGTAGCTTCTCCATACAAATGGCAAAGGACTTGTGCAATGGGGAGTAGTTTGACAAAAGCGAAATTACCATAAACAGAGATGGAATTATAACACACAAAGCAAAGTGAAGAAAATCTGCCTGGTGTGCTTTCCAAGGCACTGGATCCTCCAGTGGAGAAAAGGACATGAAAATCCACCCAGTGTCTACTGTGTGCAGGCACAGTGCTAGACATCTTACAATCATTATCTCATTTGGTCCTCAGGAGACCCCTACGCAGGAAGAACTGTTGTTTCTCACCTCACAGAAGAGATAATCAAGTTTCAGTGCAGTGATTTGCCCACAATTACACAGTTAAGACCAAGTTAGCATTCACATCCTGTTCATTCCATCTCCCACTTCCATGCTTTCGTGGGGTTTCTCATTCCTGACTGTGTACCAGAAACATTTCCATTAAACTAAGTTTCTCAGGCCCTACCCAGACCTACTGATCACAATCTCTGGAAACAGGCCCAGAAGTTTCTATTGCAAATGTTCCCCCAGGCAAATCTAATCAGTCACATTGGAAACTTCAGTTCCAAATACCTTTTTTCTCAGGATGTTTGTATCATCAGAGAAGTGAAATTGAAAAAAAGACTGTAGAAAGAGCTGATTTAAAACCAGTCACCATTAGAGGGCCACCCATACTGTGCAACGAGGAAGCAT
The DNA here is from genome assembly GCF_040802235.1 of Manis javanica. Classification (NCBI taxonomy): domain Eukaryota; kingdom Metazoa; phylum Chordata; class Mammalia; order Pholidota; family Manidae; genus Manis; species Manis javanica. The sequence goes on from NC_133160.1 coordinate 162,212,395, forward strand.
GCTGTGATGCAAGGATTGGCAAGCAGCTTCTGCAAAGGGCCGGATAATAAATACTTTTGTCCCTGTCACAATCACTCAACTCTACCATTTGTGAAAATAGCTAAAAACAATATGAAAAAGAATGAGCATGGCTGTGCTCCAATAAAACTTTATTAACAAAAACAGTGTGGAGGCTGAATTTGGCCCATGGGTCATAGTTTGTTGAGCCCTCCTCTAATGGCAGATGCTTTTTGGAGGTGTTTGAGGTAATTGGATACCCTCTGATTATAGAATACCACTCCAAAAGGAAAATTTTCCTCATTCAGGTTTATGGCCACAAGATTGAGTTTGCATTCATGCACATAAAAAGAACGGACCATTACAAAGATAATCTAGTGGGGTTTTTTTGTTATTGTTGGATATAATATTTGATGTGAATCATGCACAACCACGGCAATAATTTATTGAACTGGAGTCAAGATATGTTTTCATATTCTAGTTTCCTGGGAGGCACCAGGGTGTCATAGTAAAATATCTACTTATTGAAAATCGTAGGAAACTTCCCAATCTGGAGGACTGAACAGGACTTGTCAGCTGTGGATGCCCACGAACAAACCGTCTTTCTATACCATATGCCTTATTTCTCTCATGAGTAAAATGAGACATTTGATCAGATGTATTCAATCCTCTTCTTGAGGGTCTAACACAGCTGATGCTAAACAGGATCGTTTACAAAGATTTTACTACAGGTGAGGACATGATAAATGGAAATCTACAACAAGGATGGTATGTATCTGGATCAGCTGTTTTACAGGGTGTAGTTTACTCACCTTCAGCTTTCTTTCCATTCCAGAATCCTTTCCCTTCATTATATCCATTCTCTGGAAGAGACTTCATAAATACCCAGACTCCTCAAGGCTGGGCTAGGAGAGAAAGAAGAGAGCGTCAGAGTGTAGCTAACAAAGTCCCATAGCTTCAGTTACCATTTCTGTTTGGTAACTTGGAGCTAATTATCTAGATGCTAGAGACATTCTTGCCCCAGTGAATTCCAGTTAAAAGACTTATGGTAAAACAGCATTTTGTGCATGTATCATATTCATATAAAACATTATCATAAGGTAAGTGCTAAATGGAGCTACTGACCCATTTAAGTCTGGTCAGGCTGGAAAGAAGATTCCACTTTATCTTCTGACCCAAAGTCTGGGGTTCTGGAGCCCATGGTGGGTACTTGTCTGTATTTCCAACTCAGACAATGGCAACAAGGTTTAATATGTTGAAACTTGTGACTTCCTTTTGGCAATCTACTTTAAAAGACAGGCACACACCCAGGAAGTTCACCTTTGTGAATCTATCTTAAGGAAGGGAATTCTAAACATCTTCAATTTCTTCTCAAACGACCCATCAATGGAGAGCTACCACCTGTTCATTTATCTGAACTCTTCTCGTCACTATTTCTATTATTTCCTGTGGCACATCTCGAGTAACACTGACATTCTCAGGTCGTTGGAGATTGCTCTTTCCCAAGCTGAGGCTCACAGTTTTGTGTATAAAGCATTTGACTCCGAAGGCTGGGCTGGGTTCCTTGCTGTCTTCTGCCACAGCCCTCACCACTGGGCATTGCATTTGCTAATAGATCTGATTTCCAGATTTGTAAAAGGTCTTCTTGCTTTCTTTTTGCATATCAAATAAAAGCATAACACAGAATTTCCTTCTGCATAGTGTCGAGAGAGGCAATTGCAGCCATTGGATGCATTCCCCACAATTCCCAGGGGATCTTAAACTGTCTAGAACATTGAAGGAGATCCTTCAGACCTTTTATCCATAGTCTGATATGTTCACCATCTAAGGCCACAAGATTCCTTAGGTAGGTTCCTGCAGTTTCTGCACCAGTTTTGGGCTCCAGGTCTTTGCAAATACAAATTCACAGAGGAAAACTGATATTGGAGGACAAACAGCAGTCTCCCACAGGCTCATTGGCTATTTCTTAATTTTGCAGTTGTAGACACTACCTTCTTTCTAGGACTTGACCTCTATTCTCCCTAGACACACACACACGTAACACACACACACACACACACACACACTCCCTCACCTTTCCTCCATCTCTCCAATGCAGTTATATTAGTAACATTTGATCTACTCAGTATTCAGTATTTACAAGACTGATTTGTGTGTTATTTATAGCTTATAAGATTTCCCTTCTGAAATGTTTTATTTTTCTTCAAATTATTAATTGACTTACATTCACTTTGCTAAATTTTCTGTGTACCCATCACAGATTCCTTCCCAAACCCTCTGAGAAGCCCTCCCAGCACGTCCATCAGTTGCATTTCCGTCAGAAACCCTCTTCGTGGCTGGCTGTGCTCCAGCTTCTCCTGGGCTCGATGCTTCTAAGGCTGCTGCAAAACAGGCACCGTGCCAGCTGTCTCTGCCCATCACCCTGCGAATCCCCTCTTTGCTCCGCTGGGTTCAATTCACCCTTTCCAGATTCCCGCATCTCCCAACTTCTAATTGTATGCCATTTTTGTTGTGAATTCCATCTTTCTAAAAAGGGAGTATGAGGAGGAAGGTTTTTGAGATCTTGAATGACTGAAAATATCTATACTGTGGCACCACATTTGAATAACCGTTTGTTGGATATAAAACCTTGGAATGGAGGTAATTTTCCCTCCACATGTAAAGTTGCTCCTTTACATGCCCAAGGAAGCTTGTCTGCCAGCTAGTAGTGCTGCTGTTGAGAAGTCTGATGTCATTCTGATTCCCACACCCTGTACGTGCACTGGCTTCTCCTTTGGAAGACTTTAAGATCCTCTTTTATCTCCAGTGTTATGAAATTTCATTCTAATATGCCTCGAAATTGGTCTTTTTAAAAATCTTTGTATTATGCCCTTTGAAATCTGGGAGATTTCCTTATATTAATTCCATGGTTTCCTCCCTTCATTTTCCTCTATTCTCTCTTTCTGGAAATTGCTTCTGCTCTTTCCACTTCTTTATCTCTTTATTCTGCTTTCTGGGAGATTCTTCACCTTTACCTTTCAACCATTTTATTGACTTTTTAGTGTTTTTACTATCATATTTTTTTTCACGAGTTCTTTAAAAAATTTTTTTTCTGAATGTTTCTTTAAAATCCTTTCATGGATATAATATCTTGTCTTACCTTCCTAAGGAATTAATATTAATTGTCATACCATACATTTTCTTCTGTTTACTGCATTGTCTCTGTTTCCTGTAAGTTCCTTTTGGTTGTTGGATTGGTTTGGTTGTTTGGGTGCCTCTTTTTCATATTAGATGTTTCTGAAAATGTCAGATGATCCTCAGCTGTCTGTTCTTATTTGGGGGTGAGGCATTATAAGCTCCCTGGAACCTCTCTGCATGGTCCGAGTTTCCCAAGTAACGGACTTCACCACAGAGTGAAGTGACGGAGACTGGCCATTATGCAGGGCCTCTCCCTATAACTATCAGTAGTGCATGCGTGCGTATGTTTGTGTGTGGACTTGCTAGGTTCTACCCAGAGAATCCTCTAATCTCCCATGAGGGGCTATACCTTTCCCTGCCAGCACTCTTAGCACACTTGGAAAGGGGGCCTGAGAGTTCCATAGGTGAATATATAGCCTCCCAATCAATCCGCACTTTTTATTATAGCACCCTTAACATTCCCAGTCTTAGGTCTCCAGTCCCTGAATCCAGAGTCTATCTGGTGTAACCTCTGCTGACAGTAACCTCCAGTTCTCTACTAGGTGGAACACAAGACCACACTTATTTGGAGAAAAGATCTCGGCTCTTGCTGCTGCCCTGAAAACTTTGAGCCACATGCCTTGCTTCAAACTCCTTCCATTCTGAGGCTTCATACCTGATGCATGGGGTCCCTTTCCAGGATTCTGTAGTGTGGATCTCTTTCCTTCTTACCGTTACTTCAGTGGGTACTTCGGGTGCACCTTTCTCAGCCCCATAACCTAATTCCCAAAAGTGAATCTGCATTTCAGCTTTTTAAAAATGTATTGGCATCTCCCATCTGCTTTAGCCCCTTCTCTCATTCTCTTGCACTCCATGGTTTTATGTGTTTTCAAAATCCTGTACTGTCACTTTGGTTAGATTTGGAGAAGAAATGATGCAAATACACATATTAGATTTGTCACATTACAGTTGAAACTTGCATAAGATCAATTCCAATGGGTCCATAATGTTTACGAGTTGACATGTTATGTTCACATGACCATTACCCAGTTGTTGGACAGTTAAATTGCTCCCCATTTTTTTCACCACCACTAAAAACACACAATAGTGAATCTCTTTATGCATGAAATTCTTTCTACCTTTGAGATTATTATTTTTAAGACAGATTTATGGAAATATAACTCATGACCAAGATCAAAGGTTTTCAGTTCCTTTGCAAAACAGTTTCACGAAGGAGGATACCCACCAGCAGAGCATGAGTGCATCTGTCTCTTTCCAAGCTCACTAGCATGAGCCTTGCAAATTTTTCCTTTTATTTTAAATTAAAGCCACGTTAGAAGAGAGAGGTTTTCTTTGTATCTTTAAAAGCAAGACTTCTCTCCATGGAAGGAATCCAAGTGGAATCCTGAAGGGAGCAGCTGGCAGAATTACATGAGCAATAAGGATGCCTTAAAGGAGCTCTGTGAAATCAACGACATACAGAAACAAATGCTGTTCTGCAAAGAAGATGGAGCAGCGAGCTAGTTTACACTATTACTTTATTTTCTCATCCAGGTGAGATGCTATTTAGGCATAAAGGCGCACTGCTTGGAGATCTGTTATAGGGTTTCCTGAAATTTGAGGCAATGTCCAAGGGACCCTAAAGAGCCTGCGCCATTAGTACTAGGAGGCCACAGGGGGAGCTGGCCAGAGCAGCAAGCTGCCTTGCTGGGTAGCTGGAGGTCTTTAGACATGTGACAATATACTCACCTCCGCCTCCTGAGGCTTGGTTTCCTCATTTGCACAGTAGGAATACTGGTACCTTTCGTGCAAGATTGTTACGAGATATGGGGAGAGAATGCCAGGGAAAGCTTCTTGCTCCGGATTTCAGCTGCAAAGCTGAATGATCGCCCCTTTCCTTTCCCTCCTCACGAGTGCTTAGGTTTGCAAAGAAAAGACCAGAAACCCTATTTAAATTTGTTGTTCTTTTATATCAGAGCTTAGAAAATAAATATCATCAATCTAGTGATTTCTCCAATTTTTAGTAATCACTGACTATAATAAGTTAGTATCTCAAAGGATTTGTGTTTTCTCTCCTGTCTTCGGCTGGGAGTGCCACTCCAATATTTTACCTATAAACTGAAGATTTGCCCCTAGTCTTAGATGTTCTCCTGTTGTTCATCCTGTGTCTGTGAGTTTATTAATAGGCTATGCCAGCTTGGTTTTTTTTTGTTTTGTTTATATATAGATACATACATATATATATATGTATGTATCTATATATAATAGTGAATAAAGTAACAAGGTAAACACAGTGGCAAGCTTGCATTTCCTCTCAATAGCTCAGAAAACCGCAAGGTTGTGCCACAAGTGTTCTTAAAACCTAGAATTTATACAGCTTAAATCAGATGTGACTTTAAAACCTCCTATTAAATTTCAAGTGAGTTATTTTAAAAGTAAACTCTAAGTCTACGATAGCAGAGAAGGCAGTATTTTATCAGGAAACTTCCGGTAGAACTCCAGATCGCTCAAACACAGCCAGGAAAGCCTGAAATGTATATGGTCAGATTAGATATTAACACTTCCCTAAAGGTAATGGTGTATTTCCAAGACTAGCAACAGGCTATGGGCACCCATGGGTTAACAGAGCTGGATGTGAAGGAAGATATTGATAAAGAAAATTTATATGAGCAGTAAAAGACACTGAATAAGTTCTGGCATGAGGTATGATAGATAGGTGTTGGAGGATTTATGTGACCAATTCCAAGCTGAGGTATAAAATTCAACTGCTCTTCTGGCTACAGTCTCCTTAACAGTGAATAAAACTTTTTGCAAAATTAAGATAAAATATATTATATTTCATATGCTTACTAATTTATATGGTGCTATATCTCATATAGCAGCTTCCTACCCCAAATTGTGTACACAATGGAAAATTCAGGAGGATTTGTCTCATCAAAGTAATAAATAGAGTAAGCGCCCCTACCTACTGCCTTCCCAGCCTCCTTCACCCTCGCTGCAGGCAAAACTCCCTGAAAAGAGATTTTGTAAAATCTTTCTCAACCTACCTATAGCTTTACATGTAGATTCTTACGTAGAGTCCCACAGATAAACTTAAGATGAGAGAGATGGAGTGGGCAGTGGGAGAGAGAAAGAGACACAGGGACGGAGGAAGGAAGGAAGACTATGTGCAGGTCATGTTGCAATGGGTTTACTTCATGGAAAAACAGCAGTTTTAAATTGAACATTAGAGCAGTTTTGTTTGTAAATGCCCTTTGCTCGGTGCAGGGCCTTGAACTGTCACTGCTTCCACCCCGGCTGAGGCTCTGACTGACTTCTCACTCGTTTGTCTTCTTCTCATGCGCCTCCTTCCCACATTGAGAGTCTGGAATTCCTTTTTCACAGCTGGGAGCTGCCATCCTGCCCTCTCCACCCCTGACTTCCAAGAGCAACCCCAGGGAGGTTTTACACAACCAAGCCCATCATACAGGACAACCCTCACTTCCTGGAGGCAGCTGGCCCCACAAAATATGATCCTCACTCCAGATGAGTGAGAGGTCTGCCTGGCTGGCTGACAGCAGGCTCAGCAAGGCCAGCAAGCCACACATAGAAGACCCACTCCAGAAAAGAAAGCCACCAGCCCACTGCTTCGCCATCTCTCAGCTTCCCTGTGACCTGTGCCGTCTTGTTCTGCCCTTCTCCAGGCTCCAAGCACCAGCCCTCCTCAAGCTCGTAGGCATCTTTGTTCTTCTATCACCTGTGTAGACCCCGGGACCCCAGCAGTCCAGGCTAGTGTCCATGTCAGACGTAAACACATTCCAGCTGCAAAAAACAACAAGGTTGAATTCCAATAAAGCATCTCTTCAAGAACTTCAGCGGTGATCAGATTAACAGTCTATTTCCGTGCTTCTTTAAATTGCTTTTCCCTCTGTTATCTCCTCTCCATTACTGTCCTACCTCACCTTTGTGTATCTGTATCTAAACTCACCAGTGCCAACTCTCTGTTCAAACACTTTCAAAGTCTAAGCCCTTTTCTTCACTTTATTTTCCTCCCAGCCCTCAGACTTCTTTCTTTCTATTTTTCCATCTCTACAACACAATTAAAAAGTTGCTCATGTATGTTCTTTCCCTCTGCTAGAGGTCCTCCCATTTGCTAGGAGGTGGGGACCTCCCGCCCGTGCTCTGAATCCTCCGGCAGGGACTTCCTGACAGCTGCAAGCTGCTCTGTTGCATGTGTCCAGGCTCCCTGCGACACCCAGAAATAAGCGTGCAATGATGGGCTCTTCCTGGGGGGTAAAGGGATGAGCAAGAGACAAGAGATAAAGAAGAAGAAGACACAATTGAACTGGGTATTGAAGGATGAGATGAGCAGGTGGAAAAATGGGGCCAGGTTACCATATGGAAAGGTGATTCTGTTTGGAGGAGTTGTGTGGGGAGAAGAGATCCCACAGGCTGGCTGACTGGCCCCACGAGTACCACTGGGACAAGTCATTGGCTTTTGTGTGCTTGGTGTGTCCCTGCTCATTTGTCTGCTCCCCAAAAGAGGCCTCTTTGGGAAGGGTGCTCCAGAGCCTGCCTTCTTTCATCCCTCATGGTCGTCTGTACCTACTTTTAGCAAAAACATAATCCATTTATGAAAATATAGAGAACTGTGATGGGGCAAAGTGTATCAGTGGAATGTGTTCACCAAGTTTACTTTTGTAAATCATGTTAGATCAGTGGCATTGAATTCAGGATGGGAAGGGACTCAGCCCACATCTGGTCCTGCTCTGGCTTTGAAGATGGGCAGTCTTTGTTCAAAACCTTCCACGCCCACCTCTAGCCATACGACCTAAAGCAAGTCATTGCCTCCCTGAACCTCAGTTTCTTTATCTATAAAATGAGAACAATAACACCTGATTCACAGAGTACCATGAAGATTCAATGAGACCACGACTGTTGGCGGCCTAGCACATCTGCCTGCACAGAGCAGCGGCTCAAAAAACTAGCAAGCATGACCACGATGTCTTTTAAAAGATAAGAGAGCTGAGTCCCTACGAGATAATTCCTCTGCCTTTCAGTGAATGCCCATTTAACCATTCTTCCTAAAATATTCTCCTTAAAGATGTGTTCTAAGGAAGGACCGATACAGTGAAAGGCAACTCTCGGCAATCAGAGTATTCCGGGATGGGGCTCCCACTCCAGCAAGCACAAGCAATGAGTCTCGGGACCCAGGGCTCCCCTCCATCTCTGGTGCTGTGGTGGTGTTGGGGAAATAATGAGGGAAGCTGGAACTTTCAAGGATTTTTATTACAGCCTGGAAAGACACCCTGGTCTGCTTGCGAAATCTCTATTATTGCCTGCAGATAAGAAAAAGGGTCAAGTCAAACCCAAGTCTTCATGAAACTCCCCCGAGAAATACAATCCTCTTCTCCTCGAGTTTCCCATGCAGAAAAGCAGTGTTATCCCCCCAGGAATGGGAAAGGGGAGGGAAGAAACTAAAATTGTAATGGAAGCTTGCAGGGAACTTAACTTGATCCTGTGTCTTTCAACATCTCTCCAGGCCTACCAAGGGCTCTCACAACCTTTCAGCCTGAGGCTGGTCTGTATTTTATTAACTGAAATGTATCCCTCATTCCATCCTCCCCTGGCTGTGTGCTGTGAGAGCAGAGCAGTGTGGGAGACGGGGCCCCTCCCAGCCTCCTCCCCAGAGAACTTCTTCGTGGCAACACCGAAGCACAGAAATCATTGTGATTTGAGTGTTATTTGCCTTGTTCCACAAGGGATTTGAAGCAGCTTTCAGCAAAAAAGAATAATAAATATCAGTAAACAAACAAAAGAACACACTATTCTGATCAAAATAGTTTTGAAGAAAGAATTGAAAATTGAGATCAGCAAAAATGTAAATTAGATGAATTCAGCATAGGAGCAGGGAGGGGTCATCACTGGCCATAAATAGCATCACAGTCACCCCAGAAGCATCTTCATAAGTCAGGGTGCATGGTCGCCCCTTCCAGTCGACACTGGCTTTCCTCTCTGACTCTGCCTGTTTCTTTTTCTTGCTTGGGAGAGGCAGAGAATACTATGGTGTGAACAAGGGCTGTGGACACTGCACCCTCTTGTTATTCACTGTGTGGCTTGAGGAAAGTAGCTTACCCTCTCTGGGTTTCAGCCTCCTCATCTGTAAAACAAGAGAGAAGATTAAGAATAAAAGAAGCTAATACATTTGCATGCAATTTAGTAACCTGTTCCCCTCCCTGCAGACACATGAGAGAAGAAATGAAACAGCCTCCTCCACCACCACCACCCCGCCCATCTCTCTTCCCCAAACCCTCATAGAGCAGCAGGTGCCTGCGTGTGGGGTTCTGGGATCCACGGGAAAGGTGGGGCAGGAACAAGGATGGGCTGGGCAAGGTAGCAGCCCTCTTGTACTTCAGGCCCTGATTGTATTCTAAGGAAGGGAAACAGGGGAAACAGGACAGACAGCAGCACCGGCCAATAGAAACAATGTGAGCTGTGTATGAATTTTAACTTTTCTCATAAACACTCGAACGAGGAAAGAGAAACAGGTGGAATTAACCTTAGTAATGTTTACTTGATCCAATATATCTCAAATGTCATTTCATCCTGGGACCAATATAAAAATAACTATAGATATATTTTACATTTCTTTTGTACCGAGTCTTCAAAATATGGTGCACTTGGCACTTCCAGCAGGTTGTAGTTCAGACTGGCTGCATGCTAGGGGATCCCCTGGGCCTGGTGGCCACTGTGAGGGACAGAGGCTTGTGTGATCTGAGGGAAAAAGGTCTCAAATCCCCGACTGTCCACCAGTCACCTACCCTGGTTGCCACCGTCTAGGCAGAGGTGCTTCAGGCAAAATCCTTCCTCCGTTGTGGCCAGAGATGTGACCCTAAAGCTCTGTAGGGAATTCTCCCCTGGGGCATGAAGAACCTCCAGTGATCACTGAAATTCCTCCACCTTGATCCCTTTAGCTTAAGGCTAGATTGGTGGTTTTCAAATCTGACCACCCAGTGGACTCACATAGGAATCTTTTAAAACATACCAGTCCTGATTACCACCCTCAGTTTCTGGTCTTCAGATGATTTTAATGAGTCACCAAGGCTGAGAAATACTAACCTAAACCAAAAATGGGTTCTCAAGGGGCTGGTTCCTTCTCCCCTCTTCCTTCCTGTTCCCTTTTCTCAGAAGGGAACCCCTTCTGAGAATTAGCCCCAGACACATTGGATATCAGTGGCCAAGCGGACTACAAATGCCCCTCAACCTTTAATGCCCACACAGGCCACCCATTCTGGAGACACAGCAGGCCTGGACTGGGCATAGGATTCTGCCCCTCTAAAATGTCCTCACTGGCACTGAGGCTGCTGGGCCACACTTCGAGGAACATGGCATTCAAGTGCACCCCAGGGAAGAGAGAATTTGTAATCTCATCTTTCTTCATCTTCAAAGCTCCAGTGCTTCATGCCACGATCCCACTGTGTCTTTGCCTTGAATGTGTCAGAGTGGTTCTACTCAGAGGTATAGCTGGAGAAGGTCTGCAAGTTCAGTAACTTGACTGAAGACTTCGGTGGGTCACAGTTGCAGGTCACAGCCACAGAGCACCACATTTGCCATCCCGCTGGGCCCACCCACCAGCCTTTTCTATCATCTTTTTTCCCCACCTTCCCCCAGTTGCAGACAGACTCCTGAGTTATGACAAGGTCTCCCCTGGTCTTTGGCCAAAACAGCACCTCCCACTTGCAGCCCTGCTCTGAGGTCTGCCTTTCTAAACCATGAACCTTCTTGAAGTCCTTAAGAGAAGGTCTGGACAAGTACGTATTCGCTCTTCTTGATACATATAAAGCAGAGGAGTTCCTATGGGAAAAGGAAATGAGGACAAAATGTGCAAGGGCACTGAGCCCCCCCCAACCCCTGCAGCTCTAGGCTAACTCTGCAGAGCCCCCTAGAGGTGGCGATGCTTAATGGTGTCAGTCTCAGGTCTAAACACTTCCTACCAGAGCAGCATCCTCACTTCCATGAATTCTGGATACTTTGCCTTCATAAAAATAGTAGTAATAATACTAATAGTAATATAAAATTACATTTTATGACTGCATTAGTATAAAGATGAATATATTAATCTTGTATAACAAAATGCTCACTTCCACCTTAAAGTTCCTTTTATTTACTTCTGGTTTTACAAGAAATGAAAACACTTTCCTGGGCCCCTAAAATTTAATATTGTGGCCTCCAGCTGGGAGCCTACAATGTCTAGTGAAAAAGTCGGCCATGCCTCAGACACATGCATCCATTTAATACTCATAACCACCCATTTCACAGGTGAAGACGCAGACCAGAGAGAGACTGTGATCTGACCTGAGTCACACAGCAAGGGATGGAGCTGCATTCAAACCTGGACAATCTGCCCCCTGTGCCCCCATATAACCACTAACCCACACCCCCTCTCCCTGTCAGATGCCCAAGGACTCTATGTCCTCACCCTCTCCTCTCCAGTAAATTCTCCCAGTACCTTCCCACATAGGGGAGCATAGTGCAGTGGACGTAGAACAGAAATGTGGACTAAACCTGGGCTTTTGTTCTATTGTTGCTCCAGATGAGCAGTTTTGATCTTCCTGAATCGCCAACTCACTGTGAGTCTTGGTTGCCCAATCTGGCAGGGTTACCTGCCATCCCTAAAATTCTCAGGGTTACTGCATGCACCAAAGTCAGCAAGGAATGCTGGCAACTATGCCTAGCTATTACTGCTGTCAATAAATATTAGTTGAATTGAACCTGATAACAGTTTGGTTTGCAAGGCATATTAATAGCAGTACATGTAATAGTGGAGGCTGCTGTTTGTAAGCACCTATTATGACCTGGATGTGACATTGCTCATATGACCATCACTGTTTCTTTAAATTGTCACAACTGCTAAATCAGGGGTACAGGTCACATTTATATCCCCCGTGTCACAGATGAGGAAACAGAGGTTCAGAGAAGGTAAGGAAAGTTTATTCAAGGACACACAGTCAGCAGCAGGGCCCACATTTACATGCAAGCCTGTCATCTCAGATGTCTTCTCTAAACACCATACTGTACAGTTATTTCCTAAAGCTGTCATCATACTGCTGCTAATATCTAACATCTCTGTAGGCCACACCTCTATGTGCTTGGCACAAACTAACTCACACCAGCTGATGAGCAGAGAGTCCTCGTATTATGCACAAATGACGAGCGAAGAAAGTGAAGCACAGATGTTGAAGAAACTCGTTGTCTTTGGTCCGACTTCCCAACACCAGACTGTGGGAGGGTTCATTGCAAGGATGTATCAAGGCTCTGCTTTTCAGAGAGCCAGGTGCTGGGGGCGGGGGCTGAGGGGAATAGGCAAGGCAGGAGCGGAAGACAGCAAAAGGTCAGGAAGCAGGCGACGTCTGCAGGGAGCAGCGTCAGTCTCATCTTGCACTTACTCTGGAGTGATCTAGAGCTGTGCTGACCCAAGACAAGAGAGCAGAGCTCTTTCCACCCCTGTGCCTCCAGCCACTGGTAAGATCCACCCCAGAGCATCCACTGTAAAGGGACCCAAGTGGGCTGGGGCAGACCAGACATTCTCCCCAACCTTGCCAAGACCCAGCTCCGAGTGTGCAGCCGGGATGTGAACCCAGCCAGGGAGCTCCAGCATCCATTATCTCAACCACTATTAAATTATTTCTTTACAGAATACAAGGAATAAAGAGGAACACTGACGACGCTGTCCAATGGGCTGTCCTACCTCAGTGCCCCACACGCTGCACCTGCTCAAGCTTGTTATTCTGAGCTCAATAAATTTTTTAAAAAGGTTGAATTAATTGAATCCCACAAAACTAAATAGCTATGAAGGGAAAAAAAGACTCCTAATTTATTTATGCAGATTATATGTTTCTGCATCTGTTAGCGTGGAGCCAGCAGACGTAAGCATTTATTCAAATAGGCCCACATTTTAGAGTTGTTACAATACCTGCAACTTACAAGATGAGCATAATTATCCTATTTTTACAAACTCTAATATGATTTCAATTGGTGTCACTAAGTTTTGATTGAATTTACTGCTGATTAGAGTTGATCATCTCTTTGAACAACAAGAAATTATGTCTCATTCAGTTCGTTAGCAAGACTAGTGTTCGGTTTATGAGCCATAGTACCAATGGCAATTATCAAGGATAATTGATTTCTAATGTGGACATATTAATTACATAGGTATAGGAAAATTAAAATATTTTACCCTGCCAATAATTATCATGAAAAATAAACAAGCCATCCACCATGGACAGGAAAGTTCAGTTTACTCTGTTAACTTACCTTCCCTCTTCCCAGGGAAAGTGCACATTCCAGTGATACAGTTGTGGCCTGGCTATGATAGTGAGATGCCCTAGCAGGCAGGCTTGGAAGAGCAACCCCAGGGAAACCTGAAGGTTACCTTCTGCAGAGGAATGGGCAGAAGAAGATGGACATGGGAAGAAAAAATTTTAAGGTCTCCATCTCATCTGGAAACTGAAAAGAATGCGCCACGTGGAGATAGCACCTGGGAGAAGCCATACAACTGCGCATTCATTCAACAGATGTTTACTGAGCATGTACTATATGCTGGAGCACTGGAGTGAAAGTGTTGACACATGGTGCCCTCATGAGCCCATAGCTTCAAAGGGAAGTAAGACATTACCCATGGAAATGCTCAAATGCCTACACAAATCTAAGTACGATGAATGCAAAACAGAGGGCTACAGTGTGAGGGACTAAAATGGAGGGGAAGGTAGAAAAGTGAATGACATTGGAGAGAACAAAAATCTGAAATGGAAGTCCCCTGGTGGTGTTGTGAGGTGGCCAGAGCCAGGCTTTGCAGAGCAGCACCATTCTGGAGTGAGGGCGGTGCTCCATGCCTGCACGTCCCGGTACAGATGTGGCTATTGAGCGCCTAAGGGAGGCCAGTGCATCCGGGAACTCAACTTGTCGTTTTAATTTTAATTAAATGAAATAGTGACATGTGGCTAAGGCCACCATATAGCACAGATCAGAGCCTAATAGACTCTGGAAAGAACTGCGGATTTTATTCTGAGCTGGGGAAGCCACCGAAGATTTTGTAAGCTCAGATGTGCCACAGTTCCATATATGTTTTAAAGTTCACTCAGTCCTTGGAGCCAGTCTATTTAGAAGACCATTCGCTCTGGGAAAATACAAGTGGAATCAGTCAGATGGCTCTATCGACCAAAGGTGTCATGTTACATTGTATGCTTTTTGGTTCAACCTGTTCTTCCAGTTCTGCCCATAGTGCTTATAAGGGGCAGATACGGCTTAAGTTTAACTATAGTGACCCCAAGTGTAGTGATTCCCAAGTCTAACACAAACTACACAAAGCAAGATATTTTTATGGTGTCCTTACTCTTGACCATTCAGGCCAGGGGCAAGGTGTTTTACAATAGGCACTGATGCATCATCCAGAGAGTGAAGAACTACTTGTCAACCTAGGGTGGCATTTTAGAGCCAACAGCAGGAACAATGTGAAGAACAGAGGGCACTGGACTCTCTATGCATGTTTAGCCCCACACACCAAGCTTGAACGTACTCAGCAGATTGAAAATGCTCTAGTGGAGTGGTTCAGCTGACCCAGAATTAAGTCCTACTGGATTCAAACATGGCCAGCGCCAGTAGAATCCAGTAGCAGGTAACTGAATCCAAGAAACAACCCATGTGGTCCACAATTTCAGCACAGCAATTAGGAGAAATGGCAAGATCAACAGTGACCCAAGACCCCTTCCTTTGGAGACCCCCTCTTCCAAGCCCTACCCCAGCTCAGAGCTCTTAAGTTATCACACTTCTGTAATACTTACCATGCATCAGGCACTATTCTAAGCAATGGGGGTGGTAATAGAATGGACATTGTGACACTGTGAGAACTAATGAACATTATACATACATGCATGCATACATACAGATATAGATATATACATAGATTCAGAGATACATTTATAGAAAGAGAAAATGTTTAGTGCTTGCATGTATTATATATATACATTTTCCATTCTTCATTTATTCTATACACACTTATATTCTGTTATCATGATATCCATATTATTATTTTTATTTCCAATTATCTCCATTATCCCCAATAATAATAATACTGATGTTGTGACATTGTGAAAACAAATGAATGTTACACATACACACACACATAGTGTTTAGTCCTTATGCCATATGTATATGTACATATGTGTATACATATACACACACACACACCGTATAGATACTATATATAATATATATAATTGTAATGTCCATATTATTATTATCTTCTCCATTTTCAGGTAAGTTTGAACAAAGAGTTAAGTAACTGTCTGAGATCATGCTGCTAAAAAGTAGCTCGAGGGCCTGAGCTTGCTTCCTCATATATGGCCTCCAAACAATACAAAAGTTGGTGGGTGAACTTAGCACACTGGACACCATAATTGGTCTAAGGGTCAATCTCTAACCCAACTGGGCCCCATAACTGGACCTTAACCCATGGCCACCCCTGGGTCCAGACAAGTTTGGGCCAATCAGAATATTCCCTGCGAGTTGTGTCTCTGGAGGCCAGCCTGACACACAGCAGAACAAAGAGCCGCAGATGCCACAATGCCAGGCTTGGCTAGAAAGCAGGAGAGACGATGACCAAAGCAGAGAAGAGGAGAGGTGAGAGGGAGAAGGAGAGAGTCTGTGTGGAGTTCAGACCCCTCTCTCTAGGTCCTGAGGCACCCAGATTTATCCTTCCTTCCCAAAGCCTAGATTTCAGCTCTTCCTTTGACTCTGAGAGCAACCTCAGTATCTTAATCTGGTTCCAGTGGGTTCACATCCCCTGTAACCAAAGGTTGCTCATACAGGAAGGCCACTGACTGGCAGAGATCAGCACAGACTTCCACCCCCATCCTGCAGGCCCAGGCACGATGCGGAGTGCCGAAAGTAATATTAATTAAGTCTAAATGTTTTTGTCCCCAAGGGACTTCAAATACAGTGATTAAAGTTCCTAGGAATCATTCACTCCACAGCTTCTGAACATTTGGATATTACCTGAACTCACTGAATTTCTGCCTTCAGTGTTTAATTTGAGTGATTGCCATCAGTAGCGCCCAGCCCGAGGTGGAGACCATAGCTCCATACGCTTTTCATTAGCTGCCCATCAGTCTGCATTTTCAGTGGCACTCCTTGTCCTTTGAACCTTTGTCCACTAGGTACCTACTTAATTTTAATCATCGATAATGACATGTCTGTAATTTACAGGACATAAATCATTTGCGGTAACAAAAGGCAAGACTGGCTATGTAGGTAGGGAATAAAGTGGTGCGAAGTATACATTGATTTTCTGCATTTGGCCAAAGTGTGCCTTTTCTCTGAAGGCTATCTTCCTTCTAACTAAATTGTATTTTAATGTCATTGTGATTCAGTCATTGAACACATTTTTCCTGACTGCCCACTATATGTTAGGCACCATGCTTAGTGCTGGGGTATAAAGATGAAAGACGCAACATCATTGTCTTCAAGGAGATCCATCAAGTAGCAGATTCAAGCACAGCACAAGCCATTATGGATGGCTTACTTAGCATCTGTAGCCCCTTCTTCCTCCCCAACAGGTCCCCACTGTTGTTCAGTTACTAGCCCTCTGCTGCCCATGGGCCCCAGGACAAGCTGACCCCATTCCTGGCTTGAGGATTGGGTGTGCAGGCTCTAAGTGAACCCCCTTAGCCTTGCCAGTGACTGATCAGTGCAGGAACCCAGGCCTGTGCCAGGCAGCATGTGGCCTTGCCAATTAGCAAGACTGATTCAGAAGCAGAGACATGACCTCAAGGAGGCCAATGAGATGAAGAAGGGAAGTTTGCTCTCTCTCTCTCTGGCCATTGAATGTAGTGAAACCATGAATGGCACCATGGGTCCAACCTGAAGATGAAGCCAGCACCTGGAGGAGAAAAGGGCCGAAAGAGTCACAGAGAAACTGAGCAGAAGCCTCCAGATCAGGTCAATCCTGAGGCCCAATCAGCCTCAGCCTTCCTAGCAGCAAGTGTCTAGGTATTTCCTCATTATTTAAACCATTATTTAAACTCGTTCTGATTGACGGAGACAAACGAACAGAGACTTGGAATGCAATGGTAAATATATGCAGCATATTAAAGGAAACTGGAGGAGGGCTGTCAGTATACCCCGTGGGGACAGGGGCTTCATGAACAGGTCTGGAAGGGTGCTCTGGGAAAAAGACACCCAAGTAGAGCCTTAAAGAATGAGTAGAAGCCAAACTGATGTGGGTAGGGGCTGGAGAAGGAGAGCATTTCAGAGAGAGCAACAGCCGGGCAGAAGCACAGAAGGAAAGCAGCATGAGGTTCCTCATCCCCAAGCCACGCATTGCAATGTGAGCTTGGACTTACCCTGCAGATGACAGAGAGCCAGTGAATGCAAGTGAGGCAGGCCTGCCATGGTCAGATGTGCATTCTGAGCAGGTCCCTCTGGAGCCCAGGTAGAGAATGAGCACTTTGAGGCCCATACAGTCTCTGCAGCAACTACTCAATTCCACCTTTGTGGTGTGAAAGCAGCCAGAGGCTATATGTAAATGAATGGATGTGGCCACGTTCCAATAAAACTTTATCTATAAAAATAGGCTGCTGGCTGCCTTACGGATTCTTAGTACCTTGTAATCTTGTAAAAAGCACAAATCAAAGAGGATCCGGCCCCTTCTCACTCAGAACCGTCCTGTGACATCCCATCACACTTAGAACAGAATTCAATTTTCCCTGGTGCTCCCAGGCTCTGAACAGCCCCTGTCTCCCTTCCTGGCTTCACCTCCTGCCACTTCCGCCCTTGTTAGCTTCATTCCAGCCTCACTGGCCTTTGGTAGCTTCTTGTGCGCTCCTAGGCTATTCCCACATTAGGCCACCAGCACTAAGTGCTCCCCCACGTGGAATGCTCTTCCCCCTGAACTTTGCATGGCTCACACCTTTATATTATCCACGTCTCTGCTCAAATGTCACTCCCCAGAGACACCTTTTCGTTCTACTCTGTCTACAATAGCTTCCACTCTTCCACCGTAAGTTCTATTCTCTAACCCTGGCAGTTTTTTTTTCTTCACAGCATTTATTACTGCCTGATACTATATTTTATTTATTTATTTGTTTACTAGTTCCTTATCTGTTTCTCTCACTGGAATGCAGCTCCTTTAGAGCAAGTAATTTTATCTTTCTTACTGTTATATCCTGAGTACCTGGCACATCACAGACAAAGAATAAATATCTATTAAATGTTTGAATGAATACATTTCTTCCCTTTATCACCAGAGCAACCCATACTATGGGGTTTTATCAGGAGAGACCAAAAACCTGAATTTGAAATTGTGACCCTTATTTCCTATTCAGAGATGTTTGAGTTTCCCATTTAGTGATCTCAGCTCTTCTCATCAGCTCTTAGCATCCTGTGATAACTCCCATGCAATCATCCTGGAAAAATCTGGAATGCTAACATCACGATGTGTCATTTGCAATATCCAAATCTCCAAATGAGACTATACTTTGGTCAGCACAGCGGGACAGAGCCAAGAATGCAGGGCAAGGTGGGCAGAGCACAGACTGAAGTGCAAGTCCAGGTTAGGTTGGCCTGATGAGGTTTAAGGATCCCCAAATCATCACCGACTGTTCGAGAGGAAGGGAACTTCTCCAGAGACCCCTTGCTGTTTTGAGTGTGGTTCCTGAACCAGTAGCTACATATCACCTGGGAGCTTCTTAGCAACTCACATCCTCAGGTCTCAGACTCCAGAGCCCCTGAATCAGACTCTGGCTGTCAGCAAATCCCCAGGTGATTCGTGTGCACATTCTAAAGTATCACTTTAGCCCATTCACCTGGCAGCTCAACACTGGAGGTCCTTTATTTGTTGACTTTGCTTCATTTTGCTAAATATTATAAAATGTGATTTTTTCCCCCTCCACATTAATAAAAACAAGAAATGTTACAAAGATATGAGATCACTAACTTTTTTGGAAGAATCCATAATCTGGCAGTAGTGGTATGTACATTCCACAGGGAACCAATTGGCAGGAGGTGAGCAGCGGCTTCCCCTTTCCTGGTCATGTAAGCTCCGGCTCACCAAGCCCTACAGTTCACACCTGGCCTGCGGCCAGCATCAATGATACTTGTCTAGACACCACAGGTATTTCAGTTCCCAACCTCTTATGACAATCTCATGTCACAGCAGAGGAGAACAGCCTCAGAAGTGTTAAGCATTTTGGCTAAAGATTCACAGCTAGTATAATGCTCATGTATTTACATTAACCTGCATGAGAACTAGGTAACTTCATTGCTACTTTGACGATAAGTGAAGTACTTAAAAGAAATTCACTGACTTTCTTAAAATAAACAAAGCAATAAGTAAGAAAAAAAATCCTGGCTGGCAGGGAAAAAGAATCTCCCATGGTTGAAGGGGAGGGTGGAGGTAGGTAGTCCTGCAAAACTGTTCCTCCAAACAAGGGCTGATCCAGAGACGGTCCTTCCCTTGGAGAGGCACTTAGACCACTTCACCACTCCTCAAGGGAGAGCTCCGGGCCAGAGAAAACTCCTGGGCAAATGGAGTTCACCTTTTCATGGACAAGGGAAGATGAGGCTTTGACATTAGGGAGTGAACAGGTGGACATGGAACAATCATTAGGGAGTGAACAGGTGGACATGGAACAATCAGTTATTGACCCACACTCATACAGGTGCCAGAGATAAAAGTCAAGGACGGAATTGCAAATTCCAGGTCCAGATTAGGCTGCTAGACCCTATAACATGCACCCTAGGACTTGGGCTATTTTAGTGTTTCTGGATTTATTAAGCTCCCAGTTCTCTAATTTCTCACTCTCAAAATTAATGAAAACAGTAATAAAAAATAGGTCATTTAGTAGAAACAAAAGTAAAACATCCAGAAAAATAAAACAAGTTGTTCTGAATGGAATAGGGATTCAGTGAACCTTTACATATATTATTTCTAATCCCATTTCATGGATCACAAAATAACCTGTCCAAGGTGAGTAGGTGCTTAAACTGATACTCAAAACCGCACATGATTTAACTCTTTTAAAGCACTTATTCCTGTAAGCAGTGAAAACAAAATAACTGTAAAAGAAGCCATGTGGTCCTTCAGATAGCCCAGTGAGAATCCTTGAGAAGACCACGTACAGTGGCCATATTTCAAGGGAGACTAGAGCAGCAATTAGGAGTTCACACTTAGAGGGAAAAGACCGGAGTTCAAGCTCTGCCACTAACCAGCTGTGTGAACTTTCGGGCATTGCTTAAGCTCTCTGGGCTTCAGTTTCTTCATGGATTTAAATAGGTTTAATAGTAGTACTTGTCTCATTCAGAGAGTCAAACAAAATAATGTGTGTAAAAATGCTTATTAGCCTGCTGCCTAACATATAGAGGAAATATCCAGTAAATGAGAGCAATTACTATACATCAGCCTGGAAAGAAAAATACCTAAAAACAGTACCTAGAAAGGCCTCAGAGGTGTGTAAACCAAAAGTTTAGGTACAGAGAAGAAATGGAGAGAGAGAAATATTATTCCTCTAATCTAGCAAAAAGAGACTCCAGGGGAAGTAGAAATTGTGATGTATAAACAGCTTTGAAATTACAGTATAAATTAATCAAGGGAATTATTCTTTCTTTCAGAGGATTTAGACTAAGAAGCAATGGCCTGAAGCTACAGAAGGGGAAATTTGGGTTAGATACAGCAAGACAAGAATGTTCTCAGCAGGGAAAGTAATTAAGAAATGAAATAGACTCCCAGGGATTGGGATAGAAGAATCTTCCCTGGCAGTAATCCAGGAGAAATGAGGGAAAGAGGACAAGCAGTCAAGAATTACAAAATACCCATAGATTGAGGGGAGGAGAGGGAGTTTCTACCCCTTTTAAGGGATCCATCAAGCAGTCAGTCATCAGTCATTTATAATTGGCTATGTTCCTGGTACTCCATGAGGTCTTAAGGGGGATGCAAGAAACAAGAAGGATGCTGGCCTCCGGAAGCTTGCAATCCAGTAGAGAAAGCAGATTTCCCAGCTAGAGAATGGGGATTGGGGAGGGACTAGTCCCATCCAATCTCTTGGACCACTTCCCCCTTGAGAGCATTCAACTGTCACTGTCACAGAACAAAATATGTGAATTTGGCGTAACACTGATATTACTGATTTTGGGTAGACGATTATAAAGTGCTTTTTCTTGTGGGCCATGCTGATGTCACACCAATAGGTACTGCAATGGGATGCTATTTTGGTGGGGTCAGGGTGGCGAGATAACCTAGTGAACCTCTTACATACAAGAGAAAAATAGGAAAAACCATGAGACAAGCTAAGATAGAGGCCTAATTCTATGATAAAGAAACTTAGCTGAAAGGGAATCATGTTGGGCTGGAGTAGGCAAAGATATCTCCTTGGGATGAAGAGACATTGAAGTTTACATTTTGACTTGAATTATAATGCCTTTAAAACAGAAGATAGCCGTCATCAGCTATCTATCACCACAAAGCTGCTGCGTAAGAAAAAGCCACCCCCAAACTCAGTGACTCACAACAATAACCTTGTAACCATGTATTGAGTCTTGTGGTTCTATGGGTGATGTGGGTGGGTCTGTTGACCTAAACCAGGCTCCCCTGATCTTTGCTGGCTTGCTCCTGGTCCGCGGTTAGCAGGTGTGTAGGCTGGAGTGCGGCTGGTTGAGAAGGGCCTCGGTGGCTAGGCTCCTCTGTCCTCCATGCAGTCTCATTGCCCTCCAGGGTTCTTGGCTTGTTCTTATGACATGACAGAGTTCTGAGGAAGCACGGAAGCAGCAAGGCCTCGTGAGGCCTGGGTTGACACCCTCGTGTTAACACATGAAGATGCTGGGGGAGTCCGCTCCTCACTCTTCCTTGGTCTAGTCCAGATCATGAGGTGCAGAGGGTGATCCTGACTGACCTGACAAAGAGCTGAGCTGAGCGACGGAAGGGGAAGAGGACAGAGTGAGAGCTTTTGTCTTCCCATTTAGAGAGAGTTTTATGGGGAGTTTAGAGAGAAGCAAAGTTTGGAGATGGAATATGCTACCGAAGTCTACGTGCAAAGACGGAAAATGTAGGTTTAAAAATGATTTAGTGCGAGTGAGATCGAGATCCTCTTTGGAATTCTTGGAGAAGCTTTGGTACAGGTTGGATTGCTTTGTATGTGTTCTTGCTTGGGACTGATGTTGCTCTGAGCGCACCTCTGTGGCTTGGTGGGACCACAGGAGAGTGGGGCCCACCGGGAGCAGGCCCGCCATCAGGCCCAGGCTGCAGCCTAATAAACAGCCCACATACACCTCGTTCAGGACCAACTGTGTGGCAGTTAAACAAGGAAATAAATCAATTCCAACCTTAAATGAAGACTGGAAATGGAATGGCCTTTTCTAGAGAGAGATGGCCAATTCACACGACCACATATAAATTCTGCCTTCATTTTAAATTGGAAAAAATCTTGCAGATCCTTCTTCCTGATTAAGAAGGTCATAAATCCCAGGGATCAGAGAGATAACCAAGCTCTCCAGCCTCTGAAGTCTAATGCATTCCAGAAGGGCATCCACCGCATGCACAGAAGCCCCTCGGCCCCCATATTTTGTTCCAAGAACTCAGAAAGTTATTACAGAATTTCCCAACTTGCTAACTCAGAAAGGCTACCAAATTATTCCTGAAAACACATCCTTAACTTGAGACTGTGTCCTGTGTCTTCGTTATCTATAAGCAGATATTTATAGACACTCGAGGCACTATATATTTGTTTTTTAATCACATGAGGAAAATGCTATCCCAAGAGTCTACTAGCCATATCAACACCTGAAGAACAAGTTTGTGAGTCAGCAGTTGTCCTAAACTTAGCACCAACCCCTTGGAGATCTCTCTGCGTGGTGAGAAGGGGATGGGCAGAGGTGCAGTGTTGCCTCAGAGGGACGCCCTTTTTGCTTGGCCACCAGCATCAAGCAGAAGGCAGAGCCTGCTACATGGGATCAAAGATTTGGAAAGCCAAACGCTCCTTTAAGTCTTGAAACCTGGGGTCTATCAAATTATGTCAAGCCTCTGCTTAAAACCCTTCTACTGCCTGCATCCTTAGGGAAAAGTTCTTTTCTTATGGCCAAAAAAGGTTACCCATGCTCAGGCCGCTGCTCACCTCCCCTAGTGTCACTGTAATCCAGTCAGCTACCCCTGACTGCCCTGGTACTCCTGGTTCTACGCAATCTACAAAACCTCCCTAGCTTATGTGTCTTTGCACATTTTGTTTCTACGGCTTGCAAAGCTCTCTCTGCTGCTCCAGATGGCGAAGGAAATCCCCTCATCTTAGACGCCATCCCCTCTGAATCCTTGCTTGACCACCCTAGACAGCCATATGATACGTTTCCTACATGCCACCTCCTTGGAACCCTGTACACTCTGTCCACAGCGCTTTCTTGCCCTGATAAGCAGGAATTTTCCAGATAGCCACCAGGGAGCGCTGGTATAAAGATAATGGCAAAGTAGTAAGTATTTATGTTAACCCCACATACCCAGAAGAGCAGTTACCATGTGTACAGCAACTGACCTGGAATGCCCAGCTGATAATCTGCAGCTCTTCAGAGGGGAAGCCACCCATTCATTCATTCAGTCATCAGTACTTATCTGTTGAATATCATCTTTCTGCCACTGTATCCAGTTATGTTACTATATAATAAATCTTTTCAAAATGTAGTAAATTAAAATGAAAAACAGAGAGCCTTCAAAATTCATGACCATTCATTTCATCACCATTCCATAATTCTGGCAGACCTGGAGTGGAACAGCACGTGTCTGTGGGCCGGCTGTGCCTGCAGAATATAAGACCATTTCACATTCACATCTGGGGCCTCTGCACAGATGATCAGGAGCCCATGGCCTGGCTGGTCTCATGCTTTCCCCTCCCCCAGGCTCTTTCTGTCTATGTGTCTGTCTAGCGGGAGAGCCCGGCCATGGCATCGCAGGGTTTCCAAGAGGGAGAAGGCAGAAGCCATAAGGCCTCTTAAGTACTAAACCCCAAATCTTGCATAAGGTCATTTCCACCACATTCTGTTGGTCAGAGCAAGTCATATAATTGGCCCATATTCCAGGAGTGAAGAAAAGACACCATCTCTTGATGGGAGGTGCAAAGAGGTGGAATGCAGGAAGGCATGGCCCCCTGGGGGCCATTACATAGAGGCCTAGGACATCCAGGCAGTGCTGGGGTGCTGGGAATACATTGGTGAATAAGACACAGTTCCTGTCTTCAAGGAGCATGAGTGAAGGAGACATCAATGGATTAAGGATAATCGTGAAGAGCTAAATTAGGTGCCACAAATACCCACAGGTGGGGCTCCCTTTCACCCGTAGCAGTCAAGATACTCTGAAGCACACCTGTAACAGAATACTGTGGCTCTCCCTGCTAACTGAGGATGATGTCTGCGCCTAATGTCTGCAGGCTCCTTAGAACCTTTCAGACAGGTGTTCCCATTCGGATGCCTGTCTCACAGGCCTGTCCTCCTCTCGTCACAAAAAGTTGGTGTTCGCCTTTCTACTATCAGGCACCAGGTAAACAAACCCCAGGAGAACTTGCTGCTCTTTCTCATGTCCAGCTGCCTCGTGCTTTTGTCACCGGCTGGCTTTAGGAGCTCACCTTTTCACACGCACAACCCACCCCACTCCACCCCACCCACACATATTCTGCACTTTATCACAAAGGCCTTCACAACAGATCTTTCCCGCAAACCAGCAGCTCTTAAACTTTTGAGAATCTGGTCAAAGCTATGCACCCTGTATGTAGATAAATGCCTATAAGCATATACATGCATTTTGTTTACAATATCAGGGAGTCCACAGACCTCACACGTCCAGGTAAGGAACCATTGTATTGAGTTTGCTTTTTAATTTCCGCTTCCCTATTGCCTTCCACAACGCCAGGCACATAAATGGATGATTGGGTGAGTCGCTCTAGCCATCAGTATTTTAGGACAATGCCTTGTTTCTCTTTCAGTTTTCTCTGTTGGAGCAGAACGATGACCACTTCTTGCTGAAATACACATTGTCTTCTCAGTGGTTAATCAGGAACAAGGAGCGGAGGATTCCACAAGTATTCACAGCCAAATCCCCCAAGCTTGCGGTGAGAGCCAGGGAGTCTGAGCACTTAGAGGGGGCTTTCTCTTTACAGTAATTCGCCAATCCCTAGTCTCAGGCCGGATCACCGCCTAAACCCGTGTCAAGGATGGAAGCTTAGCTGCTGGTCACATGATCGCGCCGCCTCTGCCTCCGTGTTCGCCGTGCCACAGGTCTCACTGGCTCCCGTGTAAGGGGAGAATAAAGGAGCTGCCGGAAGGAAGGCAAACTGCCCATCACTTTCCAAGTCCTTCCCACCGCAGAGGAGGCAGGGGGGTGTCCGTACCCTTTGTAATCAAGTGAACCGATGGCTCAAAGACAGGCTGGATTCAGGAATGTTACCTGAGTGGCCAGGCCTGATGATTTAGTTAAAAACTTTTTTTTTCTTCTCTTCCCTCCAACTCCCTATTCCATAGGAACAGAGGATTTGTGGACTTGATTTTATCAGTCTTCAGAAAATCCCAGGGGATGGATTAGAGGCAAAACGCTGAATCCTCCTGTGCCTGTGGGGGATGTGTCCAGAGACAACCCCGAGGCTGGCTGAGGTCACAGGATCCTCGTCCTCAAGCGCCGAGAGCTGGGCTTTGAGCCTAGACCAGTGCTGTCCAAACCGCCTGCCAGACTGCAAGGAATTCTGTCTGGGGGCTGAGGAACAAAGGAGGCACCAAGCGGGTGCCTTTGTGAAGGGAACCTTAACCCGTACTCTAGCCAGTTACCCTAGACACAAGGATCCCCAAATAATCTACACCTAATAATATCCTATACCTAACCTATATCTAATAAAATCTACATAATGACCTGTATCTACTAAAAGCCTATAATAATAATACACAACCTATACTATAATATGTATTATATATATTATGTAACATATAATGCAAGTTATCATAATAGTAAGTTATAGCTAATAAAAGTGTAAATAAGTCATATCTAATAAAACTTTGCCATTTAATTATCGTTGAAGACCCTGGCCCCCTTTGCAGTCAGTTAATGGTCCTGCTCTCCTTTTAGGGCAGCATGTTGGCGCCGCCACTGCCAAGGGCCAGGAGAGGAGGAAGGCAAGGGGCTCGAAGGACCATCCTAGGGCTGTTTCTGTGGTAGGTATCTGTACACTCCTTCAGTTAAAGGAAGTGTTCCAGTACCACCTTTTTTAAAAAGGTAGAAGCCACTGACTGCCGAAAGGAGACCAGATTTGGCTACAAAGAATGTTTCACCAGAATTGTAGAACTTTTAAATCACAGCACTGCTGAGAAAGGGGAGGGTCAAGGATTCATAAACTGGCCAGCAGGGAGATTTAGGTGGCCCTTGCTTAGTTAAAGTCACCATATGGGCATCACTATTATTTTTAAAGTTTGCTAATTCCACTAGTACAAACCTCCTTACTTAAATGTGCAGCCCCTATTGAGTCTTTCATATTTTTCAAATTTAACCAAACAGCCTAAATGAACCTGGAAAGGCTTAACATCTCTGCCTCAGATGCCACATTTGCAAACTGAAGATGAGAAGGCTGAATGAATGAATGCCCACAGAAAGGAAGACGCCTGTTGCACCCCTTTGCACACAGGAGGTTCGGGCTTCTCAGAATTTCTGTTGACGAAGGGAAATTGGTTTCGTTCCATCCCCTGTTTCTTTGACTATGATCTCAGTGTGCTCCTAATGTTTTTAGAAGGAATGAAAATGCTCTAAGGTTACATATAAATGATTTAAACATCACATGTTTGGAATGTCTACCTTATGATTCAGTTATACAGCATCAGTAATCAAGAACTAGTTATATAATCAGCAGGCAAAATGTCACCAGAATGACAGAAGGTGCCAATTAGGTAAAGTAATTTATCATGGAAACATGTTGGAAGATTCGAGAACTATGTGCTAAAGGACCATTCTGTTATTTAAATCTACATTTTTACTGGTAAATTTATGTCAATAAAATGACATCAATTCATTCTCATTAGGCATAATGAGCTCCTCCAACTCAACTAATAATATGGAACATCTGTTAGGGTGACCTTCCAACATGCTCTTTTCAGTGATGTCACTGAGCTTGTGATTTGTGTCTCCTCCAGTGCACCAAGGGTCGAGGTCAGCCATCTGGCCACTGCACAGTGACTGTGAGAGCCACCTTTCACTTGCTGTTGTGAATTGAGCCATGTTGATAAGGCCCCCTTACCCAAAGTGTATTCTAACCAAGGCTAGTCCTTTTGGATGCTAGGAGAAATAAAGAAAAGGGAGAGAAGGGGAGATGGCTGAGGGAAGGAAGGAAAGGAGCGAGGCAGGAAAATAGAAAGAAAGAGCTCTCGTGATCCTTTATGTCTGGCAAACACAGGATTGAAACAGTCTTTACTGCAAGACTTTTCACAGCCTTTGAAACCTAGCTCTGCATTATGACTTTCCAAGCGAGGATTGGATAATTCGGTGTTTACTTGCATGACATGTTGGAAGGAATGATGTCCCATTAAAAAAATCATGCAGGGGAACCCTGGAGAAAATATTCTAGCCCTGCTTCCCTTTTCGCTGAGTGTGGCTCAGATCAGCGCTCTTTTCTCAGTTTCCATCAAAGCCCTCAGCTGCCCTCACAGACAATACTTTAGGCATCATGAGAAGAATGCAGCACAAAGTGGATTGATTGCCAATCCTTGCTTCCTTAGTGTCCTTCAGAGCCTGTGTGGAGGGTCCCTTCACTGCAATAAGTTGGTACCAGCCTTCATTCCTAGATGGAGCACCCAAGTAGAGGAAGAACTGGAGTGAGACTATGTAAGCTCCATTTTTAGGCACAGCCGAGGTTAAACTAGGGTGTCTTACTCAGACATCAGTTTTCAAGTTCATGGAGCAGAAACAGTAGAAAAAGCCAGCAGTTCCAAACCATACACGCACTAAAGATGAACAAGGGATAAGAACTAAAGGAATTCTGGCAGCAAGAGGGATATGTCCACAGCATTTCTCAGAATGGACCTGGGGACGTAGTGGGTAAAGGGGACAGCCTGCTTCAAAAGTCCCTGGTGCATACTGACAATTGAGATCCTGGGCAGGAATTAAACAAGACAGACTATGTATCATGGAGCCCAGGCTCACAGGTTGATGGCATATGGAAGTGCTCCTACTGTCACAGTCCTAGAATCCAGTAGGTCTGGAGTGAGCATTTCACCCTGCAAGCCTGCTGACACCTAATCTCCACTGTGTCTGTCTTAAGTTCCAGGTGGACTCCTCAATGTTAAGCAACTCAGTTCTCCACTGAGATTGGAGGTCGATGAACTGCCTCGTTCCTGCCAGACCTTCTCCTTAACCATGAGTTTGCTTCTGTGCCCCAGCTGCCAGCCAGAGGCTTACGTCAAAACAGTAAGACCACGTAGAACAAGTATATTGCTACTCTCCCTCTCCAGCATCCCAATTAGATGCCTGGAAGTACCAGGGAGGGAAGGGGTCAAGAGAAGACCCCAATAGGAAAATAAAAGGTTGCAATCTGCAGGAGAATTCAGCTGCTTCTTGCCCATTTACCTTCCACTTTCATCCCTTGACAGTGGTATTTCAGCCTAAGATACTCCTGTGTTTCTCCTCTCTTTTCTTCTGAAAATACTTATAAAACATTATACATATTGGAGAATCATTTTTACATAACAACAATACATATTTATAATTTTAATAATAATGATAAGATAAAAACACAGCATCCACTTTGCAGCTAAATAGAACATGTCCATTGTCTATGAGGGGCTTTACCTTCCTAACCATCCCCATGAGAAGCTGCTATCCTCAATTATATGTTAATCAATCTCTCGATTTTCTTTATGATTTTGCCATAGTAAAGCCCAAACAATATAATGTTCAGTTTTGCCTATTTTTGAATTTTGTATAAAGAAATCATACTGTATATATTCTTCTGTAACTTGCCCTTTTTATTCAACTTTGAGAACCATAATGATAAATATATCTTTCTTAAATTCCATTGCTATATGGTATTCCATTGTTGGGATGCATTATCTGTTACTCTGAACCTTATTGTAAACACACATTTGGTGATTTCTAGTAATTTGCTATAATGAGCAAAAATTATTCTTGTATGTGAGTCCTATTGCATATATGCAAGAACTTCCTTAGGGCCATACTTCTCACATTTTTTCCCCTATCAGATAAAAACTTTTGAAAAGCTAAATGTTCCCTCAAATATTTTTAAGTAAAGATCTAAAATGTTTTCACA
This sequence comes from Manis javanica, assembly GCF_040802235.1. Lineage (NCBI taxonomy): Eukaryota > Metazoa > Chordata > Mammalia > Pholidota > Manidae > Manis > Manis javanica. The sequence goes on from NC_133160.1 coordinate 162,241,848, forward strand.
GAGGCTTAAACAGCTGCAAAGTCTAGAATATTTGTCATGCTGCAAATACAACAGAACATTTGATAATGAAAATTCAAATATAGAGCCCTTAGTAATTGGCACTATATTCCACGTGTTCCAGTTCTCAAAACTGCTTTTATCTTCGGTAGGACTGTGACTGAGAGAGCATGGAGAAGAGAGAATGAAACTGGGTGAAGAAATGGCAGGAAATCCTGTTTCAGGTGACATAAGAGAGAAGGTGGGTCCCTGTTTCTCCAGATATCTCCTAGCCAGGCTCCCTGGATCAGGACAAAATGGGCTTCAACTAACAGAGATTGCTGAAATTGCTGCCACTTTTTGGAATGTTCCAGGAAGTTTCAAAGCACAAAAATATCCCCATTGATAATAAAGCTGAAAATGGAAGGAACGTTGTTATTGTAAAGTCTCCCGAGTCTTTGAATTCTAAGTTTTCTGTCACTTAGAAACCTAGAGTCTTTAAAAATTATTTTTAATGATCCATCAGCTGACAATATGATTAGATCATTTTTCAATTTGATTGAAAGTAAAGAATTGTAAACTACTTGACTTGTAAAAGCTTTTACGGCCATTTGAGGTACTCATTTTTTTTTCCACTTTCTGGGAAATGTAACAAAGAGGCTTTATTATACATCTAGTCCAGAAAGATTTATCAAGTAACTATTCATCATACCAGTAATTTTTTCACTTAGAGTCACCCTGCTTAACTTGATATACTTGGAAAGGCTAGGAAAAAGAAACACTGTTTATTTTCATCAAAGTTTGCTGATACAATATTTTTGATAAAATGCTTTTTATCCTATAAGAGCTTTTAAGACATTTTCATCTAAACCTCAGAAGTGAAAATATAATTCAATCTAAGGATAATATCCAGTATATAACTGAACAGGCAAAACTAGTCTTTAGTTTTAGCCAATCAACCGGCCAGACTTATTTTGTGTCAGAAAAAAATCTAGCTTCATAACTCAAATAAATGTGTTACTATAAAGCCTTGATGAATGTTTCACTTTTGCGTTATAATTCTTAGAGAAAAGATTGGTAAATGGGTGGTGGACAGATGGATAGATAGGTGAGGGAGATGCAGCCTTGCTCCAAATTTGTTACCTGGATGAAATAAGGCACTGCTTATTATTAACATTGTTAATAACACTGTTAATATTATTATTGGTATTCACAGGATGGATGCATTTTGAATAGCAGTCGGAGATTTCAAGAGGTAAGGTCATTAAATGAAAATTATCATTACTCCTGCGGGATTCAGAACATCTTAGTATGAAAGTATTCTATTTCTTGCACCATACTCTGCTCTTAGCAGAAAAATGTGCAAACCAAGGAAATCACAAAGCCCTACCATAGGTCTATGGAACCTTGATTGAAGAAAGCTCAGAGCAGCAACATACTGCATTGCCTCTTTGGTGCTGCACAACGATTTTTCTATCCCAGAGCGATGCACCTGAGTAATAGCTCAGGGAGAGGTTTTCTTTCCCAACGACAGGACAAGGATGATTGTTAAAGGGCAGTTGGGAAAAGCAGGACCAACAAGCTGTTCTTATCCCAAATGTGTTGTCAGAACAATTTGAGGCAAGACTATGTAGAGATACTGAAAGTCCAAAAATTAATTCAGTTAAAACTACCTGTGCTTGCAAATGTCCCTAGAAATCATGAAGCCCCAGGAAATATATGCACCCCAGTTTGAAGACCCACTGCCAAAGGACATACGAAGAGTAGAATTGAGGATCATAGAATATGTGTGCACCTTCGATTTTATTAAATAATCTCAAACTGTGTTCCAAAGTGATTATGCCAATGTACACACCCACTGGCAGTGAACAAGACATCACATACTCCCCATTCTTGCCAGAAATTGGTGCTGTTGTTTTTTGCTTGCCAGTTGAATAGTTGTGAAATTTTGTCTCCAATTTTAATTAACCTCTTTTTCATTACTGCAGAGATTGAACATCCTTTCTTGCGTTTATTGACCACTTACGTTTCCCCTTTTGTGAAATACCTATTTGTTTCTTTAGTCCATTTATCCACTGGGATCCATTTAATCCATTAACCATTTGGCTTTTTTCTTACTGATTCTCCAAGAGTTTTGTCTTTTAATTTTGTCTTTCTTAATTTTAAATCAACAAAATTAACATACTGTACATAACAGTACTCTGTCAATTATATATATTAAAGTATCTTCTCTTGGTTTATGGATTATCTTTTGCTTTGCTTATAATGTATTTAGATAAACAAAAGTTGTCAATTTTAATGTAGTTGAAAGTATCAATATTTCCCTTTATGGTTTGTGTTTTCTCTATCCTAGGAAATTTTTCCCATCCCAAGATTATAAAGGCATTCTCCTAAATTTTCTTCTAAAAGTTTTAAAGTTCCACCATTCACATTAAGTATTCAATCCACCTGGAACTGATTTTTTTGGTGGAGATAGTGTGAGGACCCATTTTAATTTCTTACCATCTAGATAAAGAATTGTCTTGGCACCATTTACAGAATTTTCCATTCTTTCTCCAATGGTCTGTAGGCCCAGCTCCATCATCTAACAGGTTTCCATCTGTGTGTAGCTCTGACGGTGGACTCTTTGATTTCCCATTGATTTGCCTAACCATCCCTATATCAAAACCACAGTACCTTAGTTACTATAGCTTTATTATAATAAGTCTGGATATCTAGAAAGGCAAGTCCTCACCCATCCAGGGAGACTATTTCATCAAGAGAGTCTTGGCGAATCATGGCACTCTTCCCTTTTTGGCAGCCATAAAAGCACATTACTTAGATCTCCCTTAAAGAGAGAAGCTGCCACGGGGAATGCAGCCAAAGGCTGCCCTGGAGGTGTCTGCAGAGTCTGTTTCAGCTTAAACCTGAAGCCATGTGCTCCACAGACAGGCCGCAGCTGAGGACGGAGAGCAGCCGTGGTTGAGGACAGGCTCACAGAGCAGGCATCCTGTGGGCCACCACTCACCCAAGCGCCCCAGCAGGCTAGCGGAGACTTCTGCTGAGGACTGACACTCTGCTTGCCTGATCGTCTTTCCTTCCTCATCTCTCTTCACAAGGGTCAGATCAACCTAACAGTCTGAAGGTTACCTCTCTCCTCCTGCTCTCGCTTCCCTTTATCTTTCACAGGAATTACACCCGATAAACCTCTTATACCTAACTCTATCTTGGCAACTGCTTCCCAGAAAACCCAGTCAATGCACACCCTTGAACATTTTAGAATGTTTTTATCAGTTTCCCAGGAAAACTTGAGATACAGATTGGAATTGCATTAAATCTATTGATCAGTTTGAGGGGAATTAGCATATTTATAACCTAAATACTTTCTATACATAAACACGTTATGTCTATTTATTTAGGTCTTCTTAATATCTTTCAATAAAGTTTTTAATTTGTTACAAAAATGTGCATGTCATTATCAAAAATTAATTCCTTTATCTTTGAATTTTTGATTGAGACTGCACACACAGAAGTTCATTCTCTGAATTTCTGAACTTTTTTCTCTGATCTCAAGAAATGCTCTAACTTTTGTGTCTCAGATGCATAAGCCTTTATAAACACTTATTACATCTTTTAATTTCTTTGTATTTCATTTAGGCTTCTTTGTAGATAGTATTATCTGTGAATTATGGCAGCTTCTGTTTCTTCCTCTCCAAACCTTAAAACTCGCTCATCATTGTTGTCTGACTACACGAGCTGTGGTTTCAGTAGAAGGTTGAATAGGAGACATTACAGGGACCCTCCTGATCTTGTCCTTGAACTTGAAGAAACTCCTTTTAATTTTTTGACTTTGAGTTCACTGTTTGCCATAGCTTTTTTATAGATTCTATCATTAATTTAGGGAAGTTCCCCTCTATTGCTAGTTCACTAAGAGGTTTTTTTTTTAATCACAATCTTTTAAACTCCATTGTAATCTGCCCAATATTATCCAGTTCTGATCTTTTACTCCAGACATTGCTGCAGCAACCAGCTTTGCACAAGGTAACTGAGCAACACTTGGATTTGATGCATCACGGCATTGATTGCGGAGGTTTAAAATTATTGCCACTATTATATTTTATACATACTATTTATCACTTTTTATTGTTGTTTTTCCTTCTTTCCACCTATTGAATTAATCCAATTCCTTTCCCTTACCTCACACACACTTTGAATTTCTTCTCCTTTATTAGCTTGGAAATGATATACTCTGTATCTATGTTTTTTTTTATTTTCCTGGAAATTTAAAAATGCATACTTAGCTTATGAAAGTGTAGAAAGATTTAATATTTTATCTTCCTCCTAATGAATATGAGTCCTGTTTTTAATGTCAAATACTCCTTCTGAGTTATATAATATAAATATTCAGAATTAATTATGCTTCAAATTTTTCTATGTCCATAAATTAGATATTATTGATATTGCCTTTTTAGTCAATGTTTGCTTAGATTTACCTGCAAGTTATCTTTATTCACTTTTCCATCATGCATTTCAAGTCTTCTAGGACTTTTTTTCATCCCTCTGAGGTTCATTCTTTAGAAATTCCTTTAGTGAAAGCTTAATAAAAATAAATTCAGATCTTGCTTGTTCAAAATTTTTTATTCCAAAGTTATTTTTGAAAGATCATTACATTTGCACAGAACCATAATTTGAAGTTTTTTCTTCTCAGCACTTAAAAGAAACTTTTTCCAGTCTTCTAACTTCCTTTGTTACTATTGAGGAATCAGTTTTCAGTCTAATTTTAGTTTCTTTTCACATTTCTGTCCTTTATCTCTTATTGGTTTTAAGATCTCTCTGGTTTTACAGATCTCCAATTTCACTATATGTCAAGGTGTGACTTACATTTATACATCTTGCTTCAGGTTTATTAGGCCTCATGATATAAGAAACAGTATATTTTATTGGTACTAGAAATCCTTAGTACATACAGCCATCCAGAGGCTTGGAAAAAAAGTCTTTTGCTAAAATTAAATATACCTTTTCCCTATTCCGTCATCTCCTTCTGAAACTTCCATTAGACTTGTGTTGGACTCCTAACTCCTCCATGTTCTTCTTTCTCTTTCATATTTTCCTTCTCTTGTCCCTCTGAAGTGCAGGCTATGAAATTTCCTCATACCTGTCTTCCATCTCACTTATTTTCTCTTTTGCCAAGTCTAACTACATTATTCCCTCTAATGAACTTTAATATTTTTTTATTTTTTAAACTCCAGATGTCAAATATGCTTCTTTCCAATTGTAATTGGTCAATTAAGGTAGCAACTTGTACTTTTACCCTGTTTTCACTATTCAGACTTCTTAACATTTTATGTTCTATATTCTACATATAGTCATCTTGTATTCCTTCTTTGAAAATTGCTGTTTGGAGATCTAACTCCACATTTTTTCCCCCTTTGCTGTCTTGTACATGATAGCTTCCTTTGTTTGTGATTTGGTGATTTCTGTGTGTATGTGTGTGTATATATGAGTTCACATTGTATGTAATTTTATGATTATTGAAGTCTGAGTGAAAGTATTTTCTTCCAGAAATAATTGGTATTTGTCTCTGCCATGTTAATGAAGAAGCTAATCTGAAGTGAGAATAGGTAAACTAGAAGACAGATATGATGAAATTACAGGTAATGCAGTCAGGGACAGAAAAAGATAGAAAATATGAATAAGAAATAAACATCATTTCAACTAAGGATTTTTGTGAGTGTGGCCACCCAAATGGTATAAATTCCTGCCCATGCTTACATGAATTTCAGTTACAATCAGGATTCTTTTCTACTCCTGCTCCTTCTCTTTGCCCACCTTCACCTCCATCCATCCATCCATCCAGAGGCTTGGAAAAAAAGTCTTTTTGCTACTTACTCTTCAGAGCAAGTTTTTTATTTTGTTTCACCATTTGGTTGGTTGGACTTTTTTTGTTGTTCCCTGCAGTTTCTATTCAATAGGGGCTGGGCTGTGTGCTACTCTTCTACCTGACATCCTCCTGTGTAGGCCCTAACCTTTCTCTTTGATTCTCTGCTCCATGACACCTTAACACCAAATTCTAGACTTCCAGGTATTGGCAAAAATCACCAGGGAGAACTGGTTGCAGAGTTTTCTTACTTACAGATTTAGGTTTTCTTGACATTTCAGAACTTTGAAGAATTCCTTCTTTTCTGCAAGTTTATCATGCATTAAACATTTATTTTAAGACTAAAAAGTAAGAAAACTAAAAGCCAATTAAAAATGGGCCAAAGATCTAACAGACAGCTCCTCCAAGAAGATATACAAAAGACAAATAAGCACATGAAAACTGCTCAAATCATTTGTGCTATAGACTGAATGTTTGTGTTCCAGCAAAATCCGTGTGCTGAAACCTATTCCCTAATGTGAAGATATTAGGAGGTAAGGCCTTTGAGAGGCAATCTGGTCATTCATAGAGCCCTCACAATAGGGATTAGTCCCTTTATGAAAGAGACCCCAGGAAGCTCCCTTGCCCGTTCACCATGTGAGGACATAGAAAAAAGATGTCATCTGTGAACTAGGAAGTGGGCCTCCACCAGACTGGTATTAATTAAAGTACTTTAAAGTACTTTATCCAGAATCTTTAGGTGTACTACCATAACAGCAGCTTTACTTCACATATAACCTTCCATTTTGCCATAATGGACATTCTTTTTTGAGAACTTTCTTCCATATAGGATTTGCCCTTTGATTGGTATATTAATCAGAGTTATGTGAAAAAACAAAATAAATATAATTTATTATAAGGCACTGACTCACACAGTTATGGAGACTGAGAAGTCCTAAGATCCCTAGTTGGCAAGATGCAGATTCAAGAGAGCTGATAGTGTAGGCCCTGTCTGAGTCCAAAGGTCTGAGAACTGGAGAGCCGCTGATGTAAGTTCTAGTCCAAAAGCCAGCAAGCTCAAGACACACAAAGAGCCAAAGTCCTAGCTCAGAGCCGCCAGGTGGCTGGAGCTCCCTCTTACTCAGCATTTCCCTTCTATCTGCGTCTTCCAATGACTGGCTGAGGCCTGCTTATCTTAGAGAGGGCAATCTGCTTTACTTGGTCTACTAATTAACTGTCAATTTCATCCAGAAACACCTTCTCAGACATACTCAGAAAAATGCTTGAACAAATGTCTGAGCATCCAGTGGCCCAGTCAGGTGGCCACAGTGTCAAACTAACCATCATAATTGGTGTCAACAATGATCCAAACAGCAGGCTTCCAGCCCTGACAATTGGGATCCCATCCTCTGCTCCCTTTTTGCATGGAATATTCAGCTCTGTTCTTGTGGTGCCCTCCCCTCCAGAGGGCTACGCTGTCAGGGGCAGCCCCACTGCAAGGGTGAGGGGTACTTGAACATCACCACTTGGGCCTGTCTAGGGGACTGAATGAGATAGTGTATGGGAACACTCTGTGTAAGCTGTTCAGTTCTGTAGAGGTGAAGGACTGTCATTATTCTGCTTACTTTCCTGGGGATTAGTAGCATTCACATTATCTTTACATTTTCTAGGCAGAAGTGAAAAGATAATACATCTGAAAAGCTAAGCTCCTATGAATTCAAAAAGAAAGGAGAGCTGGCACAGCCTGCATCAAAGAGAAGAACAGCAGCTCAAATTTCTGTGTTGCTTTTGGCACGCAAATCGCTTCTAATGTACTATCTCACATTATCCTTACCCAAATTCAGAGTGTGTTCTTATTCTACTTTTTCTAGATGTGGAGAAACACTGGGAGAGGTTAAGTAACTGGTCCAAGGTAGCATTGCTAGGAAGAAACTGAATCATGTTTTAACACCACTAATACTAAATCCATAATCTTTTCACTGTGCCACAATCCCTATCCTAACAGGAAACAGTGAACTCAGTCCTTGGCAGCATAACTCACTGTGAAGAAAGACAAGACAACTCTGCTAAGAGCTAAGTAACATATTTTTGGTTCTTCCACATTTCAAAGAGCATATCCATGTGAAGGGTGGCAGTATCTGAGGAATCTAGTTCCATGTTACCCACCAATGCATGCATATCACCTCCATCCATCCATCCATTCCATCAATAAATCAAAGGTCCATCAGGTACTAACTGTCATACACACTGAGAACACACCAGATGACCCTCAGATTCACCAACATCATCATCAAGGACAACACCTGCATCCCAATTATTTTGGCTATGCGCATGTCATGCATGATGAGGTGAAATGTCACAAAGTGCAAGATTACAGAGCATGATGCCAATAGTGTGTTGGCTATGAATACGGCACACACTCACCAAGGCAGACACTGGAAGGCTGAGTTAAGGGAGACACAGTCAGCTGAACAAAATGAAGAGATGCACAATTAATATATGACATACACAGAAACAAATGCTTTTTGTAGTCATGTATTGGGAAGAAGGAATTGTTATAACCGAATTAATAGAACTGTAAAGAACTTTTGGCCCTGTGTAGACAGCTTGATGAAAGCTCTTCAGGTCATAAGGCAGGACTGTGTCATGTATTTTTGTGATTTCCAGTAGGAAATTCAGCATTCTGGCCCAATGGTGTGGGTTTGACTTGCTTTGCTGGCACATAGTAGGTGTTGAAGCAAATGCTGATTTCTTTTGCTTCCCTTGATTCAAGAGGGTATTCGTGGAATAATTTCCATAGAAGCAGCTTTAATTTGGAAAGTAATAAAACTTCCTCAGAAGAGAGAATCAAAATAGAAACCGAAACTCTTCTCTGATCTCTTTTCTACCTGAACAAGGTCTCTACATCCTCTCTAAATGTAGACCTAATGCAGCTTCTGTCAGGAAGACACCCTCCCATTCTGACAAACACCACTCGAGGCTGATGCATCTGCCTTGTAACCTTTTATGACGCATGCCTGGGGAGCTAAACATTCCTCAGGGTAGCCCCTGTGGGTACTCCTTTGCTGTTATTGTGGGTGAAATGCCATGCTTCTAGCATAGGTGAACACATTCATTTTTAAGCCACTTATCCATTCAGTCGTCAGCAATTCTCCTCTCATTTAACTTTCCCGCTTTCACTTTTTAGTTGTTCATGCCTGGCAATAAAGATGCTGTTACTTCACCTACTGAAAAAAAAAAGTTCTGTTAGCCATACCTCCCTTCCACCTACTTACTCCACACTTACCTCTCACATTTGTGCCATGTCCTTTGTAAAATTTCCTTCATCCAGCAAAAGCCAGTCCTTCCTCTCAGGAGGTTGACACAGCCAGAGCACAGCCGATGACTGACTGGCATTAGGTTCAAAAAGCTACCTGCCATGAGGTGGGGCTAACTTTGGGGGGGTGCACATTGTTTTCCAAAGTTCCCTATGAGATTGAACTGAAGCTAGTTGTCAGCTAAGACAGCTTCCTGCTTAGCTTTTCGCCTCCCTTATCCTGCTTCGCTTTACCTTCTCTGTAAGGCATTTCCCCCAATAAATCACTTGACTAATGTGATTTATTTATTCAAGAGAACATTTTAGGAAACTTCTAGAAGAGCATTCTACAGAATATTCTGTATCTAAGGAACCTAAACTAAGACAGTGGTACCAGAAATGGGCTGCCTCTCCAGAGCACTAAAGGATGGGATTCTCAAACTGGGTCACTTGCTGGCTGAATGGCAATAAGGATCTTATCACGGTGTTAGGTGGAATATACATCATTCCTGGCTTGTTCAAGTATCGTAATGGCTAAGACTCTTACCCTTTATGAACAGTTACAAAGAGATGCGCTAACTGGTACAAGAGATGTAGAATAAATCATCTTTTAAGAACTGTGGAATTAAGTGGCTGTTTCTAAACAACATTGATTTACTTTAAAAGGAAAAATGGCAGAATTGGATCTATTAATCAACAATTTAAAGGAAAGTGTGAAAGCCATGTGACATTCTTTACAGTATTTAAATAAAGACCCTTATCTCTAATAGCTATAAAGACATTGACTAAGGCCAGGCACAAGACTAAATTTTAAGAATGATAGAACTTCAAAGAAGGCTGAATTACCAGCTAAGGCAAGTATCCAATGAGAAAGTCATCAGATACCAAAATAATGATACCCTGAGGCTTGGAATGAGGATATCTGGACAGATGTACATAAGAACATTGACTCTCAAATCCCCCTGAACTTTCTAGACTACAGAATTGGCCCACTCCTTTTTTGGAAGGCAGCTGAAATTACGGACTCGGGGTTGTCAGAGATGTGAGACCACAGCTGTAAGTTTAACTGACTGGTCAAAGATGTGAAGCTGCATAACCTGAAGCAAATGATGAGGAAACCATCAGACAAGCCCAAATTCAGAGATGTTCTATAAAACCACAGACTGGGCTCTTCAAATATGTCGGAGTTGTTTAAAGAGATGGAGAGAGAAAGAGAAGCAAGAAAGAATACCAATAAATGTGAAAACAAATCCAGTGCGTGATCGTGGACTGAATGCCTGACGAGGGAGAAAAATGCTGCTGGTGGCAGTACTGGAGCAATTAGCAAATTTGAATGTGTTAAATTTAAATTTCCTGATTTTAATAATCACATTGTGATTATATGAGAGCACACCATTGTTTTTAAAGGAGTCCTGCTGAAGTATTTGGGGTGAAGCGTCAGATCTCTGTAAATGGTTCAGCAAAAAAAGATAGTAACAATGGTAAGAAAAACAGAAAGGATAAGTTTGTGTCTGTGGTTGTGTGGGGAGAGTGAGAAAGAAGGCGGAAGCAAAAGCGGGGCCCAAACAGTACCTGCAGGCGAATCTGGGGCAGCAAGTATGCTGAGGGCAATCTTCTTACAATCTTTCTGTAGCTGTTTTTACAGAACAAAAAGTTTAATGGAAAAATTAAAATAAAAGATTAAAAGTAAGATTTTGGATGTAAGACTTGAACTCATGTGAACTTGGATGTGTCTTAGAAGAGAATTAATTTTAGCCATAGATTATCAATGAAATATTTCATTCCTTAATTACTTTATGGAATCCTGTCACCCTCCCCACCCCTTCCCCTTTCACCCCCTCAATCAGGATGGTGACTAACATCTGTTGGTTATGAACTATAGTGGGACAGTCTCCAGCCTCTTCCGGCTTTCTTATTGATCACCTTGATCACCACTCTGTGACAATCTACTGTCAGGATGTAGCATAGGACCAGGAAGACTGCAGGCACTTGGGCACAAGGAGTGACAAAGGAACACATGAAGAAATGAATAAGGACAAAGTGTGCAAACAAATGGAGGGATACCACAAAAGAAAAGTACCTCTGTCTCCCAGTGACATATAAAACACATAGATTCTGACTTGAAACCATGATCCCATAGATAAAATTTCAATCTATTCCTTGGAAAAAATTATGTCTGTGTTCAAACATGAGATCTGATTTCCTATGGTTTGCTGATTACAGATTGTTGCTGGGCCCATGGACTCATAGGAGCAGGGGAGGGGCTCTACCCTGTTCCTTGCTGTGTGGGGGCAGGAAGGGCCTCCCCTCTGCCACAGAAGAAGGCAGGACTGTCTGAAGAGCCCCCTCCAGGTAGCACTAAGAATCTCCTTCTGTCCTGTGACCACCCACCACCTTAGAAGGATAACAAGTGACTAACTGCACCCATCACTCTGACGCACCAGCCGGACACTGGACTTTTTTAACAGAGATGGGAGGACTTAAAGGGTTAAGGATAAGTGTTCAGAATAGACACTAAAAGCTTGTCTCAGGGCAAGCCCCTCCACCCCACCCATCTTCTTTTCTCTTTTTCGTGGCCTTTCCTCTGTGGCCAGGGACCTTAAAACCTAAAGACTGAAAAGCTCACTATAACGGAATAGAAATGTAAGTAAACAAGGCGTTACAATAATGAATTCTACAGCAAAGGCAGGAACAGGGGGATGGAATCTTTCCTGCAAAGGATTGGGCTGGAACTGGGCCATTTTCCAGCTACAATAACAATAAGAAGGCTTTTGTTGGTTTCCAGGTATGTAAATCAGAAAGGATACTTGAAGACAAAAATGAAAAGGGGAAACAGTTTCTTCACCGATGACCCTCATCCTGCATTCCAAAACTGGCTTTAAGGCTAAGAAGCTCTAATCCCTCAACCAAACAGAGGGAGCTAAAAAGATTGAATTTGAAAAAAAATGCAGGAAATGAGATTGGCAATAGCCCTCAACACAGTGATAGTCAAAGGACTTGGGGAAGTTAAAACCCGATGAAAAGGAGGAATTGAAAAATTATCCTCAGAATATGTATGAAACACAAGGCTGGAACCAGAAGAACTGCCTCCCTAATTTCTCCCCCTCTCTGTGGATGTTTTAAGTGCCAAATCCAACGTTCCAGGGCCTGCTGTGGACATGAATGAAAATGCAGCACTTCTGCTTGTGAATTTCAAGTCTAAATTGTATTAACGTTGAGTGACAGGGACTCTGCAATTTGATTTGCAGGAGCCGACTGTTTCTGATGTTTCACTAACAATTTGGGTAAATATGCCGAAACCAATATGTTCAGCCAGGTGCTGGGCAAATTTAGCCCAGCATGGAACAGGGCCTGCGCAAATCTGTATCCCCAGATGGAAGATGTCGTGTTACAAATTAGTGCAATTCAAACAGAAGAGGTTTGACCAAACGAAAGCTTAAAGAGATCAAAGGAAAAGCAGAGGGGAAATTGGATACAGTTGCATGCAGGTTCATTAGGAAGCAAAGGGTACTTAATTATTTTATTCCAGTTTTTTTTTTTTTTTAAGGAATTGGGTTAATGCTTTCATATTCCAGTTTTGCCCTAAACTTCCCCAAATTATAAGAAAGGTCTGTGTCACAGTAATACATTAAATAGGAAGAAATTTTCCTGCATTGTTATTACTCTGGGGCCAGGCATGAAATTCCAAGCATATTCCAAATCAAAACCCTATTTTTAAAAGAGCTGTATTTACATATGAGCGTCATCAAAGAGATATATTTATATATGGTACCATAATTTCTCTATATCCCCACCTATTTCTTAATTATTCCACCCTGAACAATGAATTGTTTTAAAATTGTAACCAACACAAATAGCTTTTTAGTTACTATCATATTATTTCATTTTATCTCTCTGTAGGCATGTAAAATCACAATGATTTAGTTGTTTACCTCCCATGTTGTGGGTCTGGCCCAGAAATAGAATGATAATTATATCTTAAAAGAATTGGAATCCTGCACCTGCCCATGGTGACTGTTGGTTATGATCAGTGTATAAAGGACAAGCAAGGAGAGACAAGGATGCCAGGGCTGTATGTTAACATTATTTACAATGACTCTAAAATTCAATTTGTAACCAAACAGCTTGGCTCAAAACTCCGTTGAATTCAGTTCTAGAGGGGAACAGAGTATTGGGGAGCAGGAACTGTGTGACATGTGAACTGCCTAAAAGAACAGAAATGGACTCCGGGAGGAGGTTGTGGCATGCTCTGGAGCGGGATCCCTAGAGAAAGACCTACTGTGCGCTGGCTGCACACTGAGAAATATTGGGAATGGTGGGGGAAATCCAGGAAGCTTGTGTGCAGTGTGCTCAAAGGAGTCCCTTGGGGAGAAACTCATGCTAAGGAAGGAATATTCTGGTCACCAGTTACAGTGCGTAGGGGCTGTTTTCCTCCGTGCTATCAGTTCTCAGACGCCAGCTGGGTATCCTGCAATTCAACTTCTGTCTGGAAATAACATCAGATCCCACAGGTTCCTACAAGACTGTCCCCAGTTCAGATGCCACTCCAAGTCCAGGTTGTGCCCTGTGCTTATGATCAACTGGTTCTAAATCAGAGGTTCCCATAATCCCCTCCTTGGGTTTAATTAATATGCTGAGTGGCTTACAGATTTTAGGAAACCCACTTACTCACTAGATTACCAAGAATATTTATTTACAAATAATATTAAAGGATACAGAGCATCAGCCAGATGAAAAGAGATGTAAAAGGAGGTCCCCAAACAAAGGGGTTCTGCCCTCTTGGATTTAGGGGGTGGCATGGTGGCAGGTGGAAGTGTTCTGGTTCACCAGCCTGCAAGGTCTCTGAACCCAATCCATCCTTTTGTTTCCTTGTGGAGGCTTCATTATGTAAGCATGATTAATTACATCCAGCCCTTTTCCCCTCTCCAGAGGTGTGGGGGTGCTGAACATTCAAATCCTTAAGTAGTGTGGTTGGTTCTACTGACAACCAGCCCCCACCCTCAGGTGCTTTCCAAGTCACCTCATTAAGATAATAAGACCCCTTTACAGCTTCCCTACCAAAGGTTTTATGAGCTCTGGGCCAGAAACTAGGAGACCAAATATATATTTCTCATGATAACTCACAATATTATAGGAAGGAGCCCCATGAGGGATGAGGGAAGATGGAGATGGGGTCAGAGGGGCAGGAACTGGGTTATGTTTACATTGTATGATGGAGCAGGCAGTCTGGATCTTATGCCAGGGCAATAGTGTGCCCACGTGTGTGTGTGTGTGTGTGTGTGTGTGTGTGAGAGAGAGAGAGCAAGAGAGAGATTACAAGTCAGCATGTATTGATTGAAAGCTCCCATGCAGTGGTTTAGCTTAAGGAGTAAGATAGATCCCCACCCAGAGCAAGGTCCCCATGAATCAAATGAAACTGAAGGAAGACAAGGGAAAGAGCAGGTTGGAAGAAAGGGGTTTTCTGTTCGCAAGGCAGTCTTTCACCCTGCGCTTTCTGTCCCTCCTCGCTCAGCTCCCCCTAGCCCTCTCTGGCCCCCAACCTGCAATCCCACCATGTCTGTCCCTCCAGCCGCAGTGCACGCTCACTTCCCCTGCCCGCCCCTTCCAGGAGGAACTCCAGGGGCCAGTCCCTGGGGACTGGCAGGCACCAATTAGGTACCAGGAATGGAGGAGAGGAGAAAATGGAAGTTTTCTCTCCACTCCTTGCCCCAGATCAACTGGAGGCTCTGCAGTGGTAAACATCCATTGGTATGTAAATAGACCCTTATCCACATACCACTATGGAAGCCAGGGGAATTCTGAGTGGAAACTTCCTTTTACCCCACAACTGGACTCTTCTAGATGCTACAGTCACAGCAGGACCATGGCCTCTGCTTCCTTGAAAGTCACATTTAAAGAGGAAGAAATGATGCAAAAATGATGGTATGGGTCTGTGATAAAGTGAGTCATAACAAATACATATTTAGTCATTCATATGAGCCAAATGTGTATTTCCCATGTATATTTGGTCTTCATCCACAGTTCCTGACAATACTGCAGGGTTTGAAAGTTGAAATGGGTGTTTTGTCAAGTTAATGAGAGACTTCTGGACCTCAACCCAAGAGCAGGGCTGGAGGTTGAATCAGCCAATAGCCAATAATTTAGTCAATCATGACTTTGCAATGAAGCCCTCACAAACACCCCTGAGAAGAATTTCTCTCTCTGCTCTGTTGTATCCTGCTTCTCTGTCAGAGAGCTTCTAAGCCTGGGAACCAGAATGCCTCCACGTGCCACCAAGCCAGGCCCCAGGCTCCACCAGGGTGGAAGCTCCTTTATGTGGGACCTTGCCCAATGTATCTCTTTATCTGGCTGTTAATGGGTATCCTTTACAGTATCCTTTTTTAAATGGTAACATAAATGTTTTCCTGAGTTCTGTGAGCTGCTCTAGCAAATTAATTGAACCCAAGGGGTAGGTCGCTGGAACCTCCAATCTGTAGCTGGGAGGTCAGAAGGACAGGTGAACTGCCTGGAGCTTGTGACTGGTGCCTGGAATGGGAGGTGGAGGACAGTCTTGTGAAATGGAACCCTTAACCTGGGTAATCTGGTGCTGCCTCCAGGCAGATAGAATCAAAATTGAGTTGAGTTCTCCAACACCCAGCTAGTGTTCAAGAATTGCTTAATGTTACATGTGGGAAGATCCCCTCCCACATTAGAATTGGCCCGGGAACCTGAATTGTTTGAGATACGTATATGGACAAAAGACACCCTCACAGGTTCTTACAAAGAATTAAAATAGATTGATGATAGAGAATGACTTGGGGCTACATTTTAGCCTGAGTGGTCACAAGAAGTTTCTCTGAAGAGGTGATGTTTCAGCTAAAAAAAAAAAAACCTAATGACTAATATTTGCATATCATTTACATGTGCAAGTCTCTCCTAAGTACTGACATGTTTTAAAGGTTGGTTCTATTGATATTACATCCCTTTATAAATAAGGAAACTTACACAAAGATAGGTTAAATAACTTGCCTAATGTGGGAGATTTTAACCCAGGGAGTCTCCTTGGAGTCCCTCATTGTTTACCAATTCACTCTCTTAGTGACATCCTCTGAATGAGGGAAGATGCAAATTTTGAGAAAGAACTTGCCCTGTGAGACAATGTAGGAAGAGCTTTTCAACCAGAGGGAACAGCAAAGAACAGCAAGCAAACAAAAAAATCTGGAGTATCGCAAGCAAGAAAAGGAGGGACAGAAGGAAGTCTGGGAGGCAAGCAGAGGCCAAACATGCAGGGCCTTGGAAACCAGGATAAGGGTTTTGTTCTAAATATGATGGTAGATTCTAAATAAGAGAGGGGTGTGGTCTCTTAGGTTTTTAAAAGATGACTTCAGCAGCTGGATGAAGAATGGACTGGGAAGTACTACAGACTGAATGTTTGCATCCCCTCAGAATTTGTATGTTGAAGTTGTACCCCACAATGTGATGTTTTAGAAGATGGGGGTCTGTGAGAGGTGATTAGGTCATGAAGATGAAGCTTTCTAGTGGAATCAGTGCCCTTATAAAAAAGACCCCAGAGAGCTCCCTGCCTCTGAGGACACAAGGTGAAGATAGTTATCTATGACCAGAACTGGGCTATCACCATACACCAAATATGCTAGCACCTTGATCTTGGACTTTTCAGCATCTAGAACTGTGAAAAATAAATTTCTGTAGTTTATAAGCCACCTAGTCTATGGCATTTTTATTATAGCAGCCTGAAGGGACTAAGATAGGGAGACAGGGTGAGAGTACAAACAGAGAAGGCCAGGTCAAAGGTGATGGCAGAAGTGTGAGAACTCCTGCTTGCTCACACTAGCATGACCATTACTGATATGAAAAGAGGCAGTAGGGATGTAACTTGGAGGTGGGGCTGGCAAGGCATTTTGGAAAGGAAGAAAATATGAATGAGTACTATGGTGGTTCCCCTGCAGTGACTGGGCAGGTGGGAAAGGTGATGGGGGGTGAGAGAGAATAAATGCTGTGATAAGGAAAGTGGAAAAAAGCAGAGTCACCTCAGTTAGCATAGGCATCAGAGAAAATGGTATTTAAGGAAGCACCTAAAGATCATTTAGGAAACATAAATTATCCCTTCTTGCTTGAATGCCTCCTTTATGGCCTCTCTAGCCAACCCTATTTATCCTTCAAGACCTAGCTCAATCATCCCCTCTACTGTGAAACTTCCTTGACAGCCAAATATGGTCAAAGAGCAAATTTATAGCAGGTGCTATGAAGGATACTGAGAACACAAAGACAGTAGGACATTGGTCCACCCTCAAGGACATTACTATCTAGGGAGGGAAAACAGAGAAGTACCAAACAAATACAATGCCTGCTGGGACAAAAAGATGTACACAAGTAGGTTACAGTGTGTATTAGCCAAGGCAGCCATAAAAAAATGCCTTAGACTGGAGACTCAAACAACAGGGTTTTATTTCTCAGAATTCTGGAGGCTGTAAATCCAAGATCAAAGTGTTGGCAGGGTGTGCATGAGAGCTCTCTCTCAGGATTACAGATTGCCTGATTTTCTTAGTGTCCTCACATGTCCTTTCCCCTGTGCTTATGGTTGGAGAGGGAGAGAAAAGAAGCAAGCTTTCTGGTAGCTTTTCTAGTAAGGGCACTAATCTCATCATGAAGGCCCCACCCTTATAACCGCATCCAAATCTCTGAAAGACTCTATCTCCAAATACAAGCACATCACATAAAATGTCAATATATAAATTTGGGGGAGACACAATTCAGCCCATGACACAAGGAAGTATAAACAAATTAGGAAAATCTTCAAAAATGGTTGATGTTCCAGTTTTCTTGCAAGATAAAAACATGTCTTCCAAGAAGGTAAGAACATGTTTGCCAGGATGTCAGGGCAGAGAGGGTCACCAGAGAGACAGAAAAGGCACAGAGGCATAATGTACCAACGTCACCTTGGAAAATTACTGAAAGCCAAGACCCAGCTTGGGGGATGGGAGGAGGAGGATCAATAATGCAAAAAGAGGGAGAAATTATCTTGGAGAGGTGCCCATGGCCAGGTCAGGAATGCTGAGGCAGACACTGCCTAGAGCTTACTCAATTGCCTTAGTCAGTTTGGACTGATATACAAAGTGCAATAGACTGGGTGGCTTATGAACAACAGAAATTAATTTCTTATAGTTCTGGAACCTGAAAGTCCAAGATCAGGGGGCCAGCACAGTGGAGTTCTGCTGAGAGCCTTCTTCCAGGTTGCAGACTGCCAGCTCCTTGCTGAGTCCTCACATACAAGATCGTGGAAAGGACAAGGAAGCTCTCTGGGCTTTCTTTAAATAAGGGCACAAATCCCGTCCCTGAGGGCTTGCCCTTCATGATCTATTTACCTCTTAAATGTCCAACTTCCAAATACCATCATATTTTAAATTAGGTTTCAACATACGAATTTTGAGGGGACAGAACATTCAGCCTATGACACCAACCTCAGCTGCCACTTCTTCCCTGACAACAGAACCTTGATCCAGGTAATACACAGAGATCTCTTGATCTCATGGAAGGCAGTTGTCTGTTCAGCCTAGGGAATAAATCACATCCGGCCTAAACCAATCATTCCCCTTCTTCATTGATTGGTCAAGAAGTAGACATGTGATCCAGGTCTGGCCAATAAGATATGAAGAGAAGTCTTCCCACTTCTTCCTAATGTGAATGAGGACATGGTGCCTAGAACTGTAGCAGGCATTGTATGACCATGAGGTGACAGGAATGACAATTAAAGCCAGCATGCTAAGGATAGCAGAGCAGAAAGACCCGGGATCTTTAACGGGAATAGTAAGCCTTTGCAAGAGTAGCAGTCATCATCTGTTTGCAGAGTTTTTTATCATGTGAGAAAGCTAAACCTCTATGTTTACTAGGGACTTATTTCTTACATATTAGTTAAATTTTATGTTGCTGTGGACACAGCATACTGACTAATGCTTATATCGTGCTAGAGGGCTCAGATTTCATCCTGAGAGCAATAATGTTTTGAGCAGAGAGGATTCAAATTTGTATTATAGAAAGATCACCCTGGAAGCTTTGTGAAGGGCAGAATAAAGAAGTGAGATGAGAGACAGTGAACCCAACTGGTAGGCTGTCACAATAGTTAAGGTGAATGGGAATGGAAACCTGGAAGACATGGCAGGAGAGATGGCAAGAGGGGAAGAGGACAGTTGGGTGTTAAAGAGAAAGGACTGACGGGACTGCGTCACCGATTAGATGTGATGGCCGAGGACAGGGAAGAGCAGGATATCTAGCATGGATGAATGGGGAAGTGTGGTAACAGGCCCCGAGGGAACACAGGAGGAAGGACAGATTGGCGGGAAGGAGGAGAAAATGCTGCATTTATTTCCAGTTAAATTGGATTTACAGTGTAACCAGAATTAATTAAGCCGCTGTATCTGAAGTTTGCCTCAGTCATGGAAATGATCACACTTTGTTTACCTCCCTGAATCCACAACCAGACCCTGACCTCCTTAAGGGCAGAAAATGCAAATGCAAATACGATCAAACATTTATGTGTTGTTTAGAGATGCCAGGCACTATTTCAAGTCCTTTGTTAAGATAAAGAAACTGAGGCATGGAGGGAGAAATAACTATCCCAAGATCAGAGAGCTCATAAACAGGGTTTCAGCTGAGGTGGATTTTAGCCCAGGCAATTTAGTTCTCGAACTGTGGGCTTAACCCTGGCGCTCTATTGTCTCTTAGAAACACGTCCTGTTTTGACAGCTCCTGTCAGAGTATCTGAAACAAAGATTGGTGTTCAACAACTTTCATAATGAATGAATACATGAGTGAATGAATACGCAACATGAAATTTCAAAAACACTTTATTTGTTCAAAAAAATTAATTTAAGCTATGTTAGAAGATAGTCACATAAACCTATAGCAAACATGGGGTATGCAGAATAATGGCCCCACAAAGATATACACACTTTAATCCTCAAAAGACGAATCTCTGAAATATGCTGTGGTAAAAGGGAATTAAGACTGCTAGTCAACTGACCTTAAAAAATAATGAGATTATCCTGCTTTATCCAGGCCCAGTATAACTACACACGTCCTTAAATGAGGAAGAGGGGGAAAAAGTGTCAATGATGCAGCCGGAGAAGGACTGAACTGCCAGTGATGGCTTCGAAGGTGTAGGAAGGTGACCAAGAGCCAATGAACGTGAGCAGCCACTAGAGGCTGGAAAAAGGAGAGAACAGATTCTCAGATACCCAGAAGGACTTTAGCCCTACCCATGCCTTGATTATAGTCCAATAATATCTTTCTCAGACTTCTGACCTCCATAATTATGATAATTTTTTGTTGTTTAAGCCACCAAATGCATTGTACTTTGTTGAAGTAACAATAGGAGGCTAATTTAAATGTTGGCACCTGGAAGTGGAGTGCTATTGGAACAACTGTCTAAAAACGTGCAAGTGACTTTAGAATTAGTCAGTGGAAGGAGGCTGGGAAAATCAAGGGGCCAAGAGACGAAGCTTAGATGGTCCTGACAACAGTTAGTAGGAATATTGGTATTTATGGCTCTGTTAGTGAAGACTCCAAAGGAAATAAAGATCATAATAGAGAAAGCTTAGATCATATCAGAAAATACCTAAATCATCACAAAGAGACAGAGGGGTAGACATATGATGTTAAAGCGCTGCCAGTCAGAGGCAGATGGAAATGAATCGATTATTGGAAACTAGAGAAAAGGAAATCTTTTTTATATAGTGGCAGAAAGCATAGCTAACTTGTGTCCTGCAGTCATGGGTAAGATACACTTGCAAACAATGAACTTGGATATTTAGCCAAGCAGAGTTCAAATGAAGTGTTGTAGGTAAGGTCTGGTTTCTTCTTGATTCTCTAATAAAATGTGAGAGAAAAGAGCTAGGCTGATGAACTGCTAAGCAAAAAGAAACCAGGACTTGGGGATTTGGGAAATTCTTAGCTTATCCAAAAATAATTTAAACCAAATGATGATAAAAAATGCAAGCTATTAAAACTTATGGGATGTGTTGTAACCATGGCAGATAGGAAAATATATAGCCTAAATTAAATATATCAGATAGGAAAAAAGGCTAGAAGTCAATGATATAAGATGATAAAAAGAAAGACTTGTCAAAAGGAAATAATACAAACTTTTAAATTAATGTGATATAACACAAATGTACAAGAGAAAGCATCAATCAGTCCAAACATTGGTACTTAAAAATGTAACAAAACTGATTAAGACCAGGCAAAACACAAGAAAAAAATGGTAAGTTGCAAAAAAGTAATATCATCAATGAAAAACAGAAATGACCCTAGAGATACTAAAAATAATAAAACACTATGGTCAGTTTGTTTCCATAAAGGTGAAAACTTAGGTTAAATAAGTGATTAATTAGAAAACAACTTATCAAAATTGACACAAAAAGAAATAATCTGAATATTCCTATGTATACGAAGGACATTAAAGTACCTAAACCTTTCCAGGATGGTTTCCCTGCTGAGTTCTTTCGAACACATAAGGAAAAAATAACACCAGTCATCACACAGATTCTTCCAGAGTCTAGACAAAGAAAGCACATTTCCCATGTCATTTCATAGGTCCAGTGCACCACTGATACCAAAGCCTGACAAGGACATTGCAAGAAAAAAAAACATTAGAGACCAATATCTAGCATAAATGGGATGTGAACATAAATGAAAAAAACGTCAATAAAATATTAGCAAAACAAACCCAGCAATACATAAAAAGGATAAAATATTATGGCCACATTGTGTTTATCTGAGAACCATAGGGCAACTTAATAGTCAAACATCAGTGAATGGAATCTGTCATATGTAATAGAATCACATAAAAAATTATGTGACCATGTTAATGATACAAAAATTGGAATTAAAAATTAAAACTCATCATTAAAAACTGTCAGCAAACTAGTACTAGAAGGGAGTATGTTACATTTGATTAATTAACATACAAATAAAACCTTCAGAAAACATCTTATTTACACATAATGTATTCAAAGGAACAATGCAAGCTAGAGAAATAAAAGACAAAAGCACTGGAAAAGACAAAAGTGTCATTATTTTCAGGTAACATCATTGTGTATATAGAAAATCTAAAAAAACTATGGATATTAAAATTGGTAAGTAAACTTAGCAATGTCACCAGATAATAGCTTAATATAAAAAGCAATTTATTTCTATATACTGAACACAAACTACAGAGAAATTAAATTTTAAAAGATACTTTTTATAGCACCATTAAAAATATCAAGTAATTAGCAATAATATTTAGAGAAACAGAAAGAGACAGAGACAGAGAGTATGAGAAATGCAAGACCTCTACAGAGAAATCTATTGAGTAAAGCATTTTAAATACTAAAAAAATATAGAGGAATATGTCATATTTGTAGATTGAAAAAAATGTTCTAATGATTAATTCTCCACAAGCTAATCATTGTAATTTTAATCAAATACCAGGATTGCTATAAAAATTGACAAGCTGGTTTAAACACTTTTAATGGAAACACAGGGTCAAGAAAAGTCAAGACAGAAGATTTATGGTGACAGATATCAGATATAATATGAAGCAGTCATTAAGGAAGCATAGCATTGACATAAAGATAGGCCAACAGTATGGGGTGTGAAGGAATGGACAGCACACAGTACACAGTGGACACCGGACATGAGAATGGGAAGGCAGAGCAGTGGGAAAAAGATGGATTTTCAATAAATAGAACTAGTTCATTTAGATAGCCATAGGAATCTGGATGATTACCTCATAAAATACATAAAAATCAAGTCCAGATAGATTGATCTAAGTATGAAAAAGAGAACAATGAAAACTTTTGTAAGAAAACACAGGAGAATATCTTCATGACCTCAGCATGGGCAAAGTTAAACCAGACATAAAAGGTAGTAGTCATAAAGGGAAAGAGTAACTTGGACTACATTCAAATTAAAAATGTCTGTTCACTCAAAGACAGTTAAGAAAATGAACAGGCAAGACACGGGGTAGAAAAAGAAACCAACCAAGGGTTCATTTCAGAAGATATGTTATGAATCGGTAACAAAAGCATTGGCAACCTAATCTTTTCACTGGGTGAATGACGTGCAAGCTGTTTAGAAAAGGCCAATAAACAGACAGGAAGGTACTCGACCTCATTCGTCATTAGACAGATATAAATTAAACTATGACATTGAATGACTGACTACCTTTAAAGAGACGAAAAATACCAAATGTTGAGGATGTGAAATAACAGCTTTAGAAGTCACTCCTGGCAATGTACATTGGTATACATTTGAAGACTACATGGTCATTTGAATTATAGGTCTGAATTCTTCATTTCTGTGCAGTAGATTATATATATGTGTGTGTGTGTGTGTGTGTGTGTGTGTGTGTGTGTGTGTATATATATATATATATATATATATATATATACCCACATACTAACAAAGACCCCATGTAGGTGCAGGGAATTTCCCCCAAGCCTTGGGTTTGACCACATGGCTTGTGTTAAACAATGGGATGCTGGTAGACATAATGTGAGCAGAAACTTGGACTGTGCTTTTGCACTTAAGCATGCTATCTTAGCTCCAGCTTTGAGAAGAGGTTTGGTTGAACCACAAGAACAATATGCCTCAAGGAGCCACTGGTCCAAGAAGGATGACAAACACACAGAAGAGATCTGAGCCCACTGGCCAATTCGGATCTACCTTAAGTACAGGTGAGTCCAGCTTAAACCAGCAGCACCCCAGCCAACCCACAGATGTGTGAGTAATCAAGGCTTATTACTGTATGTTACTCATTTTGGTGTAGTTAATTACTAAGTTGATTACTATATACTTTGTCTCCTAAGGCTCAACACATGTGACCAGCAATGCCAGGCTACATGTATCTCCTAAATATGTATCCAATAAAAACATAGGCATATACACACGTGTAAGAATGCTCACTGGAGCAGTATTCATATAGCCACATACCAGAAAGAACTCAAATATTCATCACCTTTGGAATGGACAAATACATAGCAGTTAATAAAAGATTACAAAGCAAAGAAAATGAGTGAATTTCTGATACACCTACCAACACAGGTAAGTCTTACAAAGGTACTGTTAAAAGAAATTCAGACGCAAAATAATTCATATTGTTTGATTCCGTATACATAAAATTTAAAAACAAAACGAATTGGTGGAGTTAGAAGTCAGGAATTGGAGTTATTTGGAGGAAGCACAAGAGCACCCAGGGGTGCTGGGAAGGTTCTCATTCTGGATCTTAAGAGGTGATCATATGGTTCATGCTAGAAAAATTCACAAAGGTGTACACTTACGGTATGTACATCTTTAGGAACCTATATTAGAATAAAAGGCAAATTTTGCTACTTCCTTCTTTGTATTTTTTAAGGAAAAAAACATCACTGGGGAATCAGTAGATGCAGACTCTAGTCCTTTCCCTTCCATGAACTCAGTGACATCCAAAGTGAAGTGAGTAAGATCATCATTTGGAGTATAGGAAAGAAATATTAGGGCAATTAGTTATCTTTAAAACAAAGTAAGAGAAAGCTTTACTGGTATTTGATATACAGACCAGCACCCTCCCCCACCTTTGACCTTATGTCAGAGGGTTACATGCCACTCAGTGTCCACAGAGGACCATCAAGGACACACTCCACAGTGGGTAAGAGACAGATGCAGTTTCCTCAGTTGCCTGCCAACATTAACATGTAGCCAGCTAAATGAGTTTTGGCATTCTACGGTCCAGTTTTAACCAGCCAAGTTATCACAAAGTTGATAAATGACTAAAAATACATTCTGCAAAAACACTGTGGATTGAGCACAATGCAAGCACAAGAGAAAACAAGAAGATGGCAGAGTTGATGCTTCACCTTGTATGAACTCTAAATCAGCCTCATCACAAGATAGGAATGATACAATCACTCAAAAATCCCTCAACAATATTTTCTTCAAATGTTGGAGGATGGGGTTAAAAATTCACATTAATGAAGATCTTCACCTAAGTATCTAATGTGCCCCAAGAGACTAGGATACATGCCTTAAGCATAGTATGAAGCCATCACAACAAAATGTGTTCGGTTTATCATGACTTCATTCTTTGTTTCTATTATATGTATTTTGTCTAATGTATACAATATGCTAATGTAGTAGTCCATGTATGTGAATTTCATTATGCCTATATTTGGAGTTCATGCTCAAATATTTTTATTGATAGAGTCACAGTGAGAATGTTTTAGAAATGGCTCCAAACTGCAAGACTTTGAGCTAGTTACTAATTATCTCTGGGATTAAATGTGATTGTCTATAAGACAAGGAACATTGAATGTAAAAGCTCAATATTTCTTAGACCCTTTCCCATTGTGGTGTTCTATGAGCCTATTACTTTATGTCTGAGAAGTAATTTCCCAAAATCTATTAAAATGCAAGCTACATAGTAGAAGGGAAATTAACATAGAATGCCAGCTATTAGCCAAGCCCTGGGCTACCAGTTTTGCATATATAATTCATTCAATCACAGCCGACCTATGAGGGAGAGATTGTTGTTCCCATTTTCCAGATGAAGAAACAAATACATAAATAAATGCCAGAGAAGGAAATATACTCACAGTGGTCCCAATGTGGAGAAATTGGGAATTTAAAATCAAGTTCTGCAAAATAGCAGCAGAATCACAGAACCCAAGAATGGACTAACAGTTACCAAAGGGAAAGGGACTGGGGAGGATGGGTGGGAAAGGAGTGATAAGGTGGGGAGGGAAGAAAGGGGGCATTACGATTAGCATGTATAATGTTGGGGGAGGCACAGAGAGGGCTGTACAACACAGAGAAGACAAGTAGTGATTCTACAGCATCTTACTACGCTGATGGACACTGACTGCAATGGGGTATGTGGGGGGGACTTGTTGAAGGGGGAACCTAGTAAACATAATGTTCCTCATGTAATTGTAGATTAATGGTACCAAAATTTTAAAAAAATCAAGTTCTGGCTAATTGCAAACTTCTTTCCACTCCAACAGATTATCATTCTGATGCAGAACACAAAATTTATGTTTGGCTTTTTATATGACTTCTGTGTTTATCTATAAGAAATGCTCTATCTTATTTTCCATTGGAATGCCAGGTGTCCTGTCAATTATCACTGTTAACTTCTATATTCCCAGCATCTAGTATCATGCCAGGTACATAGTGGCATTTCACACATACCCATGGGAAAATAAAGAATGAATGAATGAGTGAATGATCACATTGTAGAGCATGTTCTATGCCAACTAAAAAGCCACTTTTCCGTGAACAGAGAAACTCTTCTACTCTGAATTTTGATTTTGCCATAAAAAAAATAAATCCAATATGAGCCTTTCTTCAGATCTATATTGCACTGAATACAGAACCAAACATGCATTTAAATCACTTATATCTAACTTTTTATGATGCCATTGGGAATGGTGTTTCTTTTTGCATTTGCAGTTAAAGGGTAGAACAGATGGTGAAAGTTTAGTTTCAAGTGATGGGCCCATTAAAATAACTTATGCTGTTGAGTGATTGTTCACTCTAATGGCTCCATTCATTATATCTGAGTTCACAAGCTCTGAAATACTTGGGAAGGAAATAAGACTTGAGGAAATGTTTGCTAAATCAAGAGATTTGTGGATTAGGACTACAGACTGACAAACTGTCCTTGAAAATGAGAGCTTGCTGGAGGCCTCACTAAACAGGACATTGGTTTCTTGGAGAACCCACCTTGGGAAGAACCTCCCCAGAAAGAGACCTGGGCGAGGCAGGAAGGCCTGGGAGAATAAGTTGTCAAGCTCCCTTGAACCAGTTCTGTTGTCTCCTTTTCTGTCTTCTATGAGAATGAGTTTGACTAAAGAATTTTAGAGTTACAAAAACAACTGCAAAGACAAGATTAAAGAGGAGAAACACCGCAGGTGTCAAATCAGGGTCTGGAAAAGAAGGCTGGGAACCAACTGCAAGAGCCCTGTATTGCTTACCACCCGCCTAACAACAGGGAAGTTCGCACCAGGGGCTGGACCACCTCAAGCCCTTTCTATCTGCTGAACTAGTTCATGATCACCTCAGTTTGGTTGGCCAAGGCTCGGAGTGGCATGCACGCCCTGGACTGGAAATCAGGATGTCAGGGTTCTGGGAGTAATACCTGTTAGCAAGTGCCAAGTGCTACATTCTATGCCAGGGAATTCAGATGCATCAGCTCATCTAATATTCTCAGCAACTCATGACACAATTAAGATTGTCTTCATTTTGCAATTCACAAAACTGAGGATGCCCAAGCCACCGAGCCACTGAGTGGCAGCTCTAGGATCCAAACCCCACCTACGTGATTCCAGAGGCTTTCTTCAGCCCACTATTCTCACGCCCAGTGCTGTTCCAATCCACACCAAAATTCCTTAGGTAAAATGATGGGTCTTGGCTGGAAAATACCTGAGATCAGCTGCAGTTATAACATGCCATGATTGCCCCATGACATTACTAAAGTCAATAACTTTTGTAGTATTTTATCACAGAATACTCATTCCTCATTCTGCAATCCTTAACTGAGTACCGGATACAGGCTGGATCCTAAATATTGAGGACCTGGTTACAGATTAGATCTGACCACGGCCCAGATGGGCAGGAAACAGAGCATATTCAAGTTTGCCATATCAGTTAAGAAGAGGATAATAAGGAGTGTTTGCAAAGAGATGGACAGGGATAGACAAGCCAATGACGTGCAGCAGCTGGACCTACCAACAGAGAGGAAGGGCTTCCTTTCATCCCAAAGGGAAAGGAGAAGGGGAAGTTTCCAGGACTATAGAGAGAGTGGCTGCAAGGAGGGAGACATCTGACAAGACCCGAGCCTTCAGAAAACCCTCAATAAGTGGGCACGAAATCAGACTTGCAATCTCATCTGTACTGGTGGGGAAATGTCAGAAGCTCCTAGGCTGGAAACCTAGAAGCAGATGCAGGTTCAAAAATAAATGCTGGCTGGCAGGACTGTTCTTTCTGACTTTATCTATTCAATAAACATTTAATGAGTGCCTACTATGTACCAGACTCAGTCCAAGTACTGGAGCTGCAAAGACTAATCAAGACCAGAAAGCTGACATGTAAACACAGGCATTTACAACACAGAACGAAGACTCTGTAGGCCTAGTTCTGGAATTTCTAAAAACCAATCTGAAAAAAGATTCCTGAAAAAGGGTGCCCAGGCCTTGAGCCTTAAAGGACAAAAAAAGTAGTGTTGCTAAAGGAAAGGCAACAAGGGTGTTCAAATTAAGAGAGCAAAGTGAGCAAAGACCTGAAGGTGAGAAGCAGCATGGGCTCCAGGGCCTGTGGGACATCACATGGGGATGTCCAGTTGTCCAGTAGTTGCGGCTGGAGTTGAGATGGAAGTGTGGCATCATCCATGGGTATGAAGACGATCAATTGGGGGAGTGTGTACAGATAGAAGAGGGAAACAACTACAGACTGTGGGGCTTGTGGGAGACAGAAGAATGCCCCCCTACCCCCACCAAAAGTGTTCACATCCTAATCCCTGGAGCCTGTGAGCATGTTACCTCACATGGAAAAAGGACTTTGCAGATCATGACATTAGGAACCTTAATATGGGTGGTTATCCTGGATTACATAGAAGGGTCCTTATAGGTGAAAGAGGAAGGCAGAAAGGTTAGAGTCAGTGAGAGATTTGAATCTGCTATGCTGATGGCTTTGAAGGCAGAGGAAGGGGCCACAGGCCGAAGAGTTCAGGCTTCTAGGAGCTGGAAAAAGTAAACAAATGGATTCTCACCCTTTGTCTCCATTAGGAAGGCAGCCTTGCCAAAACCTTGATTTCAGTCTAGTGAAACCCATTTTGAACTCTGACCTCTAGAACTGTAATATAATAAATTTGTGTTGCTTTAGGTCTATGTTTATGGAAATTTATGGCAGCTCCAGGAAGCCGACACAGTGCCCAGGGCACACTGTCTTATGTGGTAAAAGAATGTGGCTGATGTTTTAGTACAAATAAGAAAAGATTTTCAAGACAAGCTGTTAATTTATAAAAAATAAGTTGCAAAAATATGTTTACATAAGACTTTTTTAAAACTCCATAAAACCAAACTGTATGCACATGTATTTATACAAGTGAAAGTCTTTTCCTACCAAGTCAAAGTGGTAGCCACCTATGAGGTATGGGAAAGACCCCAGGATTGCAGTAGATATCAAAGAAGAGTGTTTAATCTGCAGTCTTAAGATGCATAAGTAAAATGCTGGAATAAATCTATATTTACTAGCATGAGCTAAACAAATCAAAGTAGAAATGTTCTTTGGGTACATAGGGTATATGTAAAGCCTGAGAAAAAATAATGAGGAATGACTCTCACCAAAGGATAAACCCAGTCACCTCTGCAGTACAGAGGGACCAAGGGCGGTATTTAAGGGAACTTTGGCTTTATCTGTAAATAATGAACAGCTTTAAAGAGAAATACTCATGCATTCACTGTGTAAATAGTAAAAAGTCAAGTTTTCTCTTTTAAAAATCCCCTGAATAGTGAAGAAAATAACCTGAATACAAATCCCTGGGTAATAATTTTTTAATATCCTTGCAAAGGAAAAGGAGTAGCAAGAAGGAACTAGAAGGAACAGCAGAGGGAGGAAATAATTTCAAGAAAGGGTCCAGAAGTTTCCACCCTGTTAAGGGCTGCTGCAGTATGAAAAGTAATATAAAAGCTAAGAAAAGATCCACTGGATTCAGCCCACGAAAGGCACTCGTGGCCTCGGAAGGCTGCGGAGTCCATGGGAAAGTCTGAAGTGCTGAGAGAGAGGGTGGCCTGGGCTTTTGGTGAACTGCACTGGAGAGAGAGAGAGACGGCGAGCCGGGGGAACCAAGGGAGGGTCTTCCAAGACGGAGAGAGCTTGGGAATATTCAAGTGCTGATGGGAGGGAGACGGAAGGCAAGCTGAAGAGGGAGCGGATAATTAAAGTGGCCACTGAGCACGGTCACTGGGGAGGCGGGATGGGAGGCGATCCGGTGCACAAGCAGAGGGCCGATCCTGGCAGCGGAGTGAGGGAAACTTCCCCCTTTCCCTGATGGCAAAGCTGGGGGCAAGGAGGTAAAGGACATCAACTCAGCTGGCCTTGATTGTCTGTAACGAAATAAGACGCCAGTAGGTGAACTGAAGAGGGGTTATGACAGGGTGGGAGCTTTTAAGGGCAGTGGAGAAACTTGAAACACAGCAGAGAACTGGGAAGAGGGCGGGAGAAATGCCCAAGTGTTGCCAGGCAACATCAAAGACCGGTGAGCACGCAGAACACGAATCCAAACACACATTAGTCCATACAGGTGGTGGGGACTTAACTCAGCAGAGGCCAGGGGCCCGGTGGATACTCTGGAAAGAAAGCCAGTTAGGTTGACCCGGGGTGGGGGTTACAGTTGCTCAAGGCACGAATGACCTAAGGCTCCTCCCTCTATCTAGGCCTCCAGATGTAACCAGTCACCACGTTCTGTGGGGTCCGGTTCCTGAACTGCTCCTGAAAGGGCCCATTTATCTCCGTACTTGCAACCTTTGCCCGAGTTCACTTTCACATCACATCTCACCGGGATTATGGCGACAGCCCTCTCTTCCATTCTGACATTATATCCATTATATCTGAGTCATCATCTTAAAAGGTAAGTATCGCATTCCAAATCCACTCAGTTCCTTCCCTTTCCCTCAGGATAAAATCTAGCCTAACTTCCCTGGACTTGGCCTTCACCAGTACAGTCGTCAAACTTTCTAACCACACCGAGTTTCTTTCAGTTTCCCAAAGATGCCCTGCTTTTTCTCTGAACCTGTGCCTGGCTCCTCCCAGGAATCACCTTCCTCCAGTTCTTCAGTGTGTGAACCTCTGCTTGTCTTCCAGGTGCCATAGGAGACCTCATTTCCTCCAGCAAGTCTTCTCTGGCTTCTAAATCTGAATAGATGCCTTCCTATACGTTCCCAGGAGCACCTCTACTTTCCCATCATGGCCTAATCACAACATCAGAATAGCACGTTTCCTTGTCTGTCTCCTGCCATGAGATTTGAAGCATCATGACACACAAATGCTATGTCTTGGTCACCAATGGGTCCCCAACACCTTACACCATGCCTGGAACACAGGACACATTGAATAAATATTTGGTGAGTATTATTGGAAACCAGGCCTCCAAATCCTAAGCCTTTCCCACCAGACTCTCTCATCTGCAGTACAAAAGGTTAAAAATCATGGCATGCATATAATTGCAAAGGGGGATTTATTCATGACAAGCTAATGAGCCAACCACTTAGTATCATTAACCAGGCAGCATTTATCCCTATGGCCTGGAAAGAGTCTGTTTTGATGAAGTATGTGCCAGACTTCTTAACATCAATGCCAAATTATTTCTTAATTAACTCACAGGTACTGTCAATAGGAAAGTCCAGTGTTGATTATAAATGAGAATTACATAGGAGAAGAGCTTCCTCCCAGATTTTAAAAATATGTCGTAGCTATTATATAATTAAGATAATCTTTTAAGTAAGCTTTGTGTAATGTCTAATCTGCTGTTAATCCTATCCAGTGTGTTCTTAATCTCAGACATAAACTTTTCATCTCTAGAATTTTGATGTGGATCTTTTAAAAATCTGTCTCTGCTTCACCTGTTCAGTCTTTTTCCCTACCTTCTAAACATGCAATACAAACGTAATAACTTCCAAATGTCTTATCCATTAATTCTATCCTCTATGTTATTTCTGAATCAGTGTCCATTGATTGATGTGTCTCCTAATTACGGGTCACATTTTCTTGCTCCTTTGCATACCTGATGGTTTGTCACTGGGTAACAGATAAGGTCAGTTTCTCCCCATTGTTGATGTAAAATTCTTATTCAGGAATGCCTCACAAATTCTCAGGTTTCCACTTTGGCTGCTGGGAACAGGCATCATTCCCATGCCTATGTGAATTCTGGACACCGTTCTCTCTAATGCTTTTTGGGCGGTTCTTTCTTTGACCTTGAATGGTTTCCACACAGCCATCCACTGGGCACTACTCCACTGTATACTTGCGGGAGACTATGCAACCCCCTAGAGTTCTCTGGGCAGCATACCCTACCTTGTGAACTTTGATTGCCTCAGCTTCCCCAGATTCCCAAATCTGTCTCCTCAACCCCTCAGGTGTACTGGGCCCTACCTGCTCCCCATTCCCCATCGCATGACTGGAAACTGGCACCTGCACTGGATGGCTCTAGGGCTGCTCTCCAACTGTGATGTGGAACTTCCCCCACTTCTGCTTTGTTAGAGTCTGGTCCCCACATCCCACATTTTCCTGATTCTTCATTTAGTCCCCTTTTTGCTGAAATACATTTTCCAATAGCTTCATAAGAATGGGTGTAGGGAAAATAAAAATTTTTATTCCTTTCCTGTCTGCATATGGCTTTAGTTTACACTCAGGCTTGACTGAGAAGTGACTTAATAGAGAATTATTTGTTGAAAATAGTTTTCCTTCAGAATTTTGAGGACATTGCTATTTGGCTTCTAGCATATTGTGTCACTACTGTATTTTCTAAAACCATTTTCAACCTAATTCCTTTGTATTGACTTGCTTTTCATTTAAAAAATTTAATTCTCCTTTTCACTTGGTAGTTTAAAATTTCTTGACGATGTACCTCCTGTTTTCATTCATTGTGATGGGGATTGCAGGGAGCCTTCAATCTGAAGAGTAATATCTTTCTATGCTAAGAAAGTTCTCTGCACTATTTCTTTGATAATTTCCTCCCAGTTTTTATTCTCTTTACTCTTGCTGGGATTCCAATTAGCTGGATATTAGATCCCCTAGATTGGGCTCCAGTTTTTCCCATCTCTTCTATCCTCATGTTCACCTCTTTGATTCTAGCTCCAGTTTTTGAAAAATTTTCTTGACATTTTTACTAATCTTCCTATTTTTCATTTCAGTTATTATATTCTTAAAGTCGAAGAGCTGTATATTTCTTATTGCTCCTTTTTTACATCCACCTGTGCTTTTTCCTGCGTTCGGTATTTTGCCTTATATCCTTAAGGATGTTAATAATAAACAGCAAGTCACTTCAAAGAGGTGGGGATCTGACGTCTTACTCTTCTGTGTCAGACTTTCAGGCAGTTTTGTGTTTTCGGTCCTGGTCGTCCCTTCCAGCCTTCAGCAGTTCATGGTGTTTCCAAGTCCCCAGATTTCCTTGGCTTCTGTGGGGTGAACACAGACGTGCTTTGCACCCTCAGCCCTCTCTGCAGGCACCTGGGCTCTGCTTCCTCTGCTCCATTGTGCCATGTAACCTCCAAGCACTTCTGACAGCACATTGCTGTTCATACTGTTCTCTCCCCTCCTGCTTCTCCCAATGCAGGCAAATCACACCCATTCCTCATTGAATTCTCCCAACAACCCTATAAAATGAATGATGATTATCCCCCATTATATAGACAGAGAAACTGAGGCTCAAAAATGCTACGGTATTTGCCTTTGATCACATGGCCAGTAGGTAGCAGAGCCAAAATTTACAACCAGTTCTGACTCCAAAGACCATGACCTTAGCCACAAATTAAATAGTTCTGATTTGAAGGACAGATGCATGGACATTCTAATTTGTCAGCTCTATTAACGCCTCCTCACCCACTTGGTTCCCCAGCGCCCTGTGGTCCATGTGCACACGATCCCAGGACAGCCGACCTCGGCCTCCAGTGCTCTGCCTTTCCACACAAAGTCACCTGAACACACTCCACAGGCCTTTCCATCTTTGTGCTGCATTTCTTTCTTGGGCAACACCACATGTTGGGCACGAGTAGACGGGTGATCCAATGAAGCGAGCGGGGGCTGGCCTTCGGAGCGATGACACCTAGTCAGGGGGAGACCCCCAGGAGTAAGACACAAAGGAGGAAAGGACAAATTGTGAGAATAAAGCAGCGAAAGCATAGGATTCAGGGAAGGCCTCAAAAGGAGGTGATGCCTAAACTGACACCCACACGGCTGCTTCATTCATTCTTCCAACTTAAATTTACTGAGCATCTACCCTGAAAAGGATAATTGTGGCAACTTCCAAGTGCCTGGCACTGTTCTAAGTGTTTGATGTATAACTCATTTAATCCCTACAAACCTATGAGGCAGTTCTGTTATGTTTCCCATTTTATGGAGGATAAGAAGGAGGCACAGAGATTTGAGGTCACTTTGTCAAACTAATCCGTCCAGTACATCTTAGTGCTAAGATTCTGCCCAGGTTGTTGGGTGCCAGAGCCAGTGCTCTTGAACCCTTCAAGGCAGCAGTGGGGGAGATGGAGGGAAATGTGCTAGACGGGCCCCCTGCCCCCATGGGGCACATATTCCCCATGATGAGACTAAGATGATGTCAGTTATCAGGCACATACACCGATGTCATGCAGTATAAATATATGATTCCGGGGTGGCAGGAGCATCAAGGCGAGTTAGCACAGGGCCCACGGGCTCTCCTGCACAAAGCAGGCCTTCTATGCCCAAGAGGGGGAAGGAAATGGGACTTCACAGTAGCCTTGATTTGTCTGTCCTCACAATCCAGCAGAGAGGATGGGAGTGGGTCGGGTATTTTAGGCAAAGGTAAACATATCTGTGCGAAGTGCAAGGGGTTGGTTGGGACACTGGCATCACGGTACAAAAAGGTGTTTAACTCCGTTAGTCATCAGGGACATGCAAAATGAATCATAAATGTGTGTTTCATTAAGGTTCTCCTGAGAAA
Source organism: Manis javanica (assembly GCF_040802235.1). Taxonomy (NCBI): domain Eukaryota; kingdom Metazoa; phylum Chordata; class Mammalia; order Pholidota; family Manidae; genus Manis; species Manis javanica. The sequence continues at coordinate 162,276,657 of NC_133160.1, forward strand.
CAGAATCAATAGGCTAGGTGTGTGTGTGTGTGTGTGTGTGTGTGTGTGTGTGTGTGTGTGTGTGTGTGTGTGTGTGTGTGTGTGTGTACATGCGCATACATTTATTATAGGAATTGGCTCATGTGATTATCGAGGCTGAGAGGTCCCTTACTCTGCAAGCTGGAGACCCAGGAAAGCCGGTGGTGTAATTCAATCTGAGGCTAAAAGTCTGAGAACCAGGGAAGCGGATGGTGTAAATCCCGGTTTGCGGGCAGGGGAAGGTGAGATGAGTTGTCCCACTTCAACACTGAGGCAGAAATAAAGGGGCAAGAGGTAGGTTCCTCCTTTTGTTCTGTTCAGGCCCGTGTTTCGGAGGATGCCCACCCACGCTGAGGAGGGCCATCTACCTTGCTGAGTCCATCAATTCAAATGTTAACCTCATCCAGAAACACTCTCATGGATATACCCAGAAACAAAGTTTAAGCAGGGCACCCATGGCCAGTCAAGATGATACATAAAATTAACCATCACAATCGAATTCACATGGACCTCAAGGATCTGGGGACTCAAGTGAGGTTGTGTGAGGAAGCCTTGGGAACCCTAATGGCCACTGATGCACAGAACATGCATGACCAAATGAAAACGCTGAGCAAAGGCCAGTGGCTAGAATGTGTCACATGACAGTGAGAACGGAGGAAGAAGGGTTTGGAATGGGAGACATGAGTCATGTGATTAGGGTTGACTAGGCCAAAGAAGGAGGCTTGGTTTTTCAAGCCACTGAAAATGTAACTTTGGTTTTGAGTTCCTCCTGGCAGCAGTTAGGAAACTGAGTATGAAAAAGGCATGAGGGGGAAGCAGAGAGACAATCCATATGCAAAAGATGTTGGAGGCTTGCGCTAGCGGCCTGGGAGCAGAGAAGGAGGCGTTCAGATCAGAGACTTGCTGATGGACTGAGTTCGGAAGCTGAGAGAAAAGGAGGAAGCAGGGTGACACTGACGTTTCTGTCTTGCATAGGTGAGGACGGGGGCACCATTCACTGAGCCGGAAATGGCATGCTGAGCGGCAACGTGGAGAAGGCAGATTGGGGCTTTAATTCGTACTGATGCGCAGCAAAAGTGCGAGTGCAGAATACTGGTGCAGAAGCAAGTCCTTTTCCGCAGAGTGACCCAGAACACCAGCCAGCCCTCCACTCACCTGCGCAGTGACACCAGCAAGACTGAGGTGTCACCGAGCTCTAATAGGACGGAACCCAGAGAAGTTTAAATGAATAGACCCCCCAGGCTCCTCTGGGCCACAGAGCAATCACCCGTCCTAAAGTAGGGCCATTTTCCTCACAGTTCTAATGCCATTTCAAGGATACCTTACATTTCAGCTCAGATCTGCCGTTTCATCTGGCTGGATTTCTCTCCAATTCAACCCAATTTTAACCCCAATGTTCAAGTTATTTTTTTCCCATTATGCCCATAAATGGAAGCAAATCATACTATCTTGTATAAATGCAGCTGTTTTTCTCTCTTCTCTTTTTTCATTGTAGATGAAAATCTTCTTTCTTCTTTTTTCATTAGCAGCACCACCCCCTCCCTGCACCTGGCTCCGTTCCTCGCCCTCAGCTGTTTCTGCTCCTCATCTCCCCTGCTCTTTCCTGTCTCTTCAGGGAGCCCCTGCCGAGATGTTTTCTTATATAATCAAATTATAGGTCAAATTCATCAAAGAGACAGCCCTCAGGTACATTTCTTCTGAACATTTAAACTAATGCAGTAAGTAACACATTCTTTGCTTACATGCAAACATTGGTAAAAAATGATGCTCTTCAGTAGCAACAGAGTGAGGAATAGAGCTTAAAATTACGCCAAAGTGCCTTGTTAAACTGAAAAGCTGTGCAAATGTGTTTTGCTATTTGCCAATAACCACCATTGTTATTTTATAGTATTATATGTTTTACAACGAATTAATTGATTTCAATAAGTATGTTCCTGGTGCCTAATAGGAGGTACACACTGCGCTAACACAGGAGATGCAGAATGACAGAGATGGCCCGTCTATGGGTAAAGGAAGGCAAAGGAACAAAGCACATACACAGATGCCTTTGGTGGAGGAAATAGAATTGCCATTACGGTGGCAACAGCAGAGAAAATACTGGTGGTAATACCAGAGCAGGAGGTGTTCAAGCAGAGTGCCCGCTCGGAGCCAGACATTGCAAATCGTGCTTTACATACATAATCCCATTTGATGGATCACATGGCGATCATGCAAAATGAGATTATAACTTTCACTTTGTGGAAGAGAAAAAAGAGGTACAGCAAGGTTAAGTAATTGGCTTAGTCCACCAAGATATGGAGCAACAGAAAGAATGAGAGAAAGTTCTCTGATACCAAAATAGAATTTTATCCCCCCACTTCTCCCAGTAGTGGATGTGGTATAGTTTAGGAGAAAAGAGGAGGGCACCAAAATCAGCCTGGAGTGGAGGTCAAAGAATGCATGCATTTGTATATTGCACATCTGCTTCCAAAATGTCCTTTGTAGAATTGTGAAAATTTGCACTGCTGTCAGGAACATATAAAACTACTTGCTTTCCTGTGGCTCCAGCAATATCCAAATTTTGGATTTTTGCCAATCTAGTTGGTGAATAATGACACTATTCTAATGACATGTAGTTTTAATCTGCATTTCTCTGTTTATGAGTAAGTGGGACATCTTTTCCTGTGTTTTGTATCTCCATTTACACATTTTTATTCCATCTGTGCACATCCATTACCCATTTGTCTTCTGATTGTGAGTGTGAAATAAAGAAAACATATATTGGTGTTTTCTACTGGTTCCTGACAGAAAACTCCTTAAGCTCTTGTAATTTCCTAAGTGATAAGAGCCCTAGAAGCATCTTTGGTTTTTGACTCCACTTCCTTACATGGAGCTCCTAGGGATTTCCTGGATGATAGGGGTGTCTTTTCTTCTAATGAGGTAACTCTTGGTGGGCTCCTGGATGGGCACTGGCCACCATTACTACCAAGTCATGGAAATCTTGGCTTCACCCCTCATTCTACAGATAGGGAAAAGAGGCTGCAAATGGGGTTCATAAGTGCTGATGCCTATGTGATGAAGACTCCATAAAAATCCCAGTAGTCTGGGGTTCAGAGGCCCTCTGGTTGGTGAACACGTGGAGGTGCCAGGAGAGCGGAAGTTCCTGATCTCTTCCCACATATTTTGCCATGTGAATCTCTTCCAGCATCGATGTTCGTTGGTATTTTTTATCATATCTTTTATAATACACTGGCAAACAGAAAGTAAACCATTTTCCTGAGTTTTGTGAGCTCTTCTAGTAATGGAACCCAAGGAGGGGGTCATGGGAATTTCTGGTTTGTAATCAACTGGTCAGAACAACACGTGACAACGGGGACTTGCGAGTGGCATGAAAATGGAAGTCTTGTAGGACGGAGCCCTTAACCTGTGGGATCTGCTGTTCTCTCCAGGTAGCTGGCAGTCAAATTGAGTTAAATTGTAAGACACCCAGCTGGTGTCATAGAATTGCATAGTGTGGGGAAACTGTGCACAACAGGTGTCAGAAGTGTTGTCAGTGTGGCTGTAATGTGTGAATAAAGGAGACAACTAGAGAAGTGAAATTTTCTGAATGGTGGGTCTTTCTCTTCCATTTCCTAATTAGCCATTTGTCTGGAACATGAGTTGCAAATATTTTTCCCAATTTGCCATTGGCTTCTGAAGTTGCCGAGTATTTTCCTTGCACTTTTTTCCTAAGGGACACAGAGTTGGGTGAAAAAGCTGTAAAACTCTGGGTTATTGCTTATTAGAGCTCATGATCATTCTAGAAAAAGGACTGAAGTTTTTGTTAATAATACACACAAAGTAGTAGAAACAAAAGATACCCAACTGTATAATTTTGTTTGTCCTTAAAATATAAAAATTTGCTTTTAAGAAATGATTTGCTCCAAAGTATGAGCAGCTTTATAAGGTTTGCTTGAACTTTGCACACATGCTCTTCTCATTTACTAAAAAGAACTCATTTGGGATAAAAAAAAAAAAAAAGTAGAGGCAGAGCCAAGATGGCCGCGTGAGTAGGACAGTGGGAATCTCCTCCCAAAAACATATATATTTTTGAAAATACAACAAATACAACTAATCCTAAAAGAGACCAGAAGACACAGGACAACAGCCAGACTACATCCACATGTGCGAGAGCCCAGCACCTGGTGAAAGGGGTAAGATACAAGCCCTGGCCCGGCGGGACCCGAGTGCCCCTCGCCCCAGCTCCCGGCGGGAGGAGAGGAGTCGGAGCAGGGAAGGAGAGGGAGCCCAGCACTGCTGAACACCCAGCCCCAGCCTTCCGCACCAGAGCACAGACACAGTGCACGCGTGGAGGGCTGGAGACTAGGGAAACAGGGCAGCAAGACCTCTGAGTGGGTCCCAAAGCTGATGCCCCTGTGACAAAGAAAAGCGAGTGCTTTTTGAAAGTCTTAAAGGGACAGGGACGCAACAGCTGGACAGAAACAACGAAGGTCACAGTCCAGCAGCTGGAAATTCCAAGGAAACCCAGGTGCACTAACCCCCTGGGCAACAGCTCTGACACCCCTCATGGAGGTAAACAGCCAAACAGCCCCCCGTTCATTACCCCTCCGGGGTGCGGCCTTAGCAGAGAAGCAACCTGAGGCTGGCCACACCCTCAGCAAGGGAGCTTCCTCCATACCGCCCGGCAAAACACAAAGATCCAGTCTACATGCAATTGCCCAACAAAAGCCACTAGGGGTCGCAGTTGTCCCAGTAAAGAAAGGCCAGTAGCAAGTGGAAAGGTTGGCTCTTCCAGCTGGCAGTCAATAGCACATATCAACATGAAAAGGCAAAAAAATTTGATCCAGACAAGACTAACCCAGACAGCATCGGTATCTGCTACATCTTCCCCTGAGAAGGAACCTGGGGAGATAGATTTAACCAGTCTCTCTGAAAAAGAATTCAAAACAAAAGTCATAACCATGCTGATGGACTTGCAGAGAAATATACAAGAACTAAGGAAGAAGAATACAGAAATAAAACAAGCTCTGAAGGACTTCAAAACAGAATGGATGAGATGCAAGAGACCATTAATGCACTAGAAAACAGAGAACAGGAACGCAGAGAAGCTGATGCAGAGAGAGATAAAAAGATCTCCAGGAGAGAGTATTATGCTCAGTGAAATAAGCCAAGCGGAGAAAGAGAAATACCAAATGATTTCACTCATCTGAGGAGTATAAGAACAAAGAAAAACTGAAGGAACAAAACAGCAGCGGAATTACAGAACCCAAAAATGGACTAACCGGTACCAAAGAGAAAGGAACTGGGGAGGATGGGTGGGCAGGGGGGAATAAGGGGGAGGAAGAAGAAGGGGGGTATTAAGATTAGCATGCATAGTGGGGGAGGGAGAAAGGGGAGGGAGGGCTCTACAACACAGAGAGGACAAGTAGTGATTCTGCATTTTGCTATGCTGATGGACAGTGACCGTAAGGTGGTTTTTAGGGGGGACCTGATATAGGGGAGAGCATAGTAAACATAGTATTCTTCATGTAAGTGTAGATTAAAGATTAAAAAAAAAAAAAGAAAGAAAGAAAAGGGGGATTACTCCTTGATAGGATAAAACAATTGGTAAATCAAAGATTAACGCATACTTTAAATATCCTTAATGTTGATCCCTTAAAGGGTGTCAGATGATCAGCTATGGAGGTACTCTTTTCTGATATTATTCCTTTCTCTTAATAAAAATAAAAAAATAAAATAAATTTAAAAAAGCAGTTCCTGTGTGCTGACCTCCAGTGAGTTCTACACAGTGGTATAGAGGGCATGTCAAAGTGTGGGCAAAGGGTCTGTTTGTTTCTATGCAGAAGATCAAGGCCTAGCTTGGCTACCCAGAAAATGAACTAAGATACGATATGAGGAGGAGCTTTCGGCATCAGCACTCTCTGGAGGACTTGTGCCAGGGGATGATCATCAAAGAGCCTCCACAGGGATCCAGGCGATGCTGCAGTTGTGGCTGCGTCCACCCCACTGTTTCCTGGACTTGCCATTGGAATGAGGAGGGAGATGTCTAGGCTGGCATGTTCATACAGTGAGACAACGAATTTGACCAGATCTGTATTGTTGGAACTCAATCAGGAGTTGGGAGGGGTGCAAGTTGTAGTGCTCCAAAATCCTACGACTATAGACTATCTACGGTTAAAAGAACATATGGGATGTGAACAGATCCCAGAAATGGGTTGCTTTAATTTGTCTGATTTCTCTCAGACTGTTCAAGTACAGTTGGACAATATCCATCATATCATAGACAAATTTTCACAAATGCCTAGGGTGCCTAAATGGTTTTCTTGGCTTCACTGGAGATGGCTGGTAATTATAGATTTGCTTTGTTTATGTCACTGTATTCCTATTATGTTAATATATGAGCGCAAATTAGTTGGCAGTTTAAAACCTATACATGCTTAAGGTACTCTACAAGAAGATATGTCAAAGAAATAATCAATCCTCCCATATTTTCTTCCATATGCTACCTCTATAGCTTTTCTTCTTCCTTCCTAATTACAAACCTTAAGTAGAATTCGTGCCTCATATCGAATTTACCGAGTATCATAATTCCTCCAGGTGGTAAAGATACCTCGAGACAAGTGCTGGGCATAGAAGCCACAGGGCATAAATCTGCAAAGAAGTAAAAAGCTAACCTTTTCAAACAATATGGCTTCTCTCTCACTTACCAACTTTACATTTCCCTGTATTGCCCCGGAAGATGACTGGTTAGCCAGAGACGGGTAAGATTCCTCCAGGGAGGAACAAACTAAGACAGGCACAGTCGCAGGGGGGCCATCAGGTGAGAAATTGGGGATCAACAGAGGTGAGGCTCAGAACCTCATCCCCCCTGCTTTGAGAGAAATCTTCTGCATCCGTGGATGTTTTGCTGCCCTTGTCTAGCTTGGATTAATACTTAGTCCATAGGCACACACCTGATCATCTGATCATCTACATTTGCCCTCTTACAGCACTAAACTATGTTTTCTACCTTTATCTTGCATCTATCTACCACTTCAGCATTTTATTAAAAATAAAAATAATAATAATAATAAAGGAAGAAATGTGGGATCAACATATAAATCAAGTATAAAAATCAAACGAATATTCATATTTGACCTGATTGTTTATAGTTCATAATGCGTGATCAAAACCAAAAATTTCTGTGATGAATGCCCTTGTACTGTTCACCATGTAAGAATTTATTCACTATGTAAGAATTCATTCACCATGTAAGAACTTGTTCGTTATGCTTCAGAAGATTGGAGACTGATGAGAATTAGGCTTGAGATGGAATAATGATTGTACATTGAGCATTGACCACCCTATACTGAATTTTATTGTTGTTAACAACCATTTGATCAATAAATATGAGAGATGCCCTCTCAAAAAAAAAAAAAAAGAGGATCTCCAGGAATGAAAGAATTCTAAGAGAGCTGAGTGACCAATCGAAATGGAACAATATCCGCATTATAGGGGTACCAGAGGAAGAAGAGAGAGAAAAAGGGATAGAAAGTGTCTTTGAAGAAATAATTGCTGAAAACTTCCCCAAACTAGGGGAGGAAATGGCCTCTCAGACCACAGAAGTACACAGAACTCCCATGAAAAGGGATCCAAGGAGGGCAACACCAAGACACATAATAATTAAAATGGCAAAGATCAAAGACAAGGACAAAGTATTAAAGGCAGCCAGAGAGAACAAAAAGGTCACCTACAAAGGAAAACCCATCAGGCTATCATCAGACTTCTCAACAGAAACCCTACAGGCCAGAAGAGAATGGCATGATATATTTAATGCAATGAAACAGAAGGGCCTCGAACCAAGACTACTGCATCCAGCACGATTATCATTTAAATATGAAGGAAGGATTAAACAATTCCCAGACAAGCAAAAGTTGAGGCAATTTGCTTCCCACAAACCACCTCTACAAGGCATCTTACAGGGACTGCTCTAGATGGGAGCACTACTAAAAAGAGCACAGAACAAAACACCCAACATATGAAGAAGGGAGGAGAAGGAATAAGAAGGGAGAGAAATAAAGAATCATCAGACCATGTTTATAATAGCTCAACAAGTGAGTTAAGTTAGACAGTAAGATAGTAAAGAAGCTAACCCTGGACCTTTGGTAACCACAAACTTAAAGCCTGCAATGGCAATAAGTACATACCTTTCAATAATCACCCTAAATGTAAATGGACTGAATGCACCAATCAAAAGACACAGAGTAATAGAATGGATAAAAAAGCAAGATCGATCCATATGCTGCTTAGAAGAGACTCACCTCAAACCCAAAGACATGCACAGACTTAAAGTCAAGGGATGGAAAAAGATATTTCATGCAAACAACAAAGAGAAAAAAGCAGGTGTTGCAATACTAGTATCAGACAAAACAGACTTCAAAATAAAGAAAGTAACAAAAGATAAAGAAGGACATTACATAATGATAAAGGGCTCAGTCCAACAAGAGGATATAACCATTATAAATATATATGCACCCAATACAGGAGCACCAACATATCTGAAACAAATACTAACAGAACTAAAGGAGGAAATAGAATTCAATGCATTCATTCTGGGAGACTTCAACACACCACTCACTGCAAAGGACAGATCCACCAGACAGAAAATAAGTAAGGACACAGAGGCACTGAACAACACACTAGAACAGATGGACCTAATAGACATCTACAGAACTCTACATCCAAAAGCAACAGGATACGCATTCTTCTCAAGTGCACATGGAATATTCTCCAGAATAGACCACATACTAGGCCACAAAAATAGCCTCAGTAAATTCCAAAAGATTGAAACCCTACCAACCAACTTTTCAGACCACAAAGGCATAAAACTAGAAATAAACTGTACAAAGAAAGCAAAAAGGCTCACAAACACATGGAGACTTAACAACACGCTCCTAAATAATCAATGGATCAATGACCAAATCAAAATGGAGATCCAGCAATTTATGGAAACAAACGACAACAACAACACAAAGCCCCAACTACTGTGGGATACAGCAAAGCAGTCTTAAGAGGAAAGTATATAGCACTCCAGGCATATTAAAAGAAGGAAGAACAATCCCAAATGAATGTTCTAATGTCACAATTATCGAAATTGGAAAAAGAAGAACAAATGAGGCTTAAGGTCAGCAGAAGGAGGGACATAATAAAGATCAGAGAAGAAATAAATAAAATTGAGAAGAATAAAACAATAGCAAAAATCAATGAAACCAAGAGCTGGTTCTTTGAGAAAATAAACAAAATAGATAAGCCTCCAGCCAGACTTATTAAGAGGAAAAGAGAGTCAACACAAATCAACAGAACCAGAAATGAGAAAGGAGAAATCATGAGAGACCCCACAGAAATACAAAGAATTATTAGAGAGTACTATGAAAACCTATATGCTAACAAGCTGGGAAACCTAGGAGAAATGAACAACTTCCTAGAAAAATACAACCTTCCAAGACTGACCCAGAAAGAAACAGAAAATCTAAACAGACCAATTACCAGCAATGAAATTGAAGCGGTAATCAAAAAACTACCAAAGAACAAAACCCCCAGGTCAGATGGATTTACCTCGGAATTTTATCAGACATACAGGGAAGACATAATACCCATTCTCCTTAAAGGTTTCCAAAAAATAGAAGAGGAGGAAATACTCCCAAACTCATTCTATGAAGCCAACATCACCCTAATACCAAAACCAGGCAAAGACCCCACCAAAAAAGAAAACTACAGACCAATATCCCTGATGAACGTAGATGCAAAAATACTCAACAACATATTAGCAAACCGAATTCAAAAATACATCAAAAGGACCGTACACCATGACCAAGTGGGATTCATCCCAGGGATGCAAGGATGGTACAACATTCGAAAATCCATCAACATCATCCACCACAACAAAAAGAAAGACATCAACAAAAAGAAAGACAAAAACCACATGATCATCTCCATAGATGCTGAAAAAGCATTCGACAAAATTCAACATCCATTCATGATAAAAACTCTTAACAAAATGGGTATAGAGGGCAAGTACCTCAACATAATAAAGGCCATATATGATAAACCCACAGCCAGCATTATACTGAACAGCGAGAAGCTGAAAGCATTTCCTCTGAGATTGGGAACCAGACAGGGATGCCCACTCTCCCCACTGTTATTTAACATAGTACTGGAGGTCCTAGCCACGGCAATCAGACATAACAAAGAAATACAAGGAATCCAGATTGGTAAAGAAGAAGTTAAACTGTCACTATTTGCAGATGATATGATACTGTACATAAAAAACCCTAAAGACTCCACTCCAAAACTACTAGAACTGATATCGGAATACAGCAAAGTTGCAGGATACAAAATTAACACACAGAAATCTGTAGCTTTCCTATACACTAACAATGAACCAACAGAAAGAGAAATCAGGAAAACAATTCCATTCACAATGGCATCAAAAAGAATAAAATACCTAGGAATAAATCTAACCAAAGAAGTGAATGACCTATACTCTGAAAACTACAAGTCACTCTTAAGAGAAATTAAAGGGGACACTAACAAATGGAAACTCATCCCATGCTCATGGCTAGGAAGAATCAATATCGTCAAAATGGCTATCCTGCCCAAAGCAATATACAGATTTGATGCAATCCCTATCAAATTACCAGCAACATTCTTCAATGAATTGGAACAAATAATTCAAAAATTCATATGGAAACACCAAAGACCCCGAATAGCCAAAGCAATCCTAAAAAAGAAGAATAAAGCAGGGGGGATCTCACTCCCCAACTTCAAGCTCTACTACAAAGCCATAGTAATCAAGACAATTTGGTACTGGCACAAGAACAGAGCCACAGACCAGTGGAACAGAATAGAGACTCCAGACATTAACCCAAACATATATGGTCAATTAATATTTGATAAAGGAGCCATGGACATACAATGGAGAAATGACAGTCTCTTCAACAGATGGTGCTGGCAAAACTGGACAGCTACATGTAGGAGAATGAAACTGGACCATTGTCTAACCCCATATACAAAAGTAAATTCAAAATGGATCAAAGACCTGAATGTAAGTCATGAAACCATTAAATTCTTGGAAAAAAACATAGCCAAAAACCTCTTAAACATAAACATGAGTGACCTCTTCTTGAACATCTCTCCCCGGGCAAGGAAAACAACAGCAAAAATGAGCAAGTGGGACTACATTAAGCTGAAAAGCTTCTGTACAGCGAAAGACACCATCAATAGAACAAAAAGGAACCCTACAGTATGGGAGAATATATTTAAAAATGACAGATCCAATAAAGGCTTGACGTCCAGAATGTATAAAGAGCTCACACGCCTCAACAAACAAAAAACAAATAATCCAATTAAAAAATGGGCAGAGGAACTGAACAGACAGTTCTCCAAAAAAGAAATACAGATGGCCAACAGACACATGAAAAGATGCTCCAGATCACTAATTATCAGAGAAATGGAAATTAAAACTACAATGAGGTATCACCTCACACCAGTAAGGATGGCTACCATCCAAAAGACAAACAACAACAAATGTTGGCGAGACCGTGGAGAAAGGGGAACCCTCCTACACTGCTGGTGGGAATGTAAATTTGTTCAACCATTGTGGAAAGAAGTATGGAGGTTCCTCAAAATGCTCAAAACAGACTTACCATTTGACCCAGGAATTCCACTCCTAGGAATTTACCCTAAGAACACAGCAATCAAGTTTGAGAAAGACAGATGCACCCCTATGTTTATCGCAGCACTATTTACAATAGCCAAGATTTGGAAGCAACCTAAGTGTCCATCAGTAGATGAATGGATAAAGAAGATGGGGTACATATACACAATGGAATATTACTCAGCCATAAGAAGAGGGAAAATCCTACCATTTGCAGCAACATGGATGGAGCTGGAGGGTATTATGCTCAGTGAAATAAGCCAAGTGGAGAAAGAGAAATACCAAATGATTTCACTCATCTGTGGAGTATAAGAACAAAGGAAAAACTGAAGGAACAAAACAGCAGCGGAATCACAGAACCCAAGAATGGACTAACAGGTACCAAAGGGAAAGGGACTGGGAGGATGGGTGGGTAGGGAAGGATAAGGGGGGGGAAGAAAAAGGGGGGTATTAAGATTAGCATGCGTAATGGGGGGTGGGAGAAAGGGGAGGGCTGTACAGCACAGAGAGGCCAAGTGGTGATTCTGTGGCATTTTGCTATGCTGATGGATGGTGACTGTAAGGGGGTTTGTGGGCGTGACCTGGTATAGGGGAGAGCCTAGTAGACATAGTGTTCTTCATGTAAGTGTGGATTAACGATAAAAAAAAAGAAAGAAAGAAAAGGGGGATTACTCCCTGATAGGATAAAACTAACTGTAAATCAACAATTAATGCATGCTTTAAATATCCTTAATTTTGATCACTTAAAGGGTATCAGATGATAGGCTATGGAGGTACATTTTTCTGATAATATTCCTTTCTCTCAAAAAAAAAAAAAAGGCAGTTCCTGTGTGGTGACCTCCAATGAGTTCTACACAATGGTATAAAGGGTATATCAAAGTGTGGGCAAAGGGTCTGTTTGTGTTTATACAGAGGATCAAAGCCTAATTTGTCTACCCAGAAAATGAACTAAGATACGATATGAAGAAGAACTTCCAACATCAGCACTCTCTGGAAGAGCCATACCAGAAGATGATCATCAAAAAACCTCAACAAAGATCCAGGCGCTGCTATAATTGTAGCTGCATTCATCCCACCGGTTCCTGGACTTGCCATGGGAATGAAGAAGGCGATATCTAAGCTGGCCTGTGCATACAGTAAAACAAAAAATTTGACTGGATCTATACTGTCGGAACTCAACCAAGAATTAGGAGAAGTGCAAGTTGTAGTGCTCCAAAATCTTACAACTACAGACTATCTACTGTTAAAAGAACATATGGGATGTGAACAGTTCCCAGGAATGGGTTGTTTTAATTTGTCTGATTTCTCTCAGACTGTTCAAGTTCAGTTGGACAATATCCATCATATCATAGATAAATTTTCACAAATGCCTAGGGTGCCTAACTGGTTTTCTTGGTTTCACTGGAGATGGCTGGTAATTACAGGTCTGCTTTGGTTATGTAACTGTATTCCTATTATGTTAATGTGTGTGTGCAATTTAATTAGTAGTTTAAAACCTATACATGCTTAAGTTACTCTACAAGAAGATATGTCAAAGAAATAATCAATCTCCCATGTTTTCTTCCATCTGCTACTTCTATAGCTTTTCTTCTTCCTTCCTAATTACAACCCTTAAATAGAATTCGTGCCTCATATCGAATTTACCGAGTATCATAATTCTTCCAAGTGGTAAAGATATCTCAAGACAAATGCTGGGCATAGAAGCCACAGGGCATAAATCTGCAAAGAAGTAAAAAGCTAACCTTTTCAAACAATATTGCTTCTCTCTCACTTACCAACTTTACATTTCCCTGTATGGCCCCAGAAGATGACTGGTTAGCCAGAGATGGGTAAGATTCCTCAAGGGAGGAACACCCTAAGACAGGCACAGTCGCAGGGGGGCCATCAGGTGAGAATTTGGGGATCAACAGAGGTGAGGCTTAGAACCTCACCCCCCCTGTTTTGAGAGAAATCTTCTGCATCCATGGATGTTTTATTGCCCTTGTCTAGCTTGGATTAACACTTAGTCTACACGCACACACCTGATCATCTACATTTGCTCTCTTACAACACTAAACTATGTTTTCTACCTTTATCTTGCATCTACCTACCACTTCAGCATTTTATTAAAAATAATAATAATAATAATAATAATAATAAGGGAGAAATGTGGAATTCACATATAAATCAAGTATAAAAATCAAATGAGTATTCATATTTGACCTGATTGTTTATAGTTCATAATGCGTGAGCAAAACCAAAAGTTTCTGTGACTGTTCACCATGTAAGAACTTATTCACTATGTAAGAATTTGTTCACCATGTAAGAACTTGTTCGTTATGCTTCAGAAGATTGGAGACTGATGAGAATTAGGCTTGGGGTAGATTAATGATTGTGCATTGAGCATTGAGTCCCCTATACAGAATTTTATTGTTGTTAACAACCATTTGATCAATAAATATGAGAGATGCCCTCTCAAAAAAAAAAAAAAAAAGAGGAATAAACTACTGAAACAAGAAAAAAAAAAGCTTGGATAAAGATAGTAATCTCTTATCTCAGACAAGTGTGCCTATGATTTGTTTTTTTTGCCATAATACTTAGACCATGTGACCTTAGACAGCTGCCACCAGAGGATTACATTTCAGAAGCCAAGTTTTTGAGAGGTGAACAGACCTCTTTGGGAGTTGATTTTAAAAATGAGAAGTAGAGAGTGACAACTTTGTGATACCATTTAGGAACAATAGATGGCTTAGATAAATCCAACACTTACACTAATCCCGGGCTGAGGATCATATTTAAGCATCATAAAATCTCTCTATAAAGGGCATTCCTGGGTGCTTTTAAGTTCAGGGAGGGAGGTTATGATAAGAGATTTTCCATCATCACAGCATGTTATATATCAAATAAACATGCAAGAAATATTTGCTGATTGATAAACTTGGCTGCACATAGTAATTGTTTCTAAGAATGCAAAACTTTCTCTGAGAAGGCAAAGAAAATGGCTGTTCCCTGCCTTCAGCTTATTATTCTGAGACCTGTATAGGGTAATCCTAGCATTTTTCTTTCCCTTCAAACACTGATGGGGTGAACCCTGAGCCAATTACAATGATCATGTGATGTAAGGAACTACAGCAAACTCCTCCAAAGACTTCTTCACCAAAGATGGTCCCTAGATCCTGTATCTCCATTCAGAGACGGTCACTGAAGCACTCCATCATGGCAGCTAGAAGGCAGTTGGATATCCTGTCCACACTTCATACCTGCTTCACTCCCGGATCCCAGGGTTTCTCACGTGGTGTAGACTAGGCGACCTGCTGCCAGATTGACAAAGATACAAAAACCATCACTCACCCTCTCCCTACCTTCTCATAACCCCGAAGTTGGTGCAATTAAGACATTAAATTCAATCATAGCAAAGCAGGCATGGAGGAGAGGTAACTCTGTAAGAAGTGCCAGTTATTCATTTATTTTAACGTATATGTTGAGCACTTGCTCTGTGCCAGGTGCTCTCCAAACTTAGGAGTTCCAGCAGTGAATGAGACACACAGATCTCAGCCCTTAGCGGGGAAACAGAAAATAAACACATGGTGACATGTACACAAACACACAATTTAGGGGACAGGATGATTTAGAGTAGTCTAGGAAGGCCTGTCTGAGGAGGTAACTTTTGAGCAGGGAGTTTTACAGAATGAAAATGAGCCAAACGTCAGAGGACCTAGAGAAATAATAGAGAAGCAGGGATTTATAAGGACAAATTCCTGCACTGAAAAGAATTCAAAGGGAAAAATAAAAGAAGAAGGGGAAAGGGTGTTTCAAATCTTATATATAAAAAAGAATTGACCAATACTGAGCTATCTGAACCCGCCCACTATACAGATACGAAAACTGAGGTTCAGAAAAATTATTTTCTAAAGGCCACCTAGCTTGGGTAACACAAGTAAAGGTCACCTTCCTGAAGGCCAGCCAGCTGGTTCCCCCTACACTGTGATGCCTCATTTATATACTCCCACATATTAAACTTCCACAGATGACCCAAATCTGTGGTGTGACTCTAGCAAGGAGGCAGATAAACCGAGTTAGGCTCTGGGGTCAGAGGCAAGAGAAAAGTGCTCAAATGCATATTAAGGTCTTCCATTCAGAGAACTACCCAGTCAGTCAGGATTCAAAGCACCATAAAAGCAATTTTAAATGATACTTAAAAAGAAATGTCATTCAAAAGTCCCAAATGACTGATGGAGAAAGAATGACAGCTAGGTTGGCTGTAAAATGGTTACTTCAATCTTGTCAAAATCAAGATTTTTAAGGGAGGCTTTGTGAATAATATATATAGAATATTTTAATAATAATATAGAATTATATATATATATATGTTAGATTCTGCATTCCAACCTGGTACATCCCAACTTTCTAAGTGATTATTTTTAATATATGTAATGCTCACTCTTTAATGGTTAATATGTTCACATTAGCTCTTTGGTCTTCATGCTGTCATGTTTTTACGTTTTTTGGCAAATGCACAGTATCATGTGCCCACAATAATAGTATATTCAAAATAGTTTCACTGTTCTAGAAAAAAATCGCAGGTGCTT
Organism: Manis javanica; assembly: GCF_040802235.1. Classification (NCBI taxonomy): domain Eukaryota; kingdom Metazoa; phylum Chordata; class Mammalia; order Pholidota; family Manidae; genus Manis; species Manis javanica. The sequence goes on from NC_133160.1 coordinate 162,292,917, forward strand.
CACCTATTCAATCCTCCACCTCTCTGATCTCCTGGAAGCCTCCAGTTTTTTGTTTTCTTTACAGACTATAATTTTCTCTTTTCCAGAATGTTATACAAATGGAATCACAGAATACTTAGACTTCTCAGGCAGGCTTCTTTCCCTTAGCAATATGCATTTAAGGTTCATCCATGTATTTTCATTGCTTGAAAGCACATTCCTTTTTATCATTGAACAATATTCCATTGCATGGGCACACCACAGTTTGTTTATCCATTCACCTATTGCTTTCAGTCTTTAACAGTTATGAATTAAGGCTGTTATAAAATTTATATACAAGTTTTATGTGGATATCAGTTTTCAAGTCAGTTAGGTAAATACCTTGGAAAGTGATTGCTAATCATATTGTAATACAGCTTGGTTTTGTTAGAAGCATCGATTGTCTTCCAAAATGGCTGTACCATTGTGTGTCTAACCATCAGTGAGTAAGCCTTCCTGTGGCTCTGCATGGTAACTAGCAAATGGTATTGTCAGTTTTGTTTTTTATTTTAGCCTTTCCAATAAGTGTATAGCAGTATCTCATTGTAGTTTTAATTTATATTCCTCCAATGACAAATTGTATGTGTTTTCAATTGCTGCTGTAACAAACTACTACAAACTTAGTAAATTTAAATAACACAAATGTGTTGTATTTCCTTGGCATTGATTAGGAGTCCAACACTGGTCTCACTGAGCTAAAAATCAAGATGTCAGCAGGGCTGCATTCCTTTCTGGGAGCTCTAGAGAAATATCTGTTCCCTTGACTTCCAGCTTCTAGAAGATGCTTTCATTGTTTGGCTGTGGCCCCCTTCCTGCATTGTCAAACCCAACTACAACACATCTTTGTGTCCCTTCTGTCAATGTATCTCTTTCTGAATGCAGCCAGGACATTTTTCTGGTTTTAAGGATTCATGTGACTGGATCCACTAGAATAATTCAGGATGATCTCCCATCTCAAGGGTGATCCTTAACCCATCCTTAACCTTAAGCATATGTGCAGCCCCTTTTGCCATAAAAGGTAGCATATTCAAAGTTTCTGTAGAATTGAACATGTACATATCTCAAGGGCCATTATTCTTCCTACCATATGATATTGAACATATTTAATATGCTTATTTTCCATCATCTACTTTGGTGAGATCTCTATTCAAATATTCTGCCAATTTTTTTAACTGAGTTGTTCATTTTTTTATTGTTGTGTTTCGAGAGTTCTTTGTATATTTTGGATACAAGTCCTTTATCAGTTATGTTTTGCAAATATTTCCACCCAGTCAGTAACTTGTCTTTTCATTCTCTTAAAAGTTCCTTTTTCAGTGAAAATTTTAATTTTAATAAAGTCCAGTGTATCTGCTTTTTTTCACAGATAATTCTTTTGCTATTGTTTCTAAAAATTCATTGCCAAATCCAAAGTCATAGACTTTTCCTACATTTTCTTCCGTAAGCTTTATAGTTTTGCATTGACACTTTTTGATTTAATTTTTGGTAAGATGTAAGGTTTATGTTTACAGTTAAGGCCTTATAGGCAGTCCTAGGTTTATATTTCATATATGGGCCTCTAATTGTCCCAACGCCATTTATTGAATAAAACTATCTATCTTTTACCTATTGAACTGTCTTTACTCCTTTATCAAAAATCAACTGACTGCATTTTTTGTGGGTCTATTTCTGGGCTCTCTGTTCTGTTGATCAATGTGTCCATTCTTTTGTCAATATGACACCATCTCAATGATTTTAGCTTAAATGTAAGCCTTGAATTTGGTAATGCAAGTCTTCCAACTTTGTCATTGCATTGGCTATCTTAGGTCCTTTGCTTGTCCATGTAAAAATGTAAATTCTAAACTTTTTAGAATCACATTGTTAGTATCTACAAAATAGCTTGCAGGGTTTTTGATTGAATCTATAGATCTAGTTGGGAATAATTAATAATATTATGTCCCCCACTCTATGAACACAGAATATTTTTCCATTTATTTAATCTCCTTTTATTTCTTTCATCAAAGTTATATAGTTTTCCATATACATATTCCTGCCTATATTTTGCTAGATTTATACCTGTTACATTTTTTATGCAATTGTAATGACATTTTCTTTTCAAATTTTAATTGCTCACAGTTGGTGTACAGGAATGTCTTTGAGTTTTATATATTGACCTTGCACTCAGTGATCTTGCTCTACTTGCCTATTCCAAGAGTAGTTGGGGTTTTTTAATAGATTCTTTGAGGTTTTTGACATAACCAGTCATGCCATCTCTGTCTTTTAACTGATGTCTTTAGGCCATTCATATTTAAAGTGATTATTGGTATCATTGAATTAATATCTTACATATTTGTAACTGCTTTCTATTCATTGCATTTGCTATTGGTTTCTTTTCTCTTTTTGCCTTCTCTAATTTTAATAGAACATTTTATATGACATTGAATATTTTTAAATTAATGGCCTTTTTTTAGAACCATTTTAGGTTTATAGAAATATTGGGCAGAAAATATAGAGTTCCCATATACTTCCTCCTACCCCCTAGAATCTTGCATTCTTGTGGTACATTTGCTACATTGATTAGTCAATATTGATACTTTATTATTAACTAAATTCCTTAGTTTACATTATATAGTTCACTCTTTATGTTGTAGATGCTATGAGTTTTAACAAATATATAATAACATATATCCACCATTATAGTATAGAATATATGCTATATATATATATATATATATATATATATATAGTATAGAATAGTCTCACTGCCCTAAAAATTTCTTGTGTTCCACCCATTCATCCTTCCTTCTCCCTTATGCAAATCCCAGGTAACCGCTGATCTTTTTACTGTTTCCATAGTTTTGCTTTTTTCAACATATCAGACATTGGAATCATATAGTATGTAGCTTTCAGACTGGTTTCCTTCACTTTGAAATATGCATTTAAGATTCCTCCATATCTTTCTGTGGCTTGTTAGCTCATTTATTTTAATTATTGTATGGTATTAACTATGTGGTTTTGTTAGAATGACAAATGAAATTCATCCATTGTATAAATCTTATCACAGTTTGTTTATCCATTCACCTACTGAAAGACATCTTAGTTCCTTCCAAGTTTTGGCAATTATTAATAAAATTGCTGTAAACATTCATGTACAATTTTTTGTGTGGACATAGTTTTCAACTCATTTGGGTCAATACCAAGAAGCTAGATCGTATATATGGTAAGAGCATGTTTAGCTTTTTTTAAACTGACAAATTGTCTTCCAAAATAGTTACACCATTTCCCACCAGCAACAAATGACAGTTTCAGGTGCACCACATTGTCCCCACCATTTGGTGTTGCCAGTCTTTTGGATTTGAGCCATTCTAATAGGCATGTAGTGGTACCACATTGTCATTTTAATATGCAGTTCCCCAGTGACATATGAGATTGAGCATCTTTTCAGATCCTTTCTTAGATAATTCCAACATCGATATGTGAATCTGGTTCTGACAGGTTTCTCACCTCTTCAGAGTATGCTTTTTCTTTCTTTTGGTATGCTTTTTAAACTTCTGTTGAAGGTGGGACACTGCATCAGGTAATAGAGACTGAGGTAAATAGGTGTCATTAGTGTGATGATATATGCAAATCTGGCTAGGACCGGGGCCATATTTAATGTCTCTGGTAACCGTAGGTGCTGAGGTTTCAGATTCCTCTTGTGTTGCTCATTTTATCTCCTCTTGTGGCTTTGGGCTTCCCTGTGCCTCTTCCTCAGAAAAGTCTGTGTCTCGCTTAAAGTTCTTTCAGTTGTAATCCACTGTTAAAATGGAGTTCTGTTGGTGTGGGGGTAAGATGTCAGAAAGAGAGAGAGATCACATTCTATAATCTTCTGATTAAATCTCACCTTTTGGGGTGCCTGGGTCTGGGAATTGACTTTCACACATCAGTTCTTCAGTGGAACAGCTGTCTGCTGCCTGTTTCCTACTCCCATCCCTGGCTACAGAGTTCCCAGTCCATGGTCTTGAAGCCCCATTGCCTGATGAGATGAATTCTTCTCTCTTAGGCGGAACAGGAAGGCCAGGGTGGGGGAAGTCGCTTCTTCCATCTGCAATAAGGCTTCAACAAAGTCCTTTTCTGGGAGAGTTTGCCTTTGCCATGAAGAAGGCTCTGGGCTTTTTTCACAATGGCCGCCAGAGCTGCAAGGGGACCTTTCTCAGTTCCCCACCACGACAACCTGATGGGATCCCTGGAGGGAAAGCCATGCAGGTCTGGGGGGCACCAAACAGTGATGGCCCCAGTGGTTTCACGCCATCACTCTGGTCCATACTCCACATCTGGCAATTTGTTAAAATTACCACTTAAACATTCCCATCAGTCCTTGGCTCTCTTAGCTTCTCTCCAGGCTAGCAGATCTCCGTCTGCCTTCATTTTGAGATGGCAATTTACCCTGCATTCACATTTCTCTGATAGGTCCAATCTTACTTGTCTGATGAGTCTGGCAAAAGCCATTGATTTTCCATTTTTCCAGCTTTCTGTTATAAAGTTAGGAGTGATCATTTCTAAGCTCTTTACAATGAAACTTGAACTTCCTACTTAATGTTTTTTTTATTCTCAAAATGTGCTTCTTTATACAAAGGCATTCTATTGACATTTCTTGCAATCCACAGCAATCTTCTTGGGCATATATTTTGCCATAGCTGTTGCTGTGAAAGTCCCAGACAGTAGACTTTGCCTAGCCTTGCAAAGGAATAACCACAGAGTCCCTAGCCTCCAGCTACTGCACACACTTCTTGTTTCCTAGCCTGGAGCTTTTCTGACACAGCCCTCAGCTCCCTGTGCAATGCTTACATACAATATGCAACCCAGAAATAAAGGAGAGTTAAAACTAGGAGACCATCTTTAACTAACAGGGGAAAGAAAACAATGTTTTTCCTTTTTATAGCCCAGAGAGCCAAGCATTTCAAAAAATTCTCAGAAGATCCTGGTGGCACAAAACACCAACCCCCTGCAACAGTGGCCAACTCACCAGTTTATTCTTGTCTTTGCCTCCTTCTCTTTCCTCCAGTGTGTGTCTGGAATTACTTGCCAGATGAATAACCTATAAATAAGCCTTTGTCTCAGGCTCTGCTCTTAGGGAACCCAGGCTAAAACAAAAGTTGATTTAAAAAGAAATTCTACAACATATCTGTAAATGGAGAAAAACAACCATTTGCCATTAAACAGAAGATAAGTGCCCTTCCATTATTTTCCATGACTTCTACATCTGTCAAATACTTTCTTCTCCTAGCTTCCTGTCTCCTGCATTTCCACAGCACATTGTCCACTTTCACAAAACTCCCTGCTTTCACTCACTTCCCTTCGCATTTTGAGAGATTAAGAAGAAAAGAAGGCAAAAGAGAGAGAGAGAGAACAGTGGTATTAAATACTTTCGCATGTGCTCCTTTGGTTAAAAAGGGAAATTATCAAGAGCTAGAAAAACACTATGCCGAGTGTGGTCTGTGGACTGGCTGTTGGTCTGCAAGCTGCTTTTTCAGTTTACAAATAGTTAACAGCTTGCTCTAGAATGTAAGTCAGCTATGTCACTACATACAAGATTTTATCTAATTAGTTTTTTTAATTAATTTATTTTTTTAAATTTACAGCTGACTTTTGTAGCACGACGCCCTGGATGAAGGAAGCAATGCACTGATTTACGTCCTCATGTTGGTTAGCCCCTTATCTCATGGTGGACGGGCTCCTACAGTAGCAAGGAATCAGAAAGGTGTAAAAGTCCTCACAGTGAAATTTCTTAGTATGTACTGTGATCTGAGCAATGTTCCATGGGCTTTACTGATAGTACACTATTAAGTTCTAAAAAAATTTAAAAACCACTTGTATATGTGGTAGGTAATATTATCATGCTCATTTTACAGGTAAAGAAACTAGACACACTGAAATATAATAATTTTTCCAACATTATACAACTAACAAGTGTTATTAAGATATTACGATCACCCAGTGATCCTTCTGGGGTGCGCACTCTTGTGTAGTTGGCTCCCATACTGTACCAATGTCACCATGTGTGACCAAAGGACACAGCAGAAGTGATAGTATGCCACTTTTAAGATATTATGGACTAAATATCTGTGACCCCTGTTGCTGGACAGCTGCATCTGGGAAGGTGTCTCCCTGCACACCAGACACCAGGTGAAACCTCAAGCTGGACAGGGGAGAGTTCTTGACTCTGAAAGAGAAGGAATTCTCGAGCAGGTCAGACCAGTGTAAGGAAGGAAGGAATGCATTAAAGCAGGAGCAGCAGGGAGCGGCAGCTGCCTTACAGGCAGCAGAGAACAGAAAAGTACAGAGGGAAGGAGGGAAAGTTCTTGGCCTAGGGCAGATTCCCTTGCCAACTCTTAAAGCCAGAGTCACCTGGCATTCTGCGTCTCCTTGGATCTGCACGGCATGGGGACCAGCCCCTACCACCCCAGGATATGGGAGAGCTGCAGAACACGGGAGGGAGGGAGATTATGTTCTGAGAACTTCTCTATAAATAAAGGAGATTTTCAGGCAGGCCACTAAGAGCAGATCACACAGCTGCAGTTCTGTCCAGGTCAACTAGGCGACAGGAACTTGCAGGCCAAAATCTGAGCCCTCAGCAACCCCTCCCTACTTATCAAGAGCAAAGCGGAGATAGAGTGAAGACTTAGAAATAGAATGAAACAGCAAAGAGACAAAATGCAATAATTTGAGCAGTGAGAAAGCTTTATTTAAAAGTACACACCCAAAGAAAGGAAAGTGTGGGCATCCTCAGAGACGAGGCACGCTGAAAGGCTATGGATTCTGTCTTAAGGCTTTCAAGAAGGGGCAAAGAGCGGAGGGGGGTTGTTGGGGGTGTAGGCTTGACTTGTGCTCTCCTGATGTCTCCCTCTAGGGAAGGGCACTATGTCCTCATCCACAGTCAGTCCTCTAGATAGTCTGTAAGACAAACTTAACCCAAGGGATTTCTTGATCCTGTTCTTCTCCAAGATAATGGTTATCCTCAAGCAGTAGGGACATACCAGTTAAGGCTGCCTGCCCTGCCTTAAGATTGGGTGGGTTATTGTCTGATTACAATAATTTATGATTATGTCTGATACAATAAGTTGTGAATAATTACTTTTCAACTCTCTGCTTTTTAAAATGGAATATTAGCCTTAAGATGGGGTCCCTGCTGTTCTTACTATATTGTTTATAGTAAGCATTTTTTAATATTTTATACTATACTGTTTATAGTCATCATTTTTCATCCTAAGCAGGAGAAGTTAATCATGATGCTTGTCCTATGTCCATGCCCTACCTCACCCCCAAAATGCATATGTTGAAATCCCAACCCCCAGTGAGTATACTAGAGGTGGGGCATTTGGGAGGTGTTCGGTTATGAAGGTGGGGCCTTCATGAATGGAATCAGTGTCCTTGTGAAAGACACACTCTAGAGAGCTCTCTTGCCCTCTGTCCATGATGTGAAGATACAAGAAGATGGCCATCTGCAACCTGGAAGAGGGCTTTCACCAGCCACAGACCGTGCTGCCACCATGATTTTGGACTTCCAGCTTCTAGAATGGTGAGAAATAAATTTCTATAGTTTATAAGGCACCCACTTCATGCTATGCTATTATAGCGGCCAGAACTATAAGACACAAGTCTGGGTGGTAGAAAATACTGCTTTCTCTGCCTTTCTCTCTTAGGACTCTTGCACTGGGAGAACCAGCTTCTATGTCATGAGGATGTTCAAGCGGCCTTACTGAGAGGTTCACATGGCAGGGAAATGACACTTCTTGCCAACGGCCGGCACCCACCTGCCAGCCTATGAGTGTGCCATTTTGGAAGAGGATCCTCTGGTCCTGTCAAGCTGTCAGATGACTGGCACCCTGACTGACACATAACTGGAACATCGTGAGAGACCCTGAGTCAGAACCACCTAGTCAAGCTGCTCTCCAATACCTGACTCACGTGATCTGTGTAACAGAATAAAGTTCTGCTAGTGTGTGAAGTTTCTGAAGTTTTGGGCTAATTTGTTTCATAGCAGTAGATAACTAACCCAGTGGCCGAACAGTCTCCTTCCAGAGTCTGTTTTCGTCACTACTGTGTAAGAGAATGGAAGGTGGAAAAGAAAGTCACGTCCTCTTTATGTGACCTGATGTTATCAACGCCAAGTTTTTGTACCACCTGCCATCATCTCAGCTAACACCAACGGTACATGCTTTCTAAACTTGACGAGTACAGGACTGGGCAAGTGAACATGGGATTGGAATAGAATGTAACAAAGTTCAGATCTCAGTTAGGTCCCATTTATCACTTTAGGTGTCTCCAAGAGAGAGGCCATCATAACTAGAGGTACAAGTAATAACTTGTAAGGTCCAATCTCTCTAAGCAGAGCTGAGAGCTGCATATGTATATATAACAAGAGTAGAATTCAGAGCTTGATGGGGTTTTCAGAAGTGATGGTGTTTAGAGACTGATTGACAATTAGCTCTGGGTACCAGTGTGACAGGGCTAACCAGGTGACTCGGCAGTATGGGTGCTGATGCAAAACAGTCAAATTAGGACAGTTTAGAACCAGGCCTGCCTGTCCCTTGTTGCTTTGATCAAAGTACAGTGGGCTGCATCCTAGGAAGATAAGAACTTTCTATTCTCGCTTAAGCCATTTCACTTCAATGGTCTTATCTGCAAAATGAAAAAAATGCAGTTATTGTAACAGGAGCTGGTATTTATTAAGTCCCTACTATGAGCTGGTTGCCATACATTCTCTGTTGCAGCTATTCAACTCAACCATTGCCATGCAACAGCTCACATAAATAATAAGGAAACACATTAACAGGGCTGCTTTCCAGTAAAGCTCTACTTAACAAAAATAGGGAGCAGGCTGGGCCTGGCCTGTGGCCCTTAATTTGCTGATCCTGCTCTAGGCTATCTTCTGTGCTTTTTTTTTCTCTTCTGGCTTCTAGATATGCTATTCCCTCTCTCTCTGCATTACACTTTCCTTCCCTTCTAGAACTCTTGTCTCCTACTTATCCTTTAGCTCTTAACTAAAGCATTACTTCCCTGGAGGAACGTCCATCCACACCTCTGTCCACCCCCTATGTGCTTCCCAAATGCATTTCCTTGTCCAAAACCTTCTCTTCCCTTTATTGTAATTTATGTTTCTTCCTTTCTTCCTGATAAACTGTGAGATCTGTGAAGGCAGAGATTATGTTTGTCTTGCATACTGTTTAATTTGCAGTCCACAGTCCAGTTTCTGACACATACTAAGTACTTGATAAATACAGGGGGAGGAATGAATGATGGTAAGAGAGCATCAAAGGCAAACTTGGACCTGTCACATATTTCTCTACCTATTCTACAATTTTTCCTAAAACTACCTTGGCCCCAAAAAATAGATTCTACACTCGTATGTTTTGTTAAACTCACAGGCAATTTTGCCTCTACTTTACAGTGTAAGACTTTCAAAATGAAATGTCTGTGAAATTTGTGTTCAAGGCATTTTCATTCTCTTGCCACTATTTCCCCGCAATGGTGACCTTTAGATTTAGCCTGAGTGTAAGTGGGGTTGTCAGAACATCAGGTTACATTATGCAGTGCAGCTATTTGTGCCTTTTAAAGATGGTGTAACTTACAACCTGGAACCTGGACTGCACAGCGTGAAAGCTACCCTGATGGTATTCTCGAAAGTGCAGCTGCCAGGATTGAATCTGGAAATGGGTCAGCAGTCAAGAAGGCATATACTTCCTGGAAATCAGTGTCACTGAAAACAGGTCCTCATTTATTCTTCCAGAAAATAAGTAACCCTTGTCTCCTGCACCACCGTGCTTCTCCAGGCAGATTGGAGTGAGGCTTGTGCTTGCAGGACAGACACGGAATTGTACTGTGGGCCTGATTTTCTCTTTCAGAGGTGGTGTGTGGGTCTGTGGCAAATTGTGGAGTTGCTGATTGTCCCACCTGATCTGAGGCTCAGAGGGCTCCCGAGCTAGGAGACAGGGGGCACCCTGCCCTCAACCCAACCCTACCCACTTTTTGGCAAGAACTGGATCAGCTGCGTCCACCTTCTTGTTGATAAACAGTCAAAGGTTGAGCTGAGCAGCTCCCCCAAACATTTCCAACTCTGGGTCACACAGCAGAGTTCTTGCAGTAGCTTCGGAGGCGGAGCTGGGAGCATGAGTGGTGGTGGGTGGAGGGAAGGGAGATGGATCCAGCCCCAAAGATGAGGCCAGGGCTTCTGCTTGCACTGTTGCATTGCCATAAACAAAGACCCTTTCCCTCTGCTCCTGATCCCAAGGACTGTGCTCTGAGCTGAAGTCTGAGAAGATGAGAAGCAAACATTACAGACACACAGACACACAGAGATCATAAATGGAAATGAACCAGCAGAGCAGCTAGCTTGCTCCTTGGGGAATTTCACTCTGGCACTAACCAAAGGACACCTTCCTGGGCTATATCTCCTACCCCAAGTCCAGTTTAAACAATAATGGCCCTGTGCAGTTTTAGTTTTTCAAGCCCACTTGCCTGTGGACCAGGGACAGGAAGGATCATCTAATAATGATAGTGAGAAACCTCACTGGGCACTAACTGTATTCCAGGCCCTGTTCTGAGTGCTGGATGAAGTCATATGAAATAGCTGTTTTTCTAGGCCCAAAGTGGCTAAAACCAGCATTTTCATGTTTTTACTTAGTATCAACTCCTTTGGTTATTACTATGATCCTCTAAAGGCTGTTGTGTTCTGGGGTGAAGAGCTCCCACTGTGTTTTACACTCACTTCCATCACTCTGATCAAATGTGTCTTCATGTCCTTCCCTGTGAGATGGCAGTAATACGACCACTGGCTTCCTAGGGTAATCAACTGAGTAAACGAGCTACTAAATGTAATAGTGCCTGGCACAGAAGTATTCAATAAACATCAGTCATTAGCACTGGCTCTATATAAAGTGATATTTAAGGTCTTCATTCTAGAAACACCATGGGCAGTGACAGCTGATGTTTGTCTCTGGCAGGCACTTACTTCTTCCGTGACAGCACCCCATGTCCCTCTTGGATATAACTGGTCCCCCGAGCAGGGACTGTGAGTCGGCCAGGCACCTTTGCCTCCCTAGCTATGGAGTATGCATGTGGCCCAAGGTGTGTCAGTCCCTGTCTCTCCTCCTCCTGTACTTTCTGGAACCAGGCTGAACTGTGTTTCTTCTGATTCTATAGCTGTTCTGTGTTCTTCCACTAAAATATGTTTTTGTGAAATGGATGTGGGTGGTGGGGGAGTGATGAGTAGTAATTTAGCAAGTTGTTAGCACATTCATTGGTTTCTACAACCAAAGATCCTTAATACAAGCATCATTAGAAATAGGCATTTTAACCTATTCTTTCTAAATAATGAAACTAGCTAATACGTAACATATGGACTCTGTCTAGACCTTTATTGTGTGGTTGCTTAACACTTCTCTGCAATAGTAAGCATCGTTTTGGAGATGGAAAAACTGAAGACCTGGATTTTTATGCCAGCTCTACCCATCGATGGCTGTGTGTCCTTCAGCAAGTCTCTGAACCCCTCTGAGTCTCAGGGTCCTGATGATGTGTGAACTAGGATTGGCTACCCTGCCCACCCACCAGGTGGTTTTGAGAATCATACAAGATGATGGAGCTATAATAGCACTGTGTGAAGGGGTAGTGCCATATACATGTGAAGTTGTATCATGATTTCCTTTGACCAAAGGGTACATTTTGACCCTGCTGCTTGCTGGCTCTTTTATTTGTTCTTTCCTCATGATAATTTTAAAACACATTTTTAAGTGAAAGTCCCAACTAAAGTACCCCCCAGGGTAATGAGAGTCTCTTTTTTAAAAGCAACATGGCCCTTGCTTAGATTTCCCAGCTGCTGGACTCGATTGCCAGGCCAACCATGGCTGAAGCTTGTGTTCCTTGCCCTTATCAGACTTAGAGCCCTTTTCTCTCCCTTCACTCCTATTTCCCTCCTGTCTTTCCAATCTCAAAGCTCCCCAAGGACCGATAAATGGCAGCAGGGACAACACACAGATTTTAGTAAATTGCGGATTAGCTCCAACTTCCTGTATTAGGCCCCGGATTCAAATGACGGTTATTTAAAGTCTACTGATGATTACATAAAGAATAAGCAGGAATTGTGAAAATTAAAGACATTATTTCCAAATGCCAGTATTTTTAATAGACGGGTAACGCAGGGAAGCAGGCTGCAGTATATTAGCAAAGGATAAAGAAAAAAAAAAGAGGAAGGTAAACAGACTTCCTTTGTGCGGGCCAGATGAATATTCTTATTGGCCCATAGTGCCATCTTGTGGATCATTTTTAAATAGAGCTTAGTTGTCAACCGTGACTGCATTAGCATCCCCAGTCCTAATCACGCAAAGCATCCATTAGAGCCTGCAAATGATTTCCCGATAACCCAAGAGAGCACAGATAATCACACCTGGTAGATCATACGTCTGTTGATCTCTCATCCTTGTTAGTCATGGTTGACTGTCATCATGCTTTGAGCAACTTTTGCCTCTTGGCGCTTTATATTAGTAGATGTTCATGCTCCGAACAACTTCCTTCTAGCCTCCTTCACCAAATCCACCTTATTTATGTCACTCCTAAGGTCTGATCTTCTCCTTCTCATTCTATATGCTAGTGGTTCTTCATCTTCTGGTAGGTTACATATTCCACAGAGAACCAGGGATGAGCCGTGGAGCACGATCCAGAAAATTCATATGACCATCCCAACACACACCCATTCTCTCTCTCTCTCTCTCTCTCTCTCTCTCTCTCACACACACACACACACACACACACACACACACTCAAACACATACTCACACATTTTTGCCAAAAGTTTCAGGGAGTTCATGAAGCTTTTGACTCCACGTTCAGAACCTTTTAAGTGATGTTCTGGAATCTCAGACTAGTAACCATCACCTCCAGGAACGAGCATCTCAGATCCCCAGCTTCCTTCCTTTGTTCAGTCCTTCCTTTCCAGCCCCCCTCACTATTGATTCCAACATCCTGCCCTTTCCTCTAGTTTAGCCTTTAATCATGCTGACCCTTCTCACAGAATGCCTTTGGGCCCATTCAGATTCAAAGCCATTCAAAGCCTGACTCCTATGCTACCATCTCTGGGAAACCAACCCCTAATCAGAGAGAATTAAACTTTTCCTTTTGTTAGCTCTCAGACCATTTTTTTAAATTCTTTGCATAAAATACTTCAGACTTCCCACCAGTCATAAATAACCAAGGAGATGGGAAGTTCTTGAGAAAAGAGAGCAGGTCTTATTTATCGTTGCAGCTTCCATAATACTACAGGGAGGGCCTTACCTTGTAGCTAGTCCTTTAATATCTGTGAAGTTGGAAGACTGTTTTATTTCTAACTTGACACCTTATTATATGAACATGAGCAAGGTTACAATTTCCAAGCTTCAGTTCTTCACCTGTACCCAGGAATCTGACAGCTCCTACATGTGGGTCCTTTGGAGGATCCAGTGAGGTGACACACGTAGTGCACCTGGCATGTTTCCTGGCACATGGTTGGGGGTCAAAGTATGTTTCCTGAAAAAGGACCTTCAGAGGAGGAAAAGGAGTTGAGCGCACTGTCTCCAAAAAAAGAGTCTTCCTTTCCTATTTTGGGAACGAGTGCCTTGTCTCTTCTTTCAATAAAAATGATCTGGAAGTCCCTAGGTGTTCAGAACTGAGCCAGGGACTAGAGATACAGAGATGATCTCATTTTGTCTAGTAGATCCAGTCTTTGAAGCTTCTCAATCGCTACCGAGATGCCTCCCCTGGGAGGCATTATTGTATTAATCATAGTTATGAAAGTAATTTTTTAAAGCACTGTTTTATTTAGGCTGGTGCAGCCAGCTCCTCTGTCCATCTCCTGTGGCAATAAAGGTTTTAACAGCACCTACAAGATTTCCATAATGGGGTAGAAAGATCTCTAGGGTTGAAGAGATCTGTCCTTCAGTCTCACTCCAAGAAACATGTCCTTTCCTCCAAATCACATTGCGCAGAGTGGAATAAACCTGGCCTCCGCCATCCACTGTGGTACTCACAACTGTTGAGGTAAATTCATTGATTTCCTCCAGGATGATTTTTCATGGGGAAAATATTCCATGAAGAGGTTCATAGTTTCAATTAAAAATCTGTTCATCTTATAATGAAAAAACTACCTCCCCGAGTTCTTCCATGTTCCTTGCCAGGTCACTCCCCAGAACATGGATCCAGTTAACCGTCCCATGGGCTGAACTGTGCAGCTTCCTGTTTCCCCACATCCTTGCCATCCTTGTCAGACTTAATATTCTTGCACAATCTGATTTTCATCAACCTGAGAGGTAAGATGGGGTCTCATTGCTGTGCAAATTGAGCATTTCCATCATTGTGAGCGAGGCTGAATTCTTTTCCTAAACTTGTGAGCCCGCTGAGTTTCCCATTCTGACTCCCCTATTCAAGTTTGACTACTGCGTTGGCATTTGTGCCTTTTTCTCATTGATTTGCAAGAGTTCTTTGTATATTCTAATCGCATTCAAACATTCTCCTATTGTTTTCGTTACCTTGCAGGTTCACGTTTCATGTTTAAGTCTCAAATTATCTAAAAGTCCTCCCCTTTGTGATGGTGTGATACAAAAATCCCACTTTATTTTTCTCTATAATATAAATCTATTTCCCATTATCAACTTCTAAAGAACCTGTCCTTTCTCCACTGATTTGTCTTGTCATCTCCATCATATATCAAATTTTCAGATGTATGTAGATCTGCTTTTAAGCTTTCTATTTCTTTCCACTGTTGGAGTTGATTATTCCTATACCAGTACTGTTTTAGTTACAGAGGCTTGATTTTATGTCTTTATATCTGCAAAGGAGCTCCCCCTTATTTGCTCTTTATTTTAAAAATTGACTTGGGTATTTCATGAGCTTTTAATTTTAGCCACACATTTGAGAATTAGTCTGTCAACTTTATCAAAAAGTAATGCTGGAATTTTCTGGAATTGCATTTAATTTATAAATTAATTTTTGGAGATTTGACTCCATTAAGTTTTTAAGTCATCCCATCTATGAACAAATTATAACAGTCATGTATGCATGTATTTATCTATGTTCTGTAACAAAGCTTTAAATTACGCCCTGTAAAGATGTTATGCATTCTTTGTTAAGTGAAGTCCTAGATGTGCTGTAGATTTATTGCTACTGGGTAATTTTCCATTATATTTTCTAGGTTTTTATTTCGCTGGTATAGAGGGGTGCTAAAACTTGAATGATTTCTTCTAATATTACTGGAACCTCTCATTAGGTCTGATAGTCTGTGACTTCTAATAGTTTGAGTTGTTATGTGGATTGTCAGATTATCTTTACCAGTCCTCAGAGGCCCTCCTGGTGAGTTTAACGAGAAGAGGGCAGCATATCTCAAGATGGTGAGCCTTGGGTATAATACACTGCTCTCAATCTCTCCCATTTGCCACCCCCACCAGACAATATCAGAGTATCAGAGTCTGTATTCATTTCCTAAGGTTACCTTAATAAAGTACCACAAATTGTGTGGCTTAACTAACAGGAATTTATTATCCCACAGTTCTGGAGGCCAGAAGTCCAAGAACATGGTATTGGTAGGGTTGATGGCCACTGAGGTCTGAGAGGGACAATCTGTTCCAAGCCTCTTCCCTGGCTTAGAAGCCTCACCCCAATCTCTGCCTTCCTCTTCACACGGCTTCTCCCTCCATGTGTGTGCATGCCCAAATCACCTCTTTCTCTAAGGACACCAATCATCTTGGAATCGGGGCCCACCCTACTTCAGTGTGACCTCATCTCAATTTCATCTGCAATGACCCTTTCCCAAATAAGGTCACATTCTGAGGTCCTGGGGGTTAGGACTTCAATGTATGAAGTTTGAGAGACCATTCAAGCCCTAACAGCCTTCCAAGACCCTGCCTGGACCTCTGCCCTAAGGGCTACAATTTAATAATCGAACTGTCTTCTCCTTGATGTGTAAGAGGAGTGGAAAGGAGATTTGTCCCCACCTGTTATCTGCTTCCCACCCAAACGCATGTATCACTCGTCTGTGGCCTCCAGCCAAGGCTAAGCTGTACTGCTTCTGTCCCGTCTACATCAGCAGGACCCGCTTGAGAAACTAATACAAGAGGGCTTCCTCCGTCTGCAGTGCCTACCCGCTCCCTTCTGAGCTGCCATTTTTCCTCCACGTTTGGCCCAGCCACTGTTTTCTGTCTGGGAGTTTATTATAGTTTATTATAGCTTTTATTCACTTTCTCAGATCCACCACCTTCCCTCTTGCTTCACCCATTTCAAAGGATGCTTTCTAGAGAGGGAGACAAAATCCATGCTCATTTCAACCTAGTCAGAATCATCCTTTGCCTAAAGTAGTTTTCTAGACACTTCAGTATGCAGGCCAACCCTTAGTTCACCAACTATTTCTGATGTAGGGAATTTTTTTTAAAAAAAGGAATTTTCACAATTCCCCATGGAGGTGCATGGATTGGTAATTAAAACTAAAAGCAAAGTTTAAATTTTTATTTTAAAGATTTTTTGCTCAAGAAAGACTAAGCAGCCATAGAAAAGTTAGGGCATTGATAAATGATGCTTTTCCAGACAAGGTTATTGTTGCAAACAAAAGGATGCTTGTTAAGGAGGCGGCCAGGAGACCTTGTGTTTCTTTTCAGCATTGTTCAGGTGATACTGTGTTGTGGTTCTTCCTCTTGTTCTGACGCCCTTTGAACAGCTGCATTTAAAGGCAGAGGCCCTGGAGTGGGAAACCAGAGGCCTTTGTCACTAACTGAGGCCCCCTGAGCACCTCTCTTAGCCTGTTTTCCTCTCTGCCGTGCAAAAGGTCAGACCCATGGACTGTCCAAGTCCTCGCCAAATTTAACAGGAAATAGTGTTTGCTTGTCATGGAGTGAGGTTGAGTGTGCACTGAATTTTTGTTGTCTTCTCTGAAAACCGAAAGGAGCTAAATTTTGAAGAAATTTTGCTCTTATTTCCTCTCGTATTCATTGTACTCACAGAGAAATGAGATAACCTATTTGAAATAATTTGAAATCAAGCCGATTTTATATGTCTGAGGTGAAGGAGAGATGTATAGATGCACCTTTTGACCCTAATGTCTAGACTTCCACTTGTGTAAAGAATTAATACATTCTGAAAACATCTAAAAGAATGCAAGAAAAAGCAAGTGCTCTTTCAATTTAAGGAATTTACTTCCAAAATAAAAGGGTTATAAAAGGTCTTCAAAGAAAAGCCTCTGTATATGGTCCGAGAGCTCAGAGAACCACCTTTTTCCCTCTCATGGAAAAAAAAGACCCACTCCTCAGAACAGGAACACCAAGCCCCTTCTGAGACATAGACCATACACTTACAATGAGGGAAGGAAGTATTTAATGTCCTTCGGTTTAGAAAGCATGCTTGCCTGGGTGTTGTACTTTTTTTTTAATAGACTTTATTTTTCAGAGCAGTTTTAGGTTCACAGCCAAATTGAGCAGAAAATAGTTCTAGATACACCCTGCCTGCATGCATACACAGCCTCCCCCACTATCAGCATCCTGCCTCAGAGTGCATATCTGTTACGGCGGATGAGCTCACACCGATACATCATAACCACCTGAAGGCTCTAGTTTACACCAGGCTTCACTCTTGGTGATGTACATTCTATGGGTTTGCACAAATGTATAAGGATGTGTATCCACCATCACAGTATCATACAGAATAGCTTCACCACCTTAAAAATCCCCTGCACTCTCTGCCTATTCATCCCTCTCCCTGTAATGATTTTTGTAAAAAAAATAAAAATAAACTCAATATACCTTTTTTATTTTGCAATGGTTTTAGATTTTCAGAAAAGTCATAAAAATGTTCCACAGAGTTCCTATACACCCCTCAGCTAGTTTTCCTCATTGTGAGCATCTTACATTTTCATGGTATATGTGTCAAAACCAAGAGGTAATGTTTATACACTGCTATTTACTAAATGCCAGGCTTTATTTTGATGTCATCATTGTTTTTATTAATGTCATTTGCCTGTTCCAGGTTCCAGTCCAAGGTTCCACACTGTATTCAGTTCACACATGGACATGTATGACAAGGCTCCTGTGGTCTGTAACAGTTTCTCAGTCCTTCTTTGGTGGTCATGACCTTGAGGGTCTTGAGAAGGACTATTGAAATAGCCTACAGAATGTCCCATAATTTGGGTTTGTCTGATTTTTTTTTTGCATGATTAGCCTGGGTTATGGGATTTTTTGGAAAATAAAGGTTTTTTTTTTCAAAACTACAGGTGAAAATTACCCTTCTCATTACCTCAAATTAGGGGACCCCTGATATTTGTGTGACATCATATCACATGACACGGTGATGTTAGTGTCCACCGCCCGGTTACAGCAGTGTTTGCCAGGCTTCTCCACTGTTAAGTTACTATTCTTCCCTTTCCCTGTGCTCTTCTTTGGAGGGAGTCACTGAGTGTAGCCCCCTCTCATGGGTGGATGGGGCTGAGTGTCAAGCCGCAAGTCTTGAAGGGAGAACCATCCCCATACACTATTTGGAATTCTCTTTTATTGTGTGCTCTTTGATGTATATGCTCCATTTTATTTTGTTTTGTTTTGTTTTGTTTTTACCATATGCTAGGGTGGAAGAGTTGGCTCATACCTGCTTGGGAGATTCTTTGGTTAAATTTTCAAGAATTTGGCAAGCTGGTTGACATACATTAGCAACCTGAAATCAGCCACAGTGGGACTTACGTGCACCACAGGTTTCGGCAAACCCTACAGATCAGGGCTCCCCCCTCCCGCCTCACCGAGAGCTGGGTGCTAAAGAGTTACCAGCGCACCCCTCTGCGATACATACGCCGAATCCACGGAGAATGCTGAAACAAGGCAAAGGAAGATAGAGAATAGATACCACTATGGGCCCTTTATTTGCCGATGGAAACAGAAAATAGAGCCAGAACACATCCCCTCTGCCGCCTCCCTCCTGCATCGGACACTACCCACTGTGGACAAAGAGGCTTGGCTGTAAAGCAGGCAGGTCATCTGCTGCGAGCCCCCTCAATGACTAAAACATGCCATCTCTGGAGCCCCAACACTCTTCAGATGACCAGCCGACAAGCTTTTAATATCTACATTTATTTATGTTTCCCTGCATGCAAACATGGGGTTTCTAGATCAAGACAATCACCATTACTTACTTACAGGAACAACTGTATCCACTTCTCACGCCTCAACTCTCCCCCTCCTGGGCTGTTGCAGTGAATGCAGAGGGAGGTACTTCTACGCGGGGGATGAGTCCTGAAAAGGGGGAGCCGAGAGCTTCACTCCACTCACCAGAGAGGGAGAGAAACCTCTCCTCCTTCATGTGTATGTACATACTCCCTTTGGGAAGAGAAGGGGAAAGTTCCTAAGTTTTTACCCTTCAGAATTTAAATAAGTGGCTCCAGGAAATAGATAAGAAACTGGACTTTATAACCAAGGGTTTATTCCCCTTTGAGGAATAAACACAAAGAGAGATAAGTCTCTAATTCCTTCCTGGGGTCCGTGGCTATTCAGTCACACTTAACTTCCTTTAATCCAAGTCCCAAATTTCTTTGCTCAGAAAGCCCTACCTTGTAGAAACATAAAAATATTTTCTCTTCTGTCCCACACCATCTTCTGGCAGAAAGCAGAACCAGTATAGATTCTGGAACTTTATTTAACAAGAACTAAAAGATGAGCGAAAGTCCTTGGCTACCCTCAGTCTCCGGAGTCTTGCATTTTCTTTGGTTACAATCCCGAACACCAGTATTGTGGTTTTATCCAAAGAAAAGAGGCAGCTCCAATTTATAGGAACCTAAAATCGAGCACATAAGGGTTTGGGGGACAGTATCTGATCTTGGGATGAGACATAGCGAATCCTGAGTCTCTGGGAGAATGATAAGCCAATTCATCAGGCAGAGAGAGTGACATGTCTTCCAGTGACAGCCCTAACGTGACCAACAATCCTCTGAGGCCAGTGATTGCCAAACACAGCCTCTGGCTGCCTCTCGCCATCACCAGGGCCCCCTGCAGACCTCCTGAACTGGAATCTCTGAGATTCTGGTGTTTGGGAATTCATATTTTTACAGTCTGGCAGGTAATCCCAAAAAGCAAATCTGTTTGGCATCATCTGCTGCAAGGCTCCTCCCAACTCAAAATGATGTGGTTCTGGCAAAGGCGTACAGCTCCATCTACGGGTGCTACTCGGGTTTTCAGCAGCACAATATACGACTCAATATACTAGTTAGCCGTGAGAATCTTTTCACTGGGATGGAAACGTGGAAACCTGGAACATCTGTGTTTCTACAATCACTGCCTTTGGTTATACTCTTTAGAATGTCCTTTGATTTTTTTTAGGACATCTTGGGCAGGTTCCATAACTTTCTAGAGATACTACATTCAGTCATTTTAAAGTCCAGACTGTGTTTAAAACTTCAGGTGTTCAGAAGTCCAGGTGTGTTTAAAACTTTAGACTTAACACTGTTTAAACACACCCTCCTCACCACCACCCAACTCGGGCTGGATTGGAGGCACAAGAGATGAGGAGAGAAGTCTGGGGCATGATCCATCCTTTCCTCCTCAATCCCAGCCCCCTAAAGCAGGAGAGGTGTGGTCAGCCCTGAATCTCAAACCCGCTTGCCCTCCCTATTTTTGGTCTTGCTCTGCTGGGGTTAATGGGAAGCAGGGAGGAGAGGAGAAACTTGGTGGAGGGGGCAGTGTGGTGGAGATGGCCACCCCCTTTCCGAGGGAGGCGTCCTCTTCCTGACCACCTCCGGAGCCCCTCTGCCCTGCCTCGTCCCCTACCTCTGTTTCCCTCTCATGGAGCCTGAATGGCTGTGGGTCCTTCTTCTGCATCCTCAGGGTCACCATCTAAGGGTGGCTGTCCCTCTCATCCTTCTCTTCCCAGATACTTGTCCTGTTGGCACAGAGGGCTCCGGCATGCCTCCTGCCTGCAGGGATATAGAAGCAGAGAGCAGTTAATAGGATTTTTAATCACACGTGCCTCCAGGGGACATGTCATGCTCTCCAAGAACCCCTTACTACTGACCCTGTGCTCTGATGGCAGCACCAGGGGGCCTGCAAGGTCTGCTGTACCCAACAAGCCACTGGCTGGGGAGAAGAGAGCCGTCTTCCATGCAGATGCCCCTGACCTGCTTTCACAGCTTTCTTGGAGCATCCTGTGGTTGGGCTGCTGGAGAAGGGAGGTGCCCCTCTCCTCCCACAGCCCTGATACGGGGAAAGGGCTGAAGCATGCCTAACAGGGGTAAGGTCTGTTTTTCCCACCTCTATATAACCCCTGGAAAGGGCCATCAGACCCCAATCAGTGGTTGGCCAGTCTCTTTAGAGTGGGACATACTCCCTACCTCTTTGGCTTCAGCCTTGGGTCCTAGTTGCCAACAACAAGGGTAAGGAAAACCCCTCACCAGTACTCTGTTACCCAGTTGTGCCCCCATGAGACTGATTGTAGGAAT
Source organism: Manis javanica (assembly GCF_040802235.1). NCBI lineage: Eukaryota > Metazoa > Chordata > Mammalia > Pholidota > Manidae > Manis > Manis javanica. Next base: position 162,314,368 of record NC_133160.1, read on the forward strand.
GACATCAACACCCAACTGATCCGTTCACCATTGTATTTTCCGTATCAAACAAGGTACCTGTAACATGGTAGGTATTCAACAACATCAATGAATGAATGAATGAATGAATTTGGTTCTGTGTTGGGAACCAAAGTAGAGAAAAGATTTTGTCCTTTCCTTACACTTGTACTTACAGATTTTGCTGGGAGGCAGCAGCCACCCAGTAATTATAATTGATAATAACAAGAGCAAACAGGCACCAGCTGAACACTACATAGGGATCGTGGTTTTCAGGCCTGAACACCTCTCATGGGAAGTACTGTTACCCCATTTTATAGATGAGGCAACTGAGGGTTAGATATTCTAGTAAAAGCCCAAGTACTCTGAGGAAATTCCTGATTCTCCACTGAGGTTTCTCTCATTAGGCTCCTTCTCTGGACCAGAGCCCACAAGTTTTAATTTTCAACTCTGCAGAGTAGAGGTGGGGTCTTGTGTAATTCCACGAGACAGCACAGGCATGGCGGTGGTTTCCTGGAGGACTGTGTGGATGAGAATGCGGGGGTCCCAGCACAACTGAGTGATTCTGCTTGCCATGCACATGGACAGGGGCCGGAGGTGGGACTGCGGGCCATCCCCGATCCAGGAGTCTGCTGGTACTTCTTCTAGCCAAAGTTAGAAACTGGCCAAGTGAGAAGTTGGAAGCTATGGCAGCTATCCTGCAATCATGAAGAAAGCCCAGAAGAACTGCACCAATGTCAGCCCTGACCCTGTGGGAGTCCTGAGCCAATGCCAGGCTTCCACGAGAAAAGCAAACCCTGCTAGTTTCACTGGCCATGGGCAGTTTTTCAGGGTTCTTTTAGTTGAAAGCATTTCCCCATGGAATAATCAATTCCATCTCTCTACAATGTGATTACCTGAATCATAAGAGTATTGAAAGAATTAAATGAGATCCCGAATGTAAATCACTTTTAAGCTAATAGATGTCCAATAAATGTTAGAGCCCAAGGACAAATTCTTTGCCTTTCCCCTCACTTCTTCCCCTGCAGATTTAGTGAATTGTACACTAACTCACAATAACAGCAGCCACCATAGTTCCCAGAAACAGTCCCAGCAGCAGGAAGTGGTGTGGGGCAAGTGGAGAAGAGAGTAGACTGTGAGTCAGTGAGATTGGGTTGCAAACCCCGGGTTGGCCACTTATGAGCTATATGACCTTGGGCAAGTTGTTGAACCATTTCTGAGCCTTGGTTTCCTCATCTGTCACAAAATGTCAACATAAGAGTGTCGTAACAATTATAAAAAGTAATTTATATAACATAGTGTCTGGCCTGTGGCAAGCAGTGAATACCATGACGGTGATTGCTGCTCTCACCAATCTGCAAGTGCCAAGATGGCTGGGACCAAGCCTGACGCTTTTCCCTTGATCCCCAGGGCCTGCCAAAGATCAAGTACCCAATACGAATCAGCCAAATGGATGAGTGAATGAGACAAGAAGCTGCAGGAAGGTAAGTCCCATCCATCTTGTTTGCTCTTGTATCCCCACACCTAAAACAGTTCCCAGCAAATTGTGCCACAACAGTTCCAATTTGGGGCCTTTTATCAAAAAATTAGTTTCTACTAGTTACTATTCATGTAATGGAACACACTGAAAGATGAGATGCGTTGTAAGAAGCTTCATTTTGATCAGAGTTTACCAGAGATAAGCCTATCTCATGAATCTGGGGGTACCCAATCTTGATGCCCCCTCCCTTTGGAAATTATATGTGAAATTCTTGTATATCATTTCTTCCTTATAATGGAGTCATCTTATAATAGTAAAAGTCATCGTAATGTCAGATTACCTTTTCTCCCCTCTTTGGCTTAAAAAAATATCTGTGATACAGCCTTAATTTTCAAAAACTTGAATTTTCCTACTGAATGGTATCTCTGCATTTTTTTAAGTATGTGATCTTATATAAAAGATTTTTCAGATTTCCTCATTTTTTTTTCCTTCTGTCTTTTCATTTGTTGTTAATATATGCATATCCCTCTGCAGACACTTTTTATACCTTTTTTATATCAGAAATGTTAGCTGGACAGCCTATAAAGGGTGGTAGGGCACTGTCATCAACATCACTGTTTTCTATTTATTTGAATTGAATTATTGCCAATGGCTCTTGAACTCTGCTCTTTTATAATGTTTAATTTCCTGCATATTTTTACAATTGTCTACTTGCTCTAACATAACATTTTCTTTCTCTTTAATTTTCCAGAACCCAGCCTAGAATTTTTCATTATCTTTCAACTGTTCTGAATTAAAAATAATATTATCTATTCTCCTTAATGTTTTATGAGAATAAAAAGGAATAATTTATTTATGCTCTTTAGTGCTCACATTCCGCCTGAAGAAGCAACCATTTTTTTATTTAAGGATGACTGTTACCATTATTACCTCTCAGTAATAATTCAAGATGCTTATTGTTAATCGATATAAAATTAAATTAATTGTTTATTGTTTAGGTCAAGAACTTTTTAATATATTTAAAATCATTATCATCATAACCCATGCTGACATATCTTTTTTGAGTTTAAAAAAGCATTTCACATTTATTATCAAATGTACTGAGTCCTACAGCTCTGTGAGACAGAGGTGTTATCCAAGACACAGATAGAAAGGCAATTCTGGCACCGATTCGGGAACTCATTCCATTGTTACTCTATGGTGACTTATGGAAACCAAAGAATGAAGGAATTTAGAGGCATGTTGATGGAGGGAGAAAGGCCACTGGAGTGAGCAGAGCTGGACTTGAAGTTCAGTTACTCATTCCACAAGAACTAGTTGGGCACCTGCTAGTTTTCACTGTTGCTCAGTATTGGGATAAAATCGTGACCCAGGCAGAGATGGACTCTGCCCTCCATGTACTCACTCTAATGAAGAAGAGAAGTAAATAGACAGCTACTGAGAATTAGAAAGGGCCACTGAGGTCTCCATTGCAATTCATTTGATTGGGAGGAAAAGAAACTGGGTCCTGAAAGGCAAAAACCCTTGTCAGAGAACCCCCAGGTAGGTGGTCAGAAATCCAGGATGAGAAATAGATTTCTAACTTCCAGTCTAATAATGTTCTCAATGTATAAACATTATTTTCAAAATTATTGTTGAATAATAGGGCAAAGAAAACAAGGAGATTTAGAGCCAGAATTCTCATTTCATCTTTAACGTATGTAGGGATTAACAGCAAGTGTTACATACATTCATTTAGATTGTGTGGCTGCCGTCACTACCATAGCAGAGCTGAGCAGTTGTGACAGAAACCTAAGGCAAAACCTAAAATACTCACAACCTTGAACTTTACATTTGTCCATTCCCGTGACAGTGAAAAGAACTTCAAGTTGGAGACAGATGATATCAATCTTAGGACCATTTCTACTTTTTGTGTGTCTTAGAGATAGTTGAACTTTCAGTCTGCCCCACATCCTTTCCTACTTCTAGTAAATCACTGAGGTAAAGGCTCCCCCAGGTAAAGTCTCTGTGTTGTAACAGTTGCATCACTTAGCAAGTAGCTGAACACCCAAAGACCTACTTTAAATAAGAAGGACATGTACATGAAAACCCTCAGACAGGCAAGGGTTCGTGCAATAGCACCCTCAGTACTCAGTGGCCCAGTGATGCCATCACAGACCCGAGATCTTACCACCTTTCACAGGTTTCAGCAAATTCTTCATCCTGATGCTTATTCCCTTTGTACTCACAAGATTCTACCAATTTTTCTTATAGGAATCGCCTCTCCTAACTAAAACACTTTATCCAGAAATGCTGTGCAAACTGTAAAGTGCCATACACGTATAAGGAGTTAGATGATGCTATTATTTGGGGAGCATCCAAAAAAATGAGTAAGAAACAACATGGAGGATAATGAATAATACTAATTTTTGACTCTTGAGTACCTGGAGTATTTACTGATTTATTCATTCATTAAGAAAATATTTTGAAGATATACTATAAATCAAACACTATACTAGATGTTGGGGAAAAAAAGAAGACTAAGACAAGGAAATTCAGTAATATCTTCATTAAAGGCTTCATTAATAAAGCCACATTCTGTGACTTTTATTTTAGAAGTTATTACTGGGCCCCAAAGTTCCTCTAAAAATGTTTGCACTAATGGTTGAAATCTGGAAACCCAAAGGGTACATTTAACCACTATGACGATTTGGTTTGCCCAAACAGTATTTCAAATAATTGAAGAATTTCACATAATAATCCAGATTTCTGCCTTCCACATGGGACATTTGCTTGGATTTGAGCAGTGGTTCTATCCTCAGATGTAGATGGGCACGAGCTCTCCAGTTCCCAAACACCATCGTTACTGAATTTTGCTTTATAATTTGCCTGTTTCACTTACATTCCCTGCCTGGCCTTGAAGGGAGATCTCAGGCTCTGGTGTAGACTTAAATGTGCAGGAAAAAAAATAGCTTCACTATGTTTAACATCTGTCTTCAATAAAAAAACTGCATGGAGCATAGGAAAAATTTTAACTCCCTAGATCTCCTCCAGTTTAAAACAATGCCATTTCAGCCCAAAGTTCACATACCTAAACATCTGGAATCCAGTGCACCCATCACTAAAATTTAGCCACTGATCTGGATTAAGAAAAAGAGAATGAACCATGGGGAGCGGACCAGTGCCTGCCACCTTGGGTTGGGACATCCCAAAAGGAGTCCCAGGAGAGAGGACGGAAGAAGAAGAAAAAGTCTGCCCCCATCGCAGCCCCAGGGGAACACACAGGGAAGTGAGGGCGAGCAGCAGCCTAAGGAACAGATGTGTCCTCATTTCCCCTCTTGGAGCTCTGGCTAGGAGGGGAGAGGGTGCATGCAAAAAGCTGGGGGATGAGGATGCTCCCCACACTTACATTCAGCTGGAGAAGCAACCACAATCCAGGATATCCCAGCATCACCACTGGAGAAATCCTCTCTGTGTCTTTGACAAATCAGGCCCTGACCCAATACATCAGGAACAAAACCACATGCCCTGCTCTCAAGAGGCTTACACTCTGGAGAGAGGGACACACAGTACACAAAGTACCAAAGTAAACTAATAGAATTGTCTTCATGTGGGTTTTTAAATCTTCCTCTGGTGGCTATGTTAAGCATGAACTCTAGGGGGCCTAAGTGTGGGAAGCTGTTTTAGTGATCTAAGCCAAAGCTGCCAGTGGCTCCAGCAGAGCGGTAGCAGTCAACTGGTGAGAAGTTACTGGGTCTGTGTTTGGGAAGCATTTTGGAGATAGAGTCAGCATGAGTTTCTGTCCCATTGGATGTGAAAGTGAGAGAAAAATTATTCAGAGATGACACCACTGTTCTTGGCCCCATAGCACTGGAAGAATGAAGGTGACATTATCCGAGGTGGGAAAGCCACAAGTGGGGCAATTTGGGGGCAGAGCAGGGGTCTAGTTTGGGGCATATAAGTATGAGACGTTTAGTAGTCGTTGAATGGAGATAGCGAGTCTGAGCAGTAGTGGTGGATTTGATGACTCGTGGAAAAGCAGAGGCTGAGATGCTCTCACTCTCTGAGTAGTGAGAATGGGACACAGAAGTCCCAGCAGAGCCTCACAGATGGATACAGATGGGGGCTGAATTGCAAGCTGATCACCTGCTGTGGGTCCCTGTGGCAAAGGGCTGGATGTGGAGGTGACAGGGCCAAGCCAGCCGTGCAAAAGCCTCAGGCCCTGAACAGCCATACCGGAGCAGACCAAGGGCCTTGCCCGTGCAGATCCACAGGGCTGGGTCCATAGCCATGTCTGCTAGCAGAATACGCAGAGCAGACTTGGTGGCCCCAGGAGCCACCAGCATAGAGAGAAGCTCAAACAACATGTTCCTTGGCAGAGCCTTTGAGGATCTAGACATGTCTGGAACCATGTTTCTTCTCACCTGCCCTCAGGATCTGGTCAGATCCTACTTTTCTCTTTCTGTGATCTTGACTACTCTGAGTACCTTACGTAAGTGGAATCATATGGTATTTGTCTTCTGTGACTGGCTTATTTCAGTTAGCTTAATGTCCTCAACATTCCTGTATGTTGTAGCCTATGTCAGAATGTCCCTCCTTTTTATCGCTGAATAATATCCCATTGCATGTGTAGAACACATTTTGTTTATCCATTCACCCATTAATGGACACTTGAGTTTATTTCAGCTCTTGGCTAGTGTGAATACTGCTGTTATAAATATGGGCATGCAAAGGGACTTAACATCTTTGAATGTGGACTGCACTGGGTATTATTTTCTCATTTAATTCTCCCAACCACCAGGTGACATGGGATGGCAGACTGTTAGGCATCCCCCAATATCCATTCCCCCTTCTTCCTTAGAAGTAGAACCCTCCCTCCTTTTCATTGAGCACATGGACAACCGAAGTGAAGGTGCTAATGCCCAGCTTCCCTTGCAGCTAGATGTGTCTGTATAACTCAGTTCTCTCCAGCAGCTGTGAGCCAAAGTGGTTTGTACAACTTCCAAGCAGGCTGTTAAAAGTTAGAGGTGAACCCTCCTCTTCCCCTTCCCCTTCCTGCAGGCTGGAATGAATATGGATGTGGTGGTGCACTGTGTGGATCTTGTGGACAAGAGTTACCCTCCCTACCCAGGGACGGGAGCAGCAAGATGGAGGGAGCATGCGTGTCTGACTTAGGTTGTCATGTGAGGCCGTAGCATCCCTCTGCCCTTGCCTAAGACACAACACTTTTGGGTCCCTGCTATAGATGTCAAACCTGTATCCTAATACTGACAGATTATTATACTTTCCATTTAAGAGATGAGGAAAGGAATGCTTCGATAGATAGAATGACTTACATGCAATCACAGCCACGAGTGGACCAGCACTGCCCGCTCTGTGACTGTGTCTTCCCTGTCACACTTTCTCCTCTCAGATCATGTTTGGGTGATGTGTCTGCATCTGCGAGTATGTGTGTGTGCATACATGAATTTAGATCACTTTATTGAATTAATCTTAAAAAATGTTCAGAGATTAAATAATATTTTAATTGCATTAGAGGCACCTGGGATTCAAAGACAATTTTTACAAGAATTATTATGTAAGGTGAAGGCTAAGTCCCCAGTTGTGTTTTGTAATGCAAACTCAGATTTTCCTATATGACACTTAGTTTACTTAAAGCAGATTACACACACACACACACACACACACACACACAGGCACACGCAGACACACACATAGACATAGATATAGATCTACAAACACATACAGATACATATGTCTCAGCTGCCTTGATAGCCTATGAAACTGGTTCTCAGGCTTCATTAGAGGAGAAAGAAATCAGAACATAAGGAGGAGGACAAGAAGGGTAATTTGAATTTCTAAATAAAATTTCCATAGACCAATCACATTTGCAGTTTCAATTGTTTTTCTGTTGCACGAGTGGTTTAGAAACTAAAATATGTTTTAGGGAAAGACATCAGAGCAAACTGAAACATCGCTTTAGAACCTAAAATGACCATGAGTTTAGCTGGAGTGTATGACTGTACTTCCTTCATTCTGCCATCTGGCAAGGTTTTCCATGTGATTAATGAGAGACCATTGTACACCATTACCAGGAGGGAAACAATTCCAATTACCCATAAAGCTAAAACATAATTACTATGCAAATGATTTCAGTAATGTAATAGAAGGAAATATCTGGTCATTACAGGGCAGACAATTCACAATGCTAACTGGGGTTGGTCTGTTTTCAGAAAATAAATAATATTAACAATAAAATAAATCCAAACTAATATTGTTTGATTTTGTTATAATCAAGGGGAAGGGTCTGCTTCTGAAATTACATTTAGACTTAAAAGATAAACCATACTTGCTGCAGGCTCTATCAGATACAATGATTTTGGATGTACTGACATGAGATTTAGGATTTGATAGGAGAGGTCAGCAGTTCTGAGAGTTGTCAGACCAGAGGATAGATAAGCAAATGGACAACCTTTAATTCTCAGAATTTCCCAAATATACTTGGGGCAAGAGGTGGTGGCTCAGAACCTGAAGAACAGGGAAGGACAAAGAAAACTGCTAGTTAATCATCCCCTCAAATCCTTGTTTCCTATTATAATCATTTTCAAATCAGTTTCCTTCTCCCTCCCTCCCTCCTCCTCTCCTGTAAGTATCTCTTCCACATTCCAATCTACGCTAAAGCACTAGGTCTTTCCATCCCGCCACTCAAGCCCCACATTTACCCCTCCGGGTGGAAGTACCAAAGGCTCCTACCACCACAACCTTACTCTCCCCCTTCCATGCAGCCACTGGGAGGGCACATGACCTGAGCCTGGACAACCAAATTCTTTCTCCCATGACTCAGACCAAATGGGGTCCATTATTCCAATAGTAGGACCCTAAGTTTTGAGCCATTTCTTGCTGCTTAGCCTCTTGCGATGTGTTTCTGCGGTTCCTCCCATCGAGTTTTTAGACCAGATTCTCCAGCTTCGTTCCCATTCCCTGATCCACACAACATCCCTCTAAGAGTTCCCCGTTCAGGTGATCTTAGCCAGCACCCGTTTCTGTGGCTTTCCAAAGTGAACCCTCACCAATACACTTCTCCTAGGAAATTTAAGTCAGATCTACATGGCATCCAGAGATGTTGGTCTGCAGGCTCCTCCAGAGCTTCCCAGATATAATCTGAAACCTGTCTCCACACACAGAAGGCAGGGATAGACCAAAGAAAGGCAGGCCACCCCAGGTTGGTAGGCGGCAGGTTTAGTAGGGAATTAAAGTATATTAATTCCTGGTGTATATAAGCTTGTCTTGGGTGTTCACAAGACAAGTAGATCATGACACCCACCTGCCAAATCCTAAAAGATTTTATAAAAGCCTCAACTGGGTCCAGTCGTGTATACCATCCAGATGGTCTCAACACCACATCACTATCTCAAGGCTATGTCCTCGTGGCAGCCTCTGGGAGCAGGGACCAAGACAGAACCCACATTCCAAGGAGAGAAGAGGAGGAGAGGAGCCTCTAATTGCTGGGGTCCAACTCAAGAGCCAACTGGCAGTCACATCTTTTCGAGAACCATCCCCAACAGTAGAGGGGAGAAGAAAGAAGGTCATGATCATCTAGTAGACCGAGGCTGTTAAAGAGATTGCTTGTGGTCAATTTATATTTGCAAATAACCTCTGAATAGATGACATCAGCAGTGGTGAAGAACCAAGGTCCAAACTCAGACCATGTGGGTTTGAGCCTCGCTTCCTCCACACAACAGCTGTATGACCTCAAGCAAGTTGCTTACAAGTAAACTGGGGAGAGCACGAATACATTCTTCTTAGGATTGCCAGGAGAATGGATGGGTTATAGGTGCAGAATTCACAGAGCAGAGCCTGACACCAGCAAGCATTGTTAAGCATATGAAATGTGATGATTAAGACTTATGAAAAATTGCCTGTGTGAGTAAGCAAACAAGATTTAAAAAATAATGACTCAATACACTTACTTGACACCTGTGTGCAAGGAGATATACAGCATCCAAAGCAGTCCTCCTGGGGCTACAAATATTCCCCTGACGTTGCCATTATTCAAGTTTGGTGGGGGTGTTTTTTTGTTTTCAGACTCTCTCCTCTGTAATGTTTTTTAGAGCCTGCCATCCGTAGGCTCGGTGGCCCTTGCCCCAGTCAGAAAGGGATTGAGTTACTAAACACCAAAAGAAAGTAACTATCCGAGTTCATAGACAATGTGTCAGCTCCTCCCTTGGTCGCCCTGGCCCGGCCACACCTTGCATCTGCAGAAGAGAGCAGCTATGGGTGCCCACAGACCCCACTGGTCAGGGAACCCAAGTCCCGCAAGCGCTTGCCTGACAGCAAAGTGTCCAGTCCAGGACCCTAAGCGTCCTCGTGCCGGGAGACTTGCTGCCCCCTCCCCGTGTCTCCTGTCCTCTGGAAGGCTTGGATCACCCCTGGTTCAGCAGCTGCAGCCGCCTCTGTCCTTTCCTGAGCTGACTGGGCTCCCTCCCAGCCCTGCCCTGAGGCTTTCCGAAGGTAGCCAGAGGCTGGCATGTGTGGACTTGAACCAGTTCCTGGAGCTGGATACACGGGGTATTTAAGAGTCCACCAGTGTCTTACTGAGTTTAATCCTCTACACAGGTCCGGATGTGAGGATAGTGCCAGTAAATGAGCGAGACACTTGAGCTCCCAGCTGCCAATAAGATCAGGAAACCAGGAAGTCCCTGGGTCCGCCCCACCCCCCAGGCTCCAGCGGTGCTTTGCCTCAGGCCCCCAGGACCTGCAGAAGTCTTGGTTCAGGCGCAGCGGTGATGGCTGGAATCAGGCACTGGCATATTTCAGTGCGTGTTTGAATCTGAGAACCACTGGTGGTTGAAAAGAAGCTGGTCCTGCCCAGTCATGTCCTGGTCCCAGAGGTGGTTCTGTCGAGGACACGAGAGGCAGTATCATCTTCTAGGAGTAACTAATCTTTAGGTGGTGGCTGGTGGCTCACCGGTGACACAGTCCCTTGGAAGGCACTGAGCCCTAGCTAGTTAGGCACTTCGATGAAAGCTTGTTTGGTCCCCCACCGCCTCAGGGACCGGTTGTCTCTGACACTAGTAAGTGTCATGGGTGCATATACAGCTCACTGAATGAGAAGAGGTTGGAACAGAATAATGGTTAAAGCCCTCAGCCAAAGCCATTCGGAAGCAAGGCTGGCTGGGACTCTCTCATGGAACGCACAGGCGCCAGGGAGGGACAGCTCTCCTGGTCAAAAGGGAGCAAGCAGTCCCACAAACTGAGGTCTAAAGGGAGGAGGCCATTCACAGGGGCTTCTGGATTAGGGACCCCACCCAGCACGAGGCTCTGTAGAGACTTTTGCAGCCCTTACTCAGCTGAGCCCTATAGGTTTCATGCTACCAGCTTAGTGTGGATATTCTTCCACAATTCTAGCTCTGAGCCCCAACACCAGGCAGGCAAAGGTACCAAGAAGCCAACACTGAGTTTTGTGCACGGCCTGATGTTGGGATCAATTTCCTCCTTCCATAAAGGGCTTGCTGAGCAGGATCATGTCAAGGGAAGGAGCACCATCACCACCTGCAGCCACACACTGATGGAAAAATAAGAGCAGGATGGGACAGAGGTCATTTTAGGGCTGGAGCAGGAAATGCAGATGTTGTGGGGGGCCAGCCTGCCCTCCTTTCCTCTGAAGACAAGAACAGTGTCGCTAATTCACTGTTTTAGCTCCAGTGCCTAAGGCAATGTGTCACATCCAATAGGAGATGGATAAATATTTGTTCAAGAATTTTTTAGTCTTCTCCAGAGGACTACAGGAGCTAGAAAGATATCCTGTCTGGGTCCTACTGGCCTCTGTCTACTTCTAGGTTGAAATACAGTGATAGTCATAATCCCGTTTCTCTCTTATTTTTCTCCCATAATTTTTTTCTAACCTATTCAGGGAGATATATAAAATATAGTTTAAAAATTAACAACACAAAATAGAAGATGTCTATTGAGCTCTGTGGAAAAGAAAGCTTGCCATGTTCAGAGGAAAGTGAGAATATGTGGCCGCAGTGGCCCCCAAAACAAGACCAGTTCCAAGCTTTCCCTACACCTCCTCATCCCCAAAGTAAACTCTGCCCCTCATCTGAATCACTAAATCCTCATGGTACAGTTTGGTTTGCTTCTTTTGGTGTTTTGCTTCCTGCTTTTGGGGTTCAGGTTTTAAAAATAATACAAAAAAAGCAATATAGAAACATAGAAATGTATGAAGTAAAAACCAAATATTCTCTCGGCCCGCAAGGACTGCTTGTATTTCTCTTAGAGGATTTCTTTATTTTTCTTTCACTTCAATTTGTTTTTTAATTTAACATCTCTCTCTCTTCCCCGCAACTACTTGGAAGTTCATGGGGAAAAAAATGATCTTACTCATTGTTGATTTACTTCAATACTGATAAAATTTGAGACTTGAGTTGAACCTTAAAGAATGGGTAGGGTTTAATAGGTAGAGAACGTAGAGGAAACTATTTGGGGCTAGCACAGTGCTTGGCCCTTAGGACAAAAGTGGTATTTGTTTAATGAATGAATGGGAGATCCATCTTCTGTGATAGTAAAGTGATGGACTGAGATAAATTCATGATTAATGATGTTTATGAATAAAAAGTCTCCTAAAAGAAGGGAGGGAGAAGAAATTTTTTTAAACATCAGTCTTAAGTGATCATATCTTCAGCAATGCTGCTAAATTTAAGCTGAAACAAATGAGCAGCTTTTACTTCCCAACTTTTTATACTTTCTCCTCCCTTAACTATTAAATCTTGTTCACATATACCCAATGCTGAATTACATGTATTTATGCTCTCTTGCAAATTCTTCATATGTTTATTCACAAAGATTGGTCTATATTGTTACTATTACTATCATTCTTGTTTTGTTTTGAGGGGACACCAGTTTCACAAAAGGAACTTAAGAGCTTTCCATCTTTCTCCCATCAGGGGAATAGTTTGCATAAGTTAATGAATACATGTCCTTCACGGTCTGATAGACTTAGTCATGAAATTGGCTGATCCAGAAGAGAGAGGGTGTGTGTGTGTGAGTGTGTGTACTTTTGAACACTAATGCAATTTCTGTAATGCTGATAGGACTTTTCACATTTTCTGTGTTCTCTTGAGTCATTTTTGGTACTTCAGATTTTTCTACGAGCCTAATGAATTATGTCTAAATTTATTGATATAAAGTTCATGATATTCTCTTGTAATCTCTTTGTACTGCATTTGTTTGTAACCTGTATCTGCAGTCGTGATTCCCTTTTTCACTAATAGTAATGATCACTATTTACCATTGATATTAATGTCAATTACCAATTCCTGGAACTAGTAGCAATTATCATTTACTGTTGATATTAATGTCAATTACTATTGCTGGAAGTTTGTTTTGTTAGTCTTTTCAAAGTACTTGTTTTAATTAATATTTGTTGATCGTCCATTATATTTTTGCTTTGTATTTAATTATTTTTTGCTCTTATCTTTAATACTACCTTCTACTCTTTCTGTGGGTTTATTCTGCCATTCTTTTCCTAACTTGTTGAATTAAAAAGCTTTATTTCATAATTTAATATTTTCTTTTGTCTCACAAATGTATTAACTCCACAAATTTAAATGTAATTGCTAAATCCCATTATCTTTTGCTTCGTTTTTATTGCTATTCAATTCTAGATACTTAGTAATTTTTATTATGATTTCTTCTTGTGATACACATTATTGACTTGTGATTCTTTTGTTTTTAAAATTATGGGATTGATTGCTAGTTTAATAGAACTTCAGGAGGACAACGTGGTCTACAGTATACTTGTATTCAGGTCTTTGCTAGGACATTTTTGTGGCTTCGTATGTCTATTCTCTAATTGATATGAGCAGGGTGGTTCTATTATGCCTATTTTGCTGTATTGTTCAAATTTTCTAAATCCATAAAAATATCCTATCTGCCTTATTTACCAGAACCTGAAAAATATTTTAAGGTCTCTCACAATTAGTTAGAATGTACCCATTTCTCCTTGAAATTCCTTCAATGCCTGTTTAAATATTTTGAGAACAATGATGTTAGGTGCAATGAGTTCTAGAACTATTCTACTATCCTAGAGAATTGTTAATTTATTGCTATGTGGTAACCTTCTTTATCTCTGACATTGATTTTACTGTTATGAAAAAGCAAATTTAAATTATTAGTATTATATTAAGTCAATATTAATAACTAATAATTATTAGTAATAACTGGGCTAAAATTAATATTGCTATAACCACCTTTTTTTTCCCCCTTTTGGTTTGTATAGAAAAGGGTGTTTCAGGAGTCAGAGAAGGTGTTTTGGGCTCAACCCCTTTCAAGCACGCTGTCAGCCTATGAAGCTAGCACCCCTCTGTTGGGCCAGTCCCTCTGGTGCGGGAGGACAGGTGCAGCCTTATAATTTCCTGCGTCTCCTTGCCCTGCATGCCCTGAACAGGGACGAGGAGCAGCCCCAGCCCCACGAGGCGGAGTGAATGAGACCACTGACAAACACTTCTTCATTGGCTGCAGACCATTCCAGATGCCCCAGGGCTGAGGTTTCCTCTTCTGACCAGGGCTGTCCTGCCCCTGCTGTCCTGACACCTCGCCTCTGCATCCCAGCTCTGCCTCGTCACGCTCTCTTAGCCAAGACAAGGAGACCATCCCGATGTCAAGGACACTCAGTGGCCATCAGACTCTTCAGCCCATCTCGGTCCTGCCGTGAAGAAGCTCTGAGGCCAGGGAAAACCACATGGCTCGTTTGGGTGGATATTTCTTCCCCAAAGCGAGGAAGGTACATTTTTAAAAAGATTGAGGTCATTTCTAGGTAAGGGAAATGCTTTGAAGCTATGAAACTCCCTTCAATAGGTGAGCTGCTTTTCAGGTGGGGAATTTTAAATCCTAAGTACTTTGCTAAGAAATTAAACAAAGAAATCCACAGAACTGGGCATAACAAGGTGCTATGGGGGGAATGATGGGAAGGGCATGGACGTTAGAAAAGACTAAGGTAAAGCCTGAGGCAGTAGGAACACTTTTCTTTAAACACACAAATGAATGATGATTTTTTTCCCAAAAAAATCCTGCTTTTTTCTGAACTTCCACATCACTAAAAAATGAAACATGACAATTTTCAAAACACAGAAAGATTATATATAAGGATAAAACATTTAAAAATAGATAACATGCTTTTTAATTTTATTTTAGTTGTCCAAAATCTAACAAAGTAACTTTCTATATGTTAAGAAAAAAGACTAGAAACATACATATTATATAGACCTATTTTCTAGGAATTCTTGCCTACATTAGTACTTTCACTCTCAAGTGTTATGTAATTGGAGAGAATCATGACACCTAAATTCAGATGCAAAAAACACAAAATCTGGAATCATAAGCACAGCCCTTTTATCTCACTAGGTGGCAGCATATAATAACAAATAATGACATTACGAGGTCAATTAATAATAAAGTAGCTCTGAAAAGGTCCTTCAATAACAAATGTCAGCCTCACAAAGATTCTCAAGCAATAGGAAGAATTTCAATGCTTTTTCAGCTTAACTTTAAAGAACTGTGGGTCTACGAGAGGCATTATTTTACTCTGCACATTCTATTTTTAACTAAAAGTTATTGAGCCTAAAGTCTAATGGATAAAAGGGTTGGATTCTCTAAGATATCTTTTCTTCATTAACATTTAACTAAAGGAAATCAAAACTCACCTCTAAGGAAAGAGAGTTTTGAATAGATACCAACAAATAGTTATAAAGAAGCCTTTCTCAAAGTTGGATCTTGACTTTTATTTGGCAATTGATGGTCCTGAAAAGAAAATCGGCATTTTAACTCTAGGGAAGCACACCAGTGGGAATGAGAAATTTAAGGCCATACAGAGCGAACTGGCATTCTACAAATTCAGGGCATGAGTCTGTTTTGTTTGGCCTGAGGAATGTGCGTGTTTTAAGAATTGCTCATATTCAAATTAAGCTGTTTTATGCAGAACTCCAGATTCCTGGCTTGTCTGGAGCACAGAGAAGACCTGCCAACTCAGTGCATATTTTCACATGCAGAGTAAGGCCTAAATCCAATGGCAGCTACCACTTTTCTTACCAAGCAAGAACTCTCCAGTTTTCCTTATTTTCTCTGATTCTTTTATCTATTTCCTAGCTTCTGTTTTTTGCTATGTAACCAACTGCCACAAACCTAGAAGTTAAAACAACCCACATATTAGCTCACAGTCGTGTGGGTCAGAAGTCCAGGTAAGGCATGATTGCGTTTTCTGCTCAGGGTACAAAGCTAACATCAATATGTCAGGCCACACTGCACTCCCGTTTGGAGCTTGGAATCCTCTTCCAAGCCAAGTGTGTGTGGCAGAATTGAGTTTTTGGTGATTGCAGGCCTGAGCACTCCATTTCCCTACTGATTCTGAGCAGGGCTATTCTTAGTTCCTGTTGGCTGCCTATATTCCTTACTACATGGCCCCCTCCATCCTCAAAGCTAGCAGTGGAGAACTTATCACTCACCAAATCCCACTCATGCTTCAGATCTCTCTCCAGAAGGAGCCCAACCCCTCTAAGGACTCCCCTGATTAGTTCAGGCCCACCCAAGCTGATCTCTCAAAATCAAGTGTGCTGCATGACATAACCTAATCATGGGTGTAATATCCCACCACAATCCCAGAGATTACACAGGCCATGTACAACACAAGGCAGAAATTTTAGAGTTCTGTCTATAGCACTTGGCTAAGAGTCAGTTTGTCATTTAGTAGCAAACTTCCACTGCTATTTTGTTTCAGAATAGAGTTTAAAGGACATTGAACTATTTGTGCACACACATTTCTATCAAATACTAATAAAATGAAAAGTGGAAAGCCGATATTGTTCAAGAAAAATGAGAAAAAGATTCCTACATGTTTCAAATAATAAAAAGTGGACCTTTTTTAGACTCAGGCCCTGTGACACATTTATGTTTCCCATCTGGCTCCTTTAGGAGCTTTGGTTTCTGCCCCCTACTTTAACCAATATCCTGACATTCACTTTGTTGAAAACAAATAAAGTGCCTCTCAAGTATATCCCATGTGACCTTTGACTCATCACTTGTACTTCTCCTTTCCCCTTGACTTTGATAGCTTAAGTCTTTGGGGTTCCCCAAGACAGTGTGCTTCCCTCTACCAGCACTTCTCAAACTATCTGTGGCAAAGAAATTCTTCCCCCAATCTACCACAGACTGATATTTTCGTAAAATGCAGTGGAAATAAAACTAGTTGACTGATTATGTTCTTGGATGTTGGAGCAATTAAATTGCTATGAAAGTTTCTCAATTTTATCTTGTTGGAGACTGGTAACAAACTGTTCATGGACAGCTACCACTCACTGCCACACAAAGCTAACAACAACCTTTCATCAAACATATTTTCAGTGCAAATCATCCGCACTATCAAATTTCATATGTAACTTCAGTTATAACAGCTAACTTTTCTTCTGGAATCATGTGCCACTGCCAAGTGTTTTCTAGCACTTTATGCTCATTTTTACCTCTAGTCCTTGAAATCTACTTATGAGGTGGATTCTACTATTGTTTTAGAGATATGGAAACCAGGTACAGATAACATAAACAACTTGCTCATGTTCACATAGATCATTTGTTTTCTCAAATACTACCCTCTGTGGCCATTCATGTGACATTCACATGGCCACCAAGGGGTGTTGAACATTGTACATTGTTTGATGTCAGGGACAAGGGTTCAAACCACACCTCCTCCCATCCCAAGTACATGACATGGGTCAAATTATTTAACCTCTCTGAGATTCATTGTCTTCATTGAAATTTATCTCTGTAATATGCAGCTCATTGGGACATAAATAAAGAGAGTTGGTTACATGATGTAACTTGTATTAGTAGTTTACCTTAAAATTCTTCTCAAGCATTAATTACATACATACATCAGTTTTTTAAAGGGTAATATTGGTATAGTGCCTAAAAAATGTCTCAAAAACTCCTTTATATATACTGAGAGAGAGAGAGAGAGGGATTAGCTCATGTGATTGTGGAGGATGGCTAAGCAAGTCCAAAATCTGTAAGGCTGTCAGAAAGAGTAGCCCAGAAACTCTTGGGCAGGAGGTGATGGTGCAATTCACAGACAGAATTTCTTCTTCCTCAGGGAAATCTCAGTTCTGCTCAAGGCCTTTCAGCTGGCTGGATCAGACTCACCCACATTATTGGCAATCATTGTCTTTACTTAAAGTGAACTGATTATATTAGTGAGCAATTAGTAATGTATGTAACTGTCAAATCACTATGTTGTATACTTGAAATGAATATAAATATTGTATATCAACTACACTTCAATTAACAAAATATATCAAACAAAGAAGCTATCAGAAGGTAAAAAAATAATACCTTTAGTCCTCGAAATCTACTTACTACATAGATTCTACTATTGCTTTAGAGATATGTAAACCAGGTACAGATAATGTAAATAATTTGCCCATGTTCTTTACTTAAAGTGAACTGATTATATTAGTGAGCAATTAATAATGTATATAACTGTCAAATCACTACGTTGTATACTTGAAATGAATATAAATATTGTATATCAACTATACTTCAATTAACAAAATATATCAAAGAAGCTTATTAGAAAGCAAAAAATAATACCTCTAGAGCTGATTGTAGGTGTCAATCTCATCTACAAAATACCTTCACAGCGGCACCTAGATTAGTGTTTGATGAATAACTGAGTACTATAGCCTAGCCAAACTGACCATCCCATTATTGACAGCAAGAATGGTACCAGCACTGGGGCTGGAGGAACACTGGGGTCACGTGGTATCCTAGAGTCAAAACGGTGGCAAAGAACCATAGTGGGAGCTGCCTGGTAAATGGTGGGACCATGAAACAGACATAGCAGGAGGCAGAGATGCCATGTTTGGTGGGGAAGCCATACCTAGCTCTTCCTTTTCAGCCGCCAGTCTTTCACAGGTGCCTCCCATTGGCCACACCTTCAGGAAAGCCTGGGAAATGTATCTTCCTATGATGCAGAGCAGATGGCTTGGAGGAGTGAAGGTAACAGGGTGGATGACATCTCAAACCCATAAACAAGAACTAATAATAATAACACTGTGCTCTCTTCTAGAATGCTTACAATTCAGAAGGCGCTCATTTGCTTAGGATAACTTAAAAGATAGCTTCCTCAGAAACCAAGGAACAGCCACATGATCCCCCACCTGTTACTCATTTGGTAAATGTTAAAGCTGTATGTGGTGGAGATGAAAAACTTCAGAAGAGGGGCTTGTGTGCAATGCTAACAAGTCTGGATTGTTTTCCTGTGGGTCCATGTGCCTCAAAGTATGATGCAAGTACCACTTACATCAGGATTATCAGCACACTTTTAGAAACAAAGACTTTGGAGCCCCACCTCAGACCTATTGAATCAGAACCTATAGAAATAAAGTGCAAAATTGTGCATGCTTACCAAGCTGCCAGGCGATCCTTAGGCAAACTAAAGGTTGAGAGCCAGTGTTTGGGGCAAGGTGGAGCCACTGGGAGGATTAGCAAAAAGTGTCATGATAAGGTTCGAATTTCAGAAAATGATAAAGAATCAAATAACCAACTCTTACTGACCAAAGGGTGTACACCAAACAGTGCTAAATACTTTGTGTGCATGGACTCACTTAACTGCTCTGGTGTCTCTGTGGAAGGTCGTGGTTTGTCGGCTCCAGGTACCAAAATGGAAAGCAACAATTAGTGTTTACCAATTCCAGATGATCTGAAATAACATCAGAAGGAGATAAATCAGAACAAGCATTATTTGCCCTTGACTTTTTTTTGAGGATATCTGAACACCTACCATCGATTGAGAATTGCATGTGGCTTCCTCAACCCTATACTCATATGAATCCACAAATAATATTCAGTGAGTTTCTGGCAATGCAGTAGATTCCTATGGCTCCATTATTAACCCCTCCCTGTACCCACAGCCTTTGCCGTGGGACTTCAAAGTGCCCTACCACAGTGAGCAGGGTACTTGGACTTCCCCGTGAAACTGTCTCTGACCAACGAATGTCAGCAGCCATGACCCAAGCAGAGGCTCAAAGTGGGGTGCACACAAGCTTGCTCTCTTGCCTTGTCACACCGTGAGAGTGCGCCCAGGCTGGCCTGCTGGAATACGAGAGGTGTGCAGAGTAGAGCACCACCACAGCCAGCTTAGATCAGCAGTTCACCCCAAATGTGTGGGGAACATATTGTTACGTAGAAGGCACTAAGAATTTATAATAGTTTGTCATATAGCACAACCTGACCACAGATAGCTCCATTGCCATCCCACTTCGTTGCATATTGGTGAATCTTCATGAACAGTACTTGGTGAACCATGCTTATCTCTGTCCAGTCGTTATTTTCTTCTTTAATTGTTCTTGTTCTTCCAAATTCCATATTTTTTTGTGGTGGTGATCTTAAGGCTCCCATTCCAGAAGTGTCTAGGAAGGACGTTAGGTTCCTTGCAGTTAGCACTGGAGCCGGCATAGGAGCAAGACATTTCCACCAGGACAGGAGAGACTCCGGGATCAGGAGCTGATGAGGTCAGAGTGTGAAAAGAATGAGCCAAGGCCTGACACAGAGGGCAGAGGGGACAATGCATGTGAAGAAATGGGATTATACTCCTGCTATCAAAGGAAAGCATTCAAGGATGTGGAGCTGATTTTAAAGGGAATCATACACATAAAGAACCCTAAGGAATCTTTAAAAATAACGAAAATCAGTAGAATTAAAAACAGATTTGGCAAGGTTTTAGAGACAAGGTCAATCTATACAAATTGTATTTCTATATACTAGTAATGAGTATATAGAAATAAAATTTCAAAAATAAGCCATTTATAAAAGCATCAGAAACCAAGAACTAGTCAATAACATTTAATTGTGTGTGTGTGTGTGTGTGTGTGTGTGTGTGTGTGTCATCTCTACCTTAAAAATACAAAGTATTGATGAGGAACATTAAAGAAGGGCCAAATTAATGGAGAGCCACATTCATAGACTGGAAGACTCAGTGTTGTTAGTATGTCAATTCTAAACATGAAAATCCCAGCATGTTTAAAGACTGACAAGCTAATTCTACAGTTTTTTTGTAAATTGAAATAACATAGAATTGCTAAAACATTTTGAAACAAAAGGACAAAGTTGGAGAACTTATATTATACTATCTAATTTCAAAACTTACTCTAAGGCTAAGTAACCAAGATAGTGTGATTTGGGACAAAGATAGACACAGAAATCAATGGAACAGAAAAGAGAGTTCTGAAATAGATGTAAATGTAAATGGCCCATTGATTTTTGCTGAAAATGCGAAGATTAATCAATAGTAACTGTCTCGTCAGTAAGTGGGGCTGGACAACTGAATATTCAACCACATAAAAGTTAACCTCAACTCTTAATTCACAGCATACATAAAAATAGCTCAAAATAATTGAGACTTAAATATAAAAGCTACAACTGTCAAACTTGTATAACAAAGCATAAAATAAAATCTCAGGCCCAGCTGGGGTCAGAAGTCACCAGTTTCTGAGGGTTCCAATCCATCTTGAGTGAAAATTTGTCAGTTCTGAGAGTCCAGATTCTACTCTCTGCCTTTCATGTACAGGCATTTGAGTATTTTGAAAATGCAGACGATATACACATATCTTATATACACATTATGTATCTCCAGAATGTGGAGGGTCACTATCTTTGTGCTACTACGTGGCCCTGAGCCTTTCCTTTCCAGTTTAATATCTCAACCTGCAGCTATTCCTCAGATGGCAGTTGTTTTGCCAAACTTGGCAGCTTTCTCTTGGAAATAAATAAAAACAAAACATTAATAATTCTTCATGTTACCTTACATGATGATTAATTGTCTGGGTCAATTTGGCTGGGCCAGTGTGCCCAGATATTTAGTCAAACCTTATTCCAGATGATTCTGCAAAAGCGTTTTTTGGCGAGATTAACATTTAAATTGGTGGACTTTGAGTAAAGCAAGCTGTTCTCTGTAGTGAGGGTGGGCCTCATCTAATCAGTTGAAGCTCTGAATAGAAAAATACTGACCTCACCCCTGTAAGATGGAATTCTGCCACAGACTGTCTTTGGACTTGAATTATCTAAAGCCTCCCTGGGTCTCCAGCCTGCTGATCTACCCCATCAGATTTCTTTTTTGGACTCACCAAGCCTCTACAATTGAATAATCCAATTCTCTAAAATATTTATCAACAGAGAGATGATAGTCAGATGATAGAAATATTCAAAGATAGATATAAATATTAGAGCAATAGATGATAAGTAGAGATAGAGATAGAGATGATAAAGACACCCTATTGGTTCAATTTCTCTGGAGAACTCTGGTTAATATACTTCATAAAAAGTGCTGTCACATCAGCTATCCAGTAGGTGGATTGTGGAAGTTATTTGTGCAAATCAACGTATGTAGCTTTTTCAGACTCGTTCCACTTGGAAAGGAATGTAAACTTGTGTGATCCCTCCTCCATTTCTCCTTATTAAGTGTGATTTCCAAACTGGCAACCTCACAGGGGCCACTAAATTTTCATGATAGCTTGTACGTCAATATAAATCTTAAGAGTTACACAGAGGAACGTTACAGCTCAATTTATTAGTAGCACTTGTAGAAAATAATTAGTGGCTAGGAGCTTGTTTATTCTTCAACTTTCCCTCTAATCTTCAAATAAGTTGCTTTTATTCAAATAATGCAGGATTCTTGCATAACAGTTGTAAATATTATTACTTAAGTATAATATTTGAAATTCAGTCTCAAACCTACAGAGAATGATGAGGATTTTGCTAGAAAAAAAGATGACTAATAATGTATTATCAAGAACATCCACAGCTAGGGCTGATACAGCTGGCAACTCACCCACATATTTCCAAAAACAGACTGCCTTTTACAGATGCACAATATGACACTAGCACCTTCTCGTGATGCTGAGCTCTCAGGATCTTTTCTTTGACCCAGTTCATCAACAACCTCACTTTCAAACAAACAACCCAAGTTTAGGCTGGGACGTGAATATGAGAACAGTATACATAAGATATATTCTGTCTCCTTTCAACTCTAGTTTATGTAGGGCTTACTTTCGGGACAGAACTGCTTCAGAACATAGACACCAACACAGACAACCCAGATAGTAACATAAGCAAAAGTCTTTGTACTTGTTGGAAGATAGCAGCTACCATATGCAAACCCCTCTACCCCATAGCCCCTCTTCCTGTTCTCTGGTCCCTCCTTGGGACCCTTCCAAGGCCCTTCCACAATTTCTACCTAAAGGGGTAATGTTCGGCAGAGTGGGGGCCTTTGGAACCCTACTCTACAGCTATTGCCAGCATGCATTCTGATCGGCCATCACCCATGCCTGAAGGATGGCTGAATATCATACTTGGCTGGGGTGGTGGGGTAGTTTTGAGTGTCTCTTTATTTTCTATACAAAAACTTTTAACTACTCATCCATTTTTGTTGAAAAAATAATGACAAAATAAGCAGCAGAAGTATTTTTTACAGTAATCTACATTTTGTAGATCTCCAATACATTGGCCTATTCAAAAACTATTTAGTGAGCCCTACCATGTTCCAAGCACTGTGATATGTATTTACATTCACATCATTTACTCCTCATGACAGCCCTATGCCTTAGGTGATATTGCAATAGTTTTTCCCCAAAATCCTATTATTAGCTAACACTATTCTGTGTGCTAGATGACAGATGTTATGCTAAACACTTTGTATGGATTAGCTAATTTAATCCACAACAATGCCATGAGATTGCATTTATTTCATCCCCAATATCTGGATGAGTCCACTGGGACTAGAAAAAATTAAATAACATCCATCTAGCTAGTGAGCTGCTAGGAACAGAGCTAGGACTCACATCCAGGTTTTCCAGTTCTAACTTGCCACTGCTTTCTTTGTTCCATGTCCCCTTACCATAGAAGTTGATATTGGCAGAAGTATTGAATAATAGGGCTATTGTAGTTTCTGAATGGCTAGAAGTACCTTGAACTCTAACTTTCAGCTTCATATTGGCAGTTTATATATTTCACATTCAAAAAGTGGCACATTCATACCCTCAGCCAACTCTAGATGAAATCTCTAGATGAGGCTGTGCTCCAATTTCTCATTGGTAATTCTTATCTTTAAAGGGTGGGTGTTTTGCTATCCTTTAGAGTCTTTCTTAGAGCATTTTTATTATACATGGTATCTAAGATGAAAAAAACGGGGCTTCAACTGCCTGGGAATATTATAGAGTAGAGGGGGTTACTAGAGAATTGCTCTGATTCCTGTCCCCTCCCCACTTTCCCCTTCTCTTCCACTGGGGAATTCAGTACCATAAGCTTTGGGGACAGGGACCATGCCTATTTGATTGCATGGCCACTAACCTAGTGCCCAGAACATGAGAAAATAACAAATACAAATACTGTTTGAGTACAAGAATAAGTATGGGTGAGAGGTGGTGCTTTTTATTTGTCCTAATTATGGTAAGTGGGTGCTTTCCTACAACAAATATTTACTGAATTATTCATTCATTTACATAACAAGTGTTTGCTGAGCACCCATTCTGCATGAGGCAATGTGCTAGATTCTGGGAATATAGTGATGCCCAAGAAAGTAAGCAGAGCCCCTCCTTCAGGCAGCCTAACTTCTAGTTAGGGGAAGGAGGTGGAAATGAATGCATGCAAAAAAAACCCTCAAAAAGTAATATAAACAATAATTACCAATTGTATGCTGGGCTAGGAAAAAATAAACAGGGAGAAGAGATGGAATAACTAGAAGCAGCAATGAGAAGGTGACATTTGAGTTGACAGCTATAGGATAAGGATGATCTAGCCATGCAAAATGATGGGAAAAGGGCATTCTAGGCAGAAAGAAGAGTGCAAATGTCAGAGCTTCTGAGCAACAGAAGAGAGGGAGGCTAGTGGTTGTCAAGTCCAGTGAGAAATGGAGAGAAGGTGGAGAGGAGGAGAAGGCAGGCCTCCCAGGACTCCAGGTACAGAATTTGACTTGGTTTTACCAATGAAGGGGAATGAAAAGAAATTTCTACCTATGGTGGAGAGGACTGGTGAGCAAAGAATAAAGGAAAGTGATAGTGGCTTGGACTAAGTAGGAAGATGGCTGTAATATGGAAGGAAAGTCCATGGATTCATGGTCTTCATGAACTGGATGTATTGGATAAGGGATGAGGAGGTAAAGATCTGGCTTATGCAGCTGAGATAAGGAAAAGTGAAATAGAAAGAGGTTACAATCAAGAATTTTTCATGTTGTGTATTTTAGTTTTCCATTGACTATTAAACATCCAGATGGAGATATCAAGTAAGCAGTTGGGTATTCAAGGCTTGAGTTCAGGAAAGAGAGATCGGAGTTGGAAGCAGTGAATTTGGGTGTCACCAACAGACAGATGATATCAAAACTCAAATAATATATGCAAGGATCTGCTTCCTTAACCACCAGTTATGAACCATGCTAATTCTATGATCTTGAGCAGATAACAGTCTCTTCATGCCTCTGTTTTCCTACCTGTAAATTAAGAATGAAAGTACCAATTCTTTCACTGTTGAAAGGACTGTTGTGAGGATTAATAAAATAATTCAGAACCATAGTTCTGGGTGAGCACTCCATGAATGTTAGTGTGACTGGTTTATATTATCTTCCCACTATTGCCTTCATACTCGTTCTTTTAAGACAGCTAAAGCCTGAATGACTTCCCTGGAGTCCACTCAGACATGCTTGCTCTGTCAAGCTCTGGAAGTCCTAGCCAACACACCTGCTGCTCTAAGTCCTCACCTGCTCTCTCAGAGGCTCACGTGCGCAGAAATCGCCAGGCAAGAAGAAGATACCATTCTCATGGGGTGAGACAAGTGCTCCCTCCTGGCAAATAAAAGTCCCCCTTTCTAGGTTAATTTTGAGGACCACCCTAACTTGGCTTAAGAGGACAAACCCTCCTTTCCTCCCCCAAAATTAGGAAAAGCAGGGAAATGATCCAATGCTCTCCAATGTAGAACTCAGCACCAAGGGGTTAGAGTGGCCAGGTTTGGAGGGAGACAGTGAAGGCAGAGAAGGTGGATTTCCAAGCCTTTGTTCCCAAGCCCGTCCTATTTTGGTGCCTGACACCTGCCTTTTATATTCAACCTTCACCTGACCCTTCTCTGCTGGCTTTCTGTCCTGTCTCTCTTATTCCCACTGTCAGCTGTCCCAATGTGACAGAATCTCTTGCCAGCAACAATTCTAGTTTTCAGCCAACCAGCCAGCTATGCCCTGAATCAAGTAGACTTTATCAGATAAGGAAATAGGTCAAAGGTCACCTTGATGAAGCTGTCCTGCATAGAACCTGTAAAATGAAGAGAATCACTATCTTTTTGTTTGTTTGCTTGTCTGTTAATCCTGAATGGTTGATGAATTTTGCCCACTGATTTTTCTGAATCTATGAAAACAAACATGTTTTTTCCCTTTATGTGGTGCATTTAAGTGTTTGGTTTTAATGTTTTTTATTGAGTTATAATTGACATATAACATTACATTAGTTTCAGGTTACATCATAATGATTTGATATTTGTATATATAGTGAAATGATCACAATAAATCTAACACTTGTCACCATAAATAGTTACCAAAAAAAATTTTTTGGTGATGAGGACTTTAAAGATCTTCTGTCTTAGCAAGTTTCAAATGTGCAATAGAGCATTATTAACTACAGCCACCATGCTGTGCATTTTTTATAACTTACTTATAAAAAACTTACTTATTTTATAACTAGAACTTTGTACCTTTTGACCACCTTCACCCAATTTTCCCACCCTACTCCCCAACCACCACCTCAGCAACCACTAATTTGTACTCTGTATCTATGAGCTGTGGACAGGGCAGGGGTGTAGGGGTTGTTGTTTTTAATTCCACAGGTAAGTGAGGTCATACAGTTTTTATCTTTCACTATCTGACTCATTTCACTTAACATAATGACCTCAAGGTCCATCCATGTTGTAACAAATGGCACAATTTCTTTTTTTTAATGGCTGAGTAATATTACATTGTGTATATGTACACCACATCTTTATTTATTCATCCATGGATGGACAGTTAGGTTGTTTTCATATCTTGGCTACTGGAAATAATGCTGCAGTGAACATGGGGGTGCGTATATCTTTTCAAATTAGTGTTTTTTGTTTTCTTTGGGTAAATACCCAGAAGTGGAATTGCTGGACCATATGTTTTCATTTTTAATTCTTTGGGGAACCTCCATGCTGTGTTCCACAGTGATGGCACCAATTTACATTCCCACCAACAGTACACAAGGGTTCTCTTTCCTCCACATCCTCGCCAGCACTTATTATCTCTAATCTTCTTGAGGACAGCCATTCTACCTGGTATGAGGTGACATTTCATTGTGATTTTGATTTGCATTTCCGTGATGATTAGTGATGTGGAGCATCTTTTCAGGTACCTATGGCGTGTGTCTTGTTTGGAAAAAATGTCTATTCAGATCCTTTGCCATGTTTTAGTTAGATTATCCTTTTTTTTTTTTTTGCTATTGAGTTATATGAGTTCTTTATATATTTTTGATATTAACCTCTTATAAGATAGATGATTTGCAAATACTTTCTCCCATTTAGTAGGCTGTCTTTTGATTTCACTGATGCTCTCCTTTGTTGTACAGAAGATTTTGGCGATGTCGTCCCACTTGTTTATTTTTGCTTTCGTTGCCTTGGAGTCAGAGCCAAAAAATCACTGCCAAGACTGATGTCAAGGAGCTCACTGCCTATGTTTGCTTCTAGGAGTCTTATGGTTTCAGGTCTCAGAGTCAAGTCTTTAATCTATTTTGGGTTAAGTTTTGCATATGGTGTAAGATAGAGGTCTAGTTTTGTTCTTTTGCATGTGGCTGTCCAGTTTTCCCAACATCATTTGTTGAAGAGACTGTTGTTTCCCTATTGAGTATTTTAGACTCCAGAATTTCTTTAAGGATGCTTTTCACCTGGAAGAATGTCCACCAATCTGTTAACAGTTGTTACCCCCCACCAGAGACTGGTCAGTAGAAGGTTGTGGTGGGAGAATTGTTTTTTATTTTTAGATTACACACCACTTTATTGTTTTCGGTGGTGGTTGTTGTTTTACAACAGAAAAATGTGTTGGTTTCCTAATTTTAAACATTCTGGTTTTTTTTTTTAAAAAGACATGTCCTCCATTCTTCTAATCTACAGAGGTATCCTTTGACTGAAACCATCTGTATTTCTTCTTTTCTTTAATTTTCCTCCCGGGAATCTTTGGCAGTCAATATTAACCCTATGGAAATGTTGGCACACTCTGCAGACATTTGTTCTCTTTACTGTCATGGCCATATCCGGATAATTGTTCTCCTATATCAGTATCCAGCTTTTAATGTAATTGGATCTTTGCATATCCAGAAGCCATTTATGCAAATTAAGACAATGACTCCCTTCAATAAACTGAGAATGGGTAACCATAGTCATTATGAAAGTAAATGAAGCTAATCAAAGCCCCATCTTCATAATTTTCTTTTTAGAGACCAACAACTGAAGCAAGTAGAATCAGGAAGGGAATAATTGGCCACTTATTCTAATCCCTACGATTTATAATGGTAATAAACAGCACAAATAGCAAACAAATTAAACACTGCTCCCTCTGAGCCAATCAATTACCAGCTGGACAGCTTTACCTCCTACTACTTAACTCTTTTCCTTCTGTCACTGGCTCATTCAAGCCCTATGCTTCCCTGGATGGTGGCAGCAGCCTCGCACCTGGGTCGCTGGAATGAGCTAATACAAAAACCAAGGCCACTGCCTTGCTTAAAACCCCTCAGTGGTCCTTAAGGTAACATGGACCGATGGCCTGTCTGAGCTCTTTGTCACAGCATGCACGGGCGTGGGCTCCCTGGACCCTCCCTGAGGATGACCTGAACTCAGCTCATGCTCTGCAGGCCGGCCTCTTCCCCTTGACCTGGGGCTAGCATATGGAGCTCAGATCACTGCCAAACACCGCACTGCCTTGCAGTGAGTTTCCCTTTGGGGAACCTAAGTGTCCTCTTTTGTCCCTGCACCTTGGTCAAGACGACCACAGTCCACTGTGGCAGATAAATTTTAACATTTAGTAGAAGGAATTGTTGCCTCAATTCTTTTCCTCCCAGAAGGCTTTCAAAATCCTTATGCAAATACATCCACTCCGTTTTCCAAGCCTCTGTAAACTGAGAAGTCTTTGCTAAACCATAGGGGTTTTTTTAAGTTAATTAAATACCAATTTACAAAGGCAAGACATGCCTTTTATAATTATATAAAGGATGCAGTTCCAGTATGACTTTCAATGTTCATCTCTAAATCAAAAACTTCACCGCACCAGGCACCCTATTAAACATATACAAGTAATCGGGTTTGTATAAAATTCAACTCCATATATATATATGTACCAGACATCTAAAAAAAAGAAGGAAAGAAGCAATAATTACAGATTTGTCAGAGACCATTTTCGGAAGACCATTTTTAGACCTCAATCCTACATGCACACACACACAAACACAATAGTTCTTAGGATCTAGTATCTCTTTGAAGGTTTTCAAACTTGGCCCCTTCAAGCCCTTTCACCAGGTGTAAGTCTGCTCCTGGAAGATTTTAGTCAGATGTCTAGGAAAAGGTGACTGCAAAGACAGGGATATCCATTGAAGACCTGATGGGAGAAAACTAGAAATATAAGGCTAAACTCTTTGACAGCAGTTCCCACAGTCATCCAGTCAATGAACAAACTATGGTCTTTTAAAAAGTCCTTAAATGTGTAAAAATACAAAGTTGACCACATGTATGTCTTCAGGTCCTCAAGCATTCTGAGGCCATCCATTCTTAGAAGCCCAAGTTAAAGCAGACCAGAAACTTCGTTAAGGACCTGAGGTAACTCTAGAATCTTTGGGAGGGCCAAAGAATCATATTAGGAGCTATCTAGCTAGGAACAATGCTACCCAAGTCCTGTCCATTTGGTTTGAGATCACTGGGAGAGATTAATGAAGCTTTGTGTTCTTCTTCACATATAGTTCCCTCCCCACCTTTTTTTTTTCAAATAATAGGAACATTATAACCCAATGCTTATCCCATTTTTGTCTTAACAATCAGGAAAGGCAGAGCTCAGTGCAGAGCTCCCTGCTGTAATGCCCCAACTAAAGGCCTTGGCAGCATCCACCTCCCTTTTGGAGTCATCTTGTTTATAGGGGTTAAATTTTGTAAGACTAGGGAGGAAATTACAAATAAATTAATTTAATTAAGTAGAAAGATCATAGTCAGTTGCTGCTAGATCAAGATACTGACATAATATAGCTATGATCTTTTAAATAGTCCCTGGATTTGCAAAAAATTAATGTTTGCTACTTCACTTTAGCTAAGTCCTTGTGTCTTCTGAGGTCATTATTCCTTAAATATTCTAATAAAACTGCCTGAGTACCAACATCATATACCTTGGGAAACCTATGACCACCTTCCCTTCAACACAGGCACACACATTCAGACACCACATGCACACACTTTTCCCATGCTTTTGTCAATATCTCCAAGGCACCCTGATAAAGTTGTTTCTAGTCATTGTTGCATCTTCAGAGCTGTCCTCTTTCCCATCTTTCTTGCTCCAAGATTGTTGGTGTAGTGGATACCATCGGTGCTCAACCAAAATGGAGCTTTCTGGTCTAAGAGATTGGGCTTGCACCATCACCCCTTCAGAGAAGACAGGGCACAATGACTGACTGACACAAGGGTTTAAAAAAACATACCCCTGGCCTCAGGAGGGGATCGGCTCTTGGTGCAATTCGTGCTGCAGAGCTCCCCATGGGGTCAGGCCCCAGTTTGTCCCTGCCCAGGCTGTGTCCATGCTGGACTGTCTTCCCCTCCCCTGCTCCTCCTCTCTCACTGCCCTTCTCCTGGGAGCACTCCCTCAGCACGTTGCTTTCACCACAATGGATGTGAAACCATTCCTCACTCAGTTGGAGGAACCAGACCTCAGTTGAGTTTACACATTTTTCCCCAAAGGATAATAACACGGAAGAGCAACAATTTGGATTTGAGTTCAGGGTCACATTGCTAAAATGAGGAGCATCAGAGCAAACAGCTGCAGGAGATGTGGTCCTCTTCTCTTCACAGGACAGCACGACCATGTCACATCTGTTGTCATGGTTCCAGAGACTTTTATTCTGTCCCCTCTGACTGCCTCCCAGGGAAGGACATGAGCACGGAATGGAGAGAACTACAGGTCCTCGGTGCAGGGCCCTCCCAGAGTTTGACATGTGCTTTGAAAAGTTTCTGAAAGCTCTTGAAGAAGACACAAAGCCTCAGAGCCAGATAATCCAACTGTCAGTATGCCCCTCTCTAATGCATCCCTCTCCTTTTCTTTCTCAATCACATTTATCCATAAACTAGAGAACACATCCCTCAATGTCTTTAGGGACTTTGGTAAGAGCTACAGAGAGGCATGTGTGATACCATGAGGGAAAGTTTATCAAAACGCAAAATTCAACCGAGTAAATTTGAGGATCAAATCGGCTTTATTCAATGATTTATGAATCAGGCAGCATCCCTTCTGGCAAATAGAAAGGCACTCCAAAGGGCTGCACAAAATGGAAGGTTTTTATTGGCAGAAGGAGGCAGAGAAAGGAAGTTTCTAATAAAGAATGGATTATTTCAGGAAAGGTCATCTTTAGGGAAAGGGCCAGGATCTATCACTCAGATTACCTCACCAGTGCAGATTAAGTAATTCCAGATTGGTTAAGGTGACATCCATGGGAAAAGCCAAAATTGCAATTAGGTTAGATATTAAGTCTCTGTTGCTGATGTGGGGCTTAGCATAAGTGACTCCATTTGGGGTCTGTTGTCTCCTTTTTTCTTTAACAGGTGTCAGGGGATCTGGTCATGAGGAAATCCTGTGGGAGCCAAGACATGCAGGAAAGACATGGCTTACCCCTCCATGGGGCGTGGATGGTGGGGGCATGTGCACTGACATTGCTGAGGCGAGTGGGCTCAGTTGGGGGGGGCGGGATACAAATTACCATGAAAATACAGAAAAAGAAACAACCAATAATACTTGGGGTGATGAGGGGAAAGTCAGCAAAGTTTTCACTGAGCAGGTGACATGTGATCTCAGCCTGGAAGGATGAAAAGTTGATTACCAAGGAGAAAAGGAGAATGAAGGCAGCCCTAGGTAGAGAGTCCCAAAGGCAGAGATGTGAATGCAGGTGGCAGGGCTGGAACCAGTTGAACCCAGAAGCCTCCACAGCTGTGGCAGGAGCTGAGACTGGGCAGGTGGCTGGAAACCAGCTGGAGAAGACCCAGAGCATCAAGGAAATTGTTCCATGGAAAGTGCTTTGTTCACATGTATTATAAAGACCAATCTGCCCACCATGTGGGGAATAGACCGGGACAATTGAAGAGGGAGAGATGAAAAGGCAACAAAACCAGTCAGGAGGCTTTCAAAACAATCTGCAAGGCTTATTGTATACTTATTATGTGCCAGGCCCTGTTCCAAGCATTTTCCACATTTGATTTAACTTAACCCTCATTATGACTGAATGTGACTGTCTTGCCAATGGGTTTCAGCCCCAGGCAAGTTAGCTATGGATTCAATGTGACCAAAGAAATTGATAGCAAAATGTTCTTGGGGTGAAAGGGTTATACCCAACTTTATTTCCAGGTGGCAGGCAGGTCAGTCACTAAAATCCCATTCACTCAGAGCGAGTCTGCATGCAGCAAGCTGGTTTCTCCCCTTGCCTCTGGGCCCCTCTGTCCACACAGCCATCCCACACAGCTGTCCTTTGGGTCTCTCTGCACAGGTGTCCTGCACAGCTGTCCTCTGGGCCTCTGTCCTCGGTGCTGCCACCACTGTAGCCTCTGCTCTGCTCTCCTGCAGCCTTGCAGCAGTGCCACTATTTCATGCCCAGAGCAATGGGTGGAGCTCTTTATATAGAGTCAACAGCCCTGTATTGCCCACAGGTGTGCAGTGAGCTAGTCAACCACGGCCAGGTGAGAATCCTGGGCACAAGAACTCCCATTTTATCTACAGTGACAAATACCACTGTGCATCTCAAATGACAGGAGGAACCTAAAGCCCTGGGGGCTAAGTAAGCTGCCTGGGGGGTCGGAGCTAGTAAGTACAGAGCAATGAATTAAAGTCTGGCTCCAGAGTCTACAGAAATTTCTGCTCCTCTATTCTGAAATAGTCCAGGGGAAACATGTGGAAAGACTATCCTAGGGCCGTAGTAGCTGGAATAGAGAAGGGGAAGCAAAACAAAAGACATTTTCAGCGTTTATGCAGATGAGGTAGGGATAAGCACAAATAACTGATGTTTCTAGTTTCAGTGAACCAAAGGAAAGGGATTAGAATTAATGAGAGAAGGAGCAGCTGCTTCAGGGGTGAAAATACCATCTTAGTGTGAGGTGTGCTAAGCTCATAGCAATCAGGGAGGCATCCTGGTAAAACATCTGCAAATGCATGTCTTACTCTGGGCCTGTCCTTCTTCCCTCAGTAGTAAGGTACCACCTCCACCTTCTACCATTGGGCATCGTCATACTTGCCCTGTTCTCTGCTCCACTGAAGTGTCTTCTCAAGTAAGTGCCACTGTAGATATGCAGTATTGTGATTTTATAAGAAATATTTACATGGTTTTCATCCTGGTTCCTGGCACAGAGCTCCTATAACCCTTGGAATTTATAACCCTTGGAATTTCCAGAGTGATGAGAATGTTAAGGTGCCTCTTACATGTTAATGAGGCATCTTTGGAAAGCACCAAGTGATGGGGGATGGTTGCCAGGGGAACCAACCAGGTGATTGGAGGGTTGAAGGTCAGTCCCACCTCCTGACCTCCAGCAAGGGCAGAGGGGCTGGAATCACTCATAGTGGCCAATGATTTAATCAACTGTGCCTATGTCATGAAACCTCCGTAAAAACCCAACAAGACATGGTTTGGGGAGCTACCAGGTTGGGGAACCAAAATGCTCCCACATGCAACCATGCTGGGCCCCAAACTTCATGGGGACAGAAGGGCCTTTGTTTGGGACTTTGCCATCTGTATCCCTTCATCTGGTTGTTGATTCTAATCCTTTGAATAAATTGGTATCTAGTGAGCAAACTGCTTTCCTGAGCTCTGTGATCTGCTCTAGAAAATTAATCAACACAAGGAGAGGGTCATGGCAACTGTCAACTTTTAGCTAGTCAGTTGGAAGCATAGGAGCCAACCTGGACTTGGGGTTGGCATTTGAGCTGGAAAATAATCTTGTGGAACTGAGCCCTTAACCTGTGGAATATGATTTTATCTTTGGGTAGAGAGTGTCAGAATTGAGTTAAAATGTTGGACACCCAAGTGATGTCACAGAATTGCTTGGCACATGAAGAAAGTTGGAATTGGGGTATCAGAATCAGAAGATGCCATTTGCACGTTAATGTCAGCAGCTGTTCTCTTACTGGATGGATCTGAGTACCATTGGGAGGCTTTTTCCTGTTGAAAGAGTCAGGAACAGTCAAGAGAATATGCTGGGAAGGTGGCTTCCAGACACCAGGAAGAACCTACCCTTCTCAAGTGGACAACAGTTGGCCCGACCTGCCAAGGCCAACACAAACACCCCCACAGATCAGGGGCTCCCATTAAGTCAACAGCTGTGGGTGGACAAGGGTGTTCTTGTGCTCTTCTGACAGGCACAAAAGCCAAAGAGAGTCGGGAACACTTCGGAATGTCAACTAATTTCCTACAGCATCCAGACCTTCTTTCAGACATGTTCTTGCTCAAGAGACTCTTTTAAAAAATCAAGGCTCTCTCTTTCTCTCTTTATCTCACCCTCATTCTCTCTCCCCTCCTGCCCTTACTTGTAGTTGTGTTTATTAATATAGGCATTGACAGATGCAAAAAACTATTCACTGTGTCATTATTGTAAATAGCAAAGATTGGAAATAATCCAAACATTTGTTAATAGGGGACTTTCAAACTATAATACATTCCCACAGTTCTGTATATTCAGCCTTGGAGAAAAACAAGAAAGATCCCTATGCACCTGCCTATGGATTCCAAGGTAGATTATTATGTGCAAAAAGCAAAGTGCAAACTTCTAGGTCATACACTATCTTTCAGATATATATATTTGTATTTGCAATGAGACATACTGGAATAATCCAGAAACAAAATTACCTGTGGACAGCTGAGGCAAGCAGGGTGGGGAGCACAAGAATGGAAGCAAGACTGCCCTGGGTATAACCATCTAACCTTGACTGTCATTAAAAAACAAAATTCAACTGAGTAGATCTAACTGACTTTATTAAGTGATTCATTATTTGGGCAGTATTCCAGGTAGCAAGTAGAGAAATTCTACAAAATGGAAGGTTTTTATAGGCTGAAGGGTGGAGCAAGAAGTTATTAGCAAAGGAAAGGATTTTTTCAGGTAATGTCACTTTCCCTTAGGGGGAAGGAGTTTTATCATGCAGATTACCTCATCTTTTGGGGTCTCAGAGAGAATCCAGGTGATAGAGCACCTAAAGGGTACTGACAGGAAAATTCCTGATTAACTGTTAAAAGATCACATTCCCAGGAATAGGTTGAAACCATAACTAAGTCCTGGTTTATGGAAGAAAATGATTCCACTTGGGCTTGTTTCCTTCTTTTTTTATTTCTTTTGATATCATTAATGTACAATTATATGAGCAACATTATGGTTACCAGACTCCCCCCATTATCAAGTCCCCCCCACATAACCCATTACAGTCAGTGTCCATCAGCGTAGTAAGATGCTATAGAGTCACTACTTGTCTTCTCTGTGTTGTACAGCCCTCCCTGTGCCCCCTCCCTTATTATGTCTGTTAATCATAATGCCGCTCTTTCCCCCTTATCCCTCCCTTCCCACCATCCTGCCCGGTCCCTTTCCCTTTGTAACTGTTAGTCCATTCTTGGGTTCTGTGAGTCTGCTGCTGTTTTGTTTTTTCAGTTTTTTCTTTGTTCTTATACTCCACAGATGAGTGAAATCATTTGGTACTTGTCTTTCTCTACCTGGCTTATTTCACTGAGCATAACACCCTCTAGCTCCATCCATGTTGTTCAAATGCTAGGATTTGTTTTCTTCTTATGGCTGAATAATATTCCATTGTGTATATGTACCACATCTTCTTTATCCATTCATCTACTGATGGACACTTGGGTTGCTTCCATTTCTTAGCTATTGTAAATAGTGCTGCAATAAACATAGGGGTGCATATGTCTTTTTGAAACTGGGCTCGTGCATTCTTAGGGTAAATTCCTAGGAGTGGAATTCCTGCGTCGAATGGGGCTTGTTTCTTTTTAACACTTTGGAATAATGTAAATGTTATAAAAAAGTTAAAAGCTATTTTACAGAAGCAATTCGCATGGAGAAGTCAAACCACAGTGTATGGCCCTCTGATTAAATCCCCACAGTAGGAAACCTACCAGCGCTGGTCCATCCTCTAAATGGCTTTCTCAGGATGGGTGTAAGATGAGAGTGCAGGACAATGGCAGGGAAAGATGGGGAATAAACAGAGGAAGGAGGCTATATGGCGCAGGTAGCGAGTGGCCAAGAGCAAGAGCAGGGACCAGGAAGGCAGCCACAGCCCAGGCGGACACAGCTTCCCCGGATCATCTCCTCCTCTACCGTCTGCAAGAACCCCTCCCGCAGTCCTGCCAGAAAGCTTTGTTGTTCATCCATACTTTTAAGTTAGAAATATTTTTTAAAGTTAGAAAAATATTCTAAATATTTCGGGGAGACCCTCCTCTCCATTAACCCTTTTGTTTGGGTGGCAGGTATTATTTTACAACACCAAACTGTGTCTTTTCTCTCTGAGGCATATCCCTCCTGTCCCTGCCCGCTCGCCTGCCCCCACTGGAGTGTGGAGTTACCTCACGGGGCAGAAGAGGAGGGTAGGACCTAAAAGTTTGTCAGCCCCTCCACCCCCTCCACCCCTGCCCTAGGGAAGGGTGAGGAACAGGGAGGAAATGACAACTGGGGTCCTGAGGACCAGGGGATCCACCCATCATTCCCAGTAGAAAGGGAAGGGTCATGCCGGGAATGGCCACACAGCTGAGACCCTCTAGGCAGAGGGCACCATGGGCAGCTGGGCCCCCATCCTGTGCTCCGAGCAAAACAGGACACAGAGTGGGACCCACTTGATGCAATGGGCTGTGCGGAGGGGGACCCGTGGGATGGTGAACAGAGGCCAGATGGGCTCCCACCCATTCTTTGGCAGGGGACAAGATCCAGGAAGTGTGACACATATCAGAGAGGGCTAGAGGACCCTGGGAAGGATAGAGGGTTTCTCTCTTCCTTTCCGTTTTCCAGCAGTCGCATGTGAGTCTAACGCTAGTATTGTATTGGCTTGTAATGTACTATATACTGCACACTTCGATTTGGGGGATGAAATGTATGCCCAACATCTCTGATTCTTTATCATTCTCATAAAACATGCTTAGACCCCCAGAAGAATAGCAACTTGGTGCAGGGAAACTAAAGCAGGGCATCTCTGGCTGTCCCCAGGCTCCCCCGAGCCTTGCTGTCCCACGGCTGTGTCCTAGCTACATGGGCTGTCTGTGCTGGGACCCAGAGGCAGCAGCGAGTCCACACAACCAGCAGACAGCTAAGCCAGCAGGGACAGGTATGGAAAACTAGTCAGGGAAAGATGCAATCATGACTGCATTCAGACATCCAGAACTAAATTCCACAGAGGCCAAACAGGCTTGACTCAAGAACGACCCACAGACTGTCCCACACTTTGTCCTGAAGGCAAAACAAACAAACAAAACAAAACAAAATAAGGCCAGAACAGGGCCAGGGTTGAAGAGAGTGCTAGGTGAAAATATGAAGAGCTCAAAGAGAATTGCCCTCTCTTAAATGTTCCAGAGATTCAGTGGCTGATCCTGGTTGCTACATAAGGAAACAAGTTTTCTTTAAGGAAATCAGTCCTGGAACCAATCCATCTTCATAAAACAAATTAACCTTTGGAGCTTTGTGAACTGGCATTGAAATGATTACATTAGGATAAGAAGAACACCTTTCCTATGTTCACTTGACCTCATAAGACTTAGATTCTACACAAAATAAATAATAATAAGGCAATGTACAGTCCCTGCCTCCCTAGACTAACTAGTTCTTACCCTGACACCCTTTCACACAGTAGTGCAACGACTAACTCACCTGCCGGTCCATGAGCTCTGAGGGTTGTGACGGTGTTTCTTCCTGTTCTAACCTTCACTGTTTACCACGGTGCCTGGTGCTAGTAGGTGCCCAACAGATGTGAAGCGAGAGAGGGATGGATGACCAGGTGGGGGCTCAACGGCTGGCAGATGACGTGTGTGTTGGCTACTGCCCCATTATTTGTGAGCCAACCCAAGTTAGGAACAGAGAATGGGTGGTCACAGCAGAGTGTGAGTGGTGGATCTAAGTAGATGTGCTAAGCCCCCAGGTCATACCTGGAGAGCAGGGATATCAAAGCATGTCTGATGCCACAGGCAGTGCATGGCAGCGGGGCATTCTCAAAAGTAGTAACATTCAAGGGTCAGGGCAGGTGATAGTATCAAGAATTGAGGGACAATACATAAGATCCCCTTGACTGAGAATTCTAAGTGCTAAGCAAATACTATAGTTGAGGGTGGAGCTCTGAGTCTAGTCATTAATCAGAAGATAAAATGGGACACCAAAGTCAAAGCCCACTTGGATGGGCCAATTTTTGATGGTTACATCTCCGAGGCACATGGCTACTGATGATGCATGGATATGGACCTTTAGGCAGCAAGACTGATATCGGCTCCCACCCCAGGATTAGAGTCCTCATATGCCCTCTGGGGATCCCATTCCGACTCTTAAATATGCTCACCCTCTCCCTTCATCAGTGATGCTCAAATCTCTCTCCCATTAGAAATAAATACACCATTCAACAAATAAACTTCCCTTCTTATAGCCAATGTTGCTGTACAAGAGTCTCCACTTCCTCACTTCCTTTTCACTCCTCTTGAGCACACCCAGCTGGGTACTTTTTTCTCCACTCATGAGACGGCTGACACTGAGGACAGTGACATCATTGTTGCTAAATACAGAGGACATATTTCAGGATGTATCTCACATGCCCTCTGCAGCACCCGTCATCCCCGCCCGCTCCTCTGCCTTGACTTCCATGCCATCCTATGGGTTTCTGCTTACCTCCTGCCTCTCCTTCGTGGGCTCCTCCTCTGGCCCTTTCTTTCCAGAATGTTCGTGCTCCTTCTGGTTTTCCTGGGGGCTCCGCTCTCACGGTGTACACCTTCCTGTGAGATTCCCTTGGCCTCAACCTCAAGACGGTAATGACTCTCCAACCCATATTTGACCCCAGATTTCTCTCCAAATCAGAATACCTGTATACATATCCTATTTCCTGGACATCTCCCCTTGGGTATCTATAGACTGAAGTATGCCATTTTGACTCTATCATTCTGAGGCAGTTTGATCTTAAGGACCACAGCGAAACTGACAAGGGCCAAAATGAGACACAGTATAGTTTGCTACAGATGAAGCTGACTTGAGAAAGACATATTGGTAAATTCAAGAGCGCAAAAATTGTTTCAGGAAAATAATAGGTTTGGCTAATAAAATGTTAACAACTACAGCTGACAGTTACAAAACTAGCAAATGGTAAGAATTATTATTGCTCACAACCTGATGAAAAAAACAAAAAGATTTGTTAAGAATTTAATGTATAAAATTTGACATGGTAAAAATAGTGGACCTAAGAGGAAACTTGACATGGAGAAAGAGTCCATCTGTAAAAATTTGATAAAGATGAAGAAAAACAAATTGAAAAATCTAGCTTCCTTGCAAAATGTACATAAGATTTTTATCCTGATGGAAATAATGTTGATAAGATAAAAATAAAAGTAGAAACAATTAGAAACAGCTTAAATATGCTCTATAGAAAATGGATCAAGGAATTAAATTGCCTTTATAGAGTTCACCCTGGAATAAATATTTGTGACAAAATTCATTTGCGTTGAAATCATACTAACAGAAATGTTCATATTTGAGAACAATACAACCAGCAGGGTTAAAACATACAAGAGCTCAAAACTGTGGAGTCAAAACGTCTTGACCATCCCATGGGTACTTCAAACTCCAGTTTCCAAGCTGAACTCAGCTTCC
This sequence comes from Manis javanica, assembly GCF_040802235.1. Taxonomy (NCBI): domain Eukaryota; kingdom Metazoa; phylum Chordata; class Mammalia; order Pholidota; family Manidae; genus Manis; species Manis javanica. The sequence continues at coordinate 162,353,957 of NC_133160.1, forward strand.
CTTCCCCATCTACAGCCCAAACCACTTCTGTTTCCTCTTCCCTGACTCCTCTTTCCATCTAACCACATCCTGCCTCTTCTGGCTCCTAAATATCTCTCCATATGTCCTCATCACCCCATTCCCACTGTAATTCCTGCCATGGAGGCCATCACCACTTCTAAACAACAGCCTCTTAACTGGTGATTCCCTTGCATATCCAAACCATTCCATACCCTGCAGAGAAAGATCTTTCTGAAGTGCAATCAGATCATATGCTCTTCACAGGTTTCCTCTGCCCTGCGCCTGGCCTGGCATGCAAGACCCGTCATGGTATTTACAGCTCCATGCTTAACCCCATGCCTCCCTTTGCGTCTTGACTTACCAGCCTCTCTCTGGTTCAAAGGCACCACATATGCTTCCCTTTCTATTCAATTCCTGCTGCCTTCCCCAGAGCCCCAGAATCCCTATGCTAGTGAATTCCCAACCTCCTTCAAGAATTACATCGCTATTGTCTGTGTTCTTATATTACAAAGTTCTCAGGATAGGATCATGCCTCAAGCACCATTAAATTCTTAGTACCATGAGCAGTGATTGACATGTAATAGGATCTCTCTATGTATCTGCTAAACTGACGATGGATCTTACTTAATCTTCACAACAATCCTGCACAGCAGGCATTTCTACCCTGAGTGAAAGAAACTCAAAGAAGGTAAGCAACCTCCCCAAGTTCCCATTGCAAGTAAGTAGCAATTAAGATTTAACTTAAAACAGTTTAACTGTAAAATGGGTGTTCTTTTTCTTCCAACATGTAAAGCCTCTTAGTTGGGATCAACTAAAATACAGATATGGGGACACAGTTGCTACAAATTCGCCATTGAGAGTTAACAGGGGAGGATAACGCATTAAAAATTAGAATAACACAGTGTGGTCATGCGGTTGTAGATGCACTGACAGTGGGTATGTACAGAAAAGAGAATGGCCCTGTGGGAAAGGGAGGCTAGGGACAACTGTGAGGGGACTATTAGAACAAGGGTTTAAAGGATGAGTAAGAGTTTGACTAGCAAAGTTGGGAAGTGAATCCTGGGCAGACATAGAACAGGAGCTAAGTTTTCTCATACATCAGTTGCTGCATTAGAATAAGCTTAAGAAATTAATATTCCCTGTGAGTGTAGTATAGACGACAAAGCTGCACAAGCCAACATTCCAACATTTCAAAAACGCTAAGTGATTAAATGTATAAAAGCATAAGTGCCAGTGAAGAGGATTTCTCAGAAATATTGAGCATTATGCTGAAAGCATCTTTCTTGGCTGCTGCCAGAGTCCTCAGGCAGGCCATTATGAGCATATTTCTTCATCCTGTACCTCATCAACCTATTTTGCTGTGTTCCAAGTCCTAATGAAAATTGCATGCCAACTGCCAAAGTAAAAATGCTTACATTAAAATAATAAGTGTCTAGATTAAATGGCTCAAAGACGTCTGATTCCAAGTTGACATACAGTTCTTACCCCACCCCATAACTGTAGGGGGAAAGGGCTGAGACTCAGACATAACATTTAATAAATAGTTCATTTTTTCAATTTATCATTATTCAAAATAATTGAAACTTTAATGTTTAAAAAAGTCAACTTCCAAGCTATCATCCCATTTTATCAAGGAATGATTTGATTTGGGATTTTGAGGTGAAATGTGATAGTCTATATGTGAAGAATACATTGCTTCTCATTTCAATGTAACTGTGATTCCCTGTCAAAACCTAATCCTTTGACTTACAGCCAAACATTTAAAAAAATATTTGTTCTACATGTGTTATATTGAAATATATTTTCAGGAAAAAAGGTGTTGGTAATAGTTGCTAGCTAGACAGTGGACTTGTACACTGAGAATAAGGCTTAGTACATAGTAAATGCTCAGTAAACATGGACAAATGTTCTAACTGTTCAATAATGATGGGTAGTAGTGGACACAAATGTCACTATATATGAGGCTCAAAAAATACATAAATTATTCTTCAAGTTGTGAAGAAGGGCCAAGGTAGTGTTGGCAACCTTTTAGTCCTCTAATTCCCCATTCCACTCCCAGACCATTCTTGCCCATTTTTTCTGTCTAGTCAATGCCCTGCTCACCCACCATTTGTTTCCTGTGATTTAGTCCTGGAAACTAAAACTCAGTCTTCAAGTTCTACTCAAACACTACTCATCTTCTCACCTCTCTCAGTAAGCTTGTGCTTCTCCAGCTGGCTGTCAGGTCCTTTAGTTACCTCCTTTAGCCCCGTTTTCCTTGGAAAACACATCTTCCAAGACCCACTCAAATGCCACTTCCTTCTAAGCTGTCCTGGCTACCCAAAAGAATAATTAATCAATCTCTCCTTTAAACTACCACCACACTTCACTCATTCCTCTCTTGTAGTAATTAACTCATTGCCATGGAACTCCTCGTGGAGAGGAAACACATCTCACTTATCTTCATTACTCCAGGGCTTTGCACAGTGCTTAGCACTTAAGAGACAGTCAGCCAGTGTTCACTGATTAAGAAATACTAGTCTGTTGCTTATAGGTAAGTAATTTAAGGTAAACATAATTTAGAATAGGGTACCTGAGTTCATGAGAAGAAAAACTATATTACAAGTTTATGCCAAGTCATTTAACTTTAGTCTAAAATTATTAAGAGATACCTAAAAATTTAATAATTCTAGAACTGAAAGGAAATTTTGAGAAAGTCTAGCCCACCCTTGGCCATCTGGATGGGGAAACTAAGGCCGATCTCATTCAAGCTTTCATGACTTAATAAGTGGCCGTACAGGATCCTAACGTAGGCCTCCTCACTCCAACTTTATAGTTTTCTCCGTTTTACTCTACTGTCTATTTGAAGACTTTTTCTAGTCTACTACTATCATTTGAAATTAAATACTAGGGTTTAATCCCAAACAAATATTAAACCCACTTTGGCACAGAAGCCAAAATATAAAAAACAAAAAAAATTGTTTTGAGAAAACCATCCGTCAGCTAGAAACTTATGTTTGCATGGATGAATCCACCTGTGTGTTTATCTAGGTCCCTGAAGGATTAACAGACACTGCGTATCTGAAAATTTGGTTTAAAAATTTACACAGTAGAAAATCCTTGCTGATAATGTTAGTTTAAAAAAATATATCCTTAATATAAAGAAAATTATTTGCTTTCAAGGGCGCAATATATTTTTCAAGTTGTGAAGAAGGCCCAAGGTAGTGTTGGCAACCTTTTAGTCCTCTAATTAAAAAATATATATCCTTAATATAAAGAAAATTACTTTTTTCTCTTCATAAAACGGTTATACTCTTCATAAAACAGAACACTGTCTTTAGAACACCAGGGAAGAGACCATACCATACCAATTAGGCTTTCTTTATGGAACATTATTAAAATGCTGATGGGAAAAAATGGCAGACAATTTAGAGTGGATATTAAGTTGTCCAACATCAATGAAATCAACTTATTTTTGTACCTTTAATTACTTATATGAGTAATTAACAATACAGAACAATTGTATGGTTTACATTAAGATGAAGTAGAAACAGTAAAGAGTATATCAAGCTTGTAAAAATAAAATAAAATCGCATGAAACTTAATATTGTTTAGAAAAAGGATATGTAGCTATGCCAGATCATAATTTCCAGCATAATAAATGTTAAAATTTAATATTTAAAAATGGTCACAGCACTAGAAATGGATTTTTCTTTATACAATTGGTGTTATGCAAAGCTAAGTGTATGGATGAAAGGTCAGAGTGATGGTGAAGAGATAAATAACCAGCATCTGATTTAGCCTCATTTTTCTTAGCAATCAAATATTTACATGTTGTAATTTACACGAATTATACATGCCAGATTTTTAACCGCAGCATATATCTGTCATCATTGGGCATATGCTCAGGAGAATGTGAATTAATGTTAGTATTAGCTTAGGTAAAGCATAATTAGGAGGATCAAATTGTCCCAAGAAAAGTGTTTTCTAAAGCCACAAAAGAGCTTTTTAATTGCTCTTTTGGAAAATTAGCCCCAGTACAGTTCTCTGCCATGAACTGCACACCCATTACAGAATTTATTAAGCATATATATGGAGAATAAAAGGTAAAAGTTATTCATTTTTAAAATTGATACTAAATTAGAAAATGTCTGAAACAGAAGGATTTTTACATATAAACATAAATTTAGAATATTGAAAAGGAAAACATGCATATAAAAGAGCAATTTGAAAATCTAAGGTCTTGAACTCAGATAAAACAGATTTCTAACACCTGAAAAGCAGACACCCTAAAAGGAGGATTGTTTTGAGAACCCAAGAGTCTATTAGGTATCTGCAATACATTTTGGTAACAAAGACAAAAGAGAGATAAATATTCAAGTCTGCATAAGAAGAGATAAAATTTAAGCAACAGATTTTGATAAGACCCAGAGAGCACATTCACTTTTAGCTATTTCAGAAACAAAAAGGAGAAGGAAACAGAAAAGAGTATTAGAATGGAAACACTGACTAATGAGCAGAATGAAAGCTAACTACAGGATAGGAGGGCATGATAACAGCCCAAAAGAACTTAAAGGGCATGGAAGTAAAGAGAAATATTATTCAGTAATCTTGATCTATGAGAACTGAACTAGAAACAATACAAAAAGTAAAAATTTATCCTATGGCTCATGTAAAATTTTCTGATAACCAACTACTTACTATTTGATAAGTGGCCAAAAGAAGCAATAAATAACTCACCAACCAGGGAGTAATAAAAACAGGACAATTAAAAATTCTGCAAGGCAAAATCCAAAAGGGGTCACAACATGAACTAAGTGGTAAGTAGAATCTCTGCTGCATGAATTCTACAATCAAACTCCTTGGTAAGCTGGAATTATGAAGGATTTGACAGTTATCAACAAATTTACTGAAAGGTCTGAGTTCATTCTGCAAACAGATTCTTGTTAATTAAATGACTAAATGATTAAAACCGTTCTAAACTGACACATCTATTTTCTTATGGGGACAGTGAAAAAATGAACAAAGTTCTTCCTCCTCAGAGAGAGAAATCTAGAATGGAAAACTTGTTAAGTCAACACGTTGGTCCCTTTCATCAGTATTTTGGAATTTTCCAGAAATTTAAAATCTAATATGAAAGAAATCTTATAACTGATCATGAATAAATGGTTCTATTGGCCAAAAAAGCATAGATTTATGTTCATACACTTTTATTACAAAAACAGACCCTACTTTCAGGACTTGAGAATATTTTTTATAAACTATCCTCTTTAAAAAATACAGTTTTTAGGTCCTATTTAGAATGGTTTCAGTCCTCTATTTTTGTGCCAGAGAAATGCTTTTAGAAATAAGATTTTCCTTGTGACCATTTTAGTTAAGCTGTAACAGGTACATTAGATTCAAAGACACATTATTCAATTTGTGCTATATTTCCCAGAAACAAATTGAGTTTATGTCTTTTAGAAATCCATGGAATAGAGCCCAGACAGGATAAAACATAATGAGTATCAGTCCAAAAATGATTGCCAAAGATAGAAAATATTATTACTGAAATTCAGAGATTCAAAAGGTTTGCTCTGGGCCCAGTAGTGTATTTCTTTAGAACATCAGTTGCAAAGCTGTTCCCAATTTTTAAAAAATCAACACTTCTCTTTGAAAACAAAACAGTAAATGAGTTAAATTCAGCACCACACTTTGTGAATTAGACACATGGCATCTGTGGTTTAGAAAACAGAAATGATGTACTGCTGAGATAAATTTTCAACTGAGAAATATAATATTAAACTGTACTCTCCTCAGTGGTTGAATGTACACTACCAAAATTAACTGTACAACAGTTATCATCTCAAACACCATTTCAGGTGCTATGAAATGCCACCTTAGCAGTGTTCTTAGACAGGCATGCATAGGTATATGAAAAATTTGTTTAAAATGCAGACACCCTAATGAGGCCTGGGGTGAGGACAGTAAAGGGATGAGGAACTGATGCATAGATCATAAATAAGGTACATTATAGACTTATACACCTTTGATGTGTTATCAATAAAGTTACTGCATTTGAATTTGCCACATTCAAATTTTAGACCTAATTACAAAGTCATTTTGTAATTAAGAATTTCATACTTTTCTACAAATCTTCATAATGTCGACATATCTAGCTATTTTTAACTCAGGGGTCCATGAAATCTGAAAAGGTGTTTGTAAGGATTTTATCCCAAAATTTTGGAAGAGGCCATCAGTCTGATACCCTGTAGTAGGGAAAATGAAGCAGAGAGGTCACATGCGTTAACTTAGGTCAAAGATTCTTTAATTAGAGAGTCAGAAACAGTCCAGACCTTCTCTTGATACAGGATTCTTTCAAGTCATCAGAGTACTTGATTTTGTTACTCAAGAAAAGTATATAGAATTAATTTCAAACATATTTTAGGGGCACTATACTAGAAGTGCTGTCAAGAAACTCCTTTGTACTTGAAAAGCCTATTCAGTCTAAATGAAAGGAAGTATTCATAGTTGCCATTAAGGAGAAAGAATAAAGTGAAACAGTGGTATTTTTCAGGTATTGTCCCATTTACCAATGAAAGATACTAAGAGCCAAAGTTTAAAGGCTTCATTCAGATAATTTTCTGGAGTTTGAATCCACGATTCACACACAATGAATTCAATGTGTTTTGTTTAGTCACAAATGCACAAATCTTAAGTCTTTAATTATTGAAATATGAAGTTATGTGATTTATTTAAAAATGTATACTGCTGACCAAATTTCCATTCTTTGTAAAAATGGCATTTTGTGTTTTGCTGTTTTCAAGACACAAGTTACATGGTATATAGTATAACCAGAAGGCCCAAGAATACTTAATAATGTAGCTATTTTTTACTATAATTTAATCATAGTTATTATGCATGTATGTCAAAATATAATTTTGGATATATAAATCCCTTTCTTATGTAAGAAAGTTTTCTTAACTCACTGAATTTTTTTCCGGATCTATTGTTTTCATCTAAGACTTTCCAACTTCTCATTCTTGTTCATCACTTTCCTCTGTTGAAAATGTTTTCCACCAGTGGAGTTTCACCAGCGGCTAGTAGTCACGTTAACACACCATCTCACTGCTTGCTGAATTAATGTTTAAGTTGGGTTACTGTAGCTCACTGTCATCCAAATCCTGTTTTTATTTTATAACTTAACTCAGAATGCTATGTCTCTTTAAGGGCAAGGCTTCTCATGGTTTTGAAATACTCCTCGTTTTCTAAAGGTGCTGTTTTGTTTAGGCCTATATCCATTTACAACTGATACAATGAACATTATAGCATTTTAACTGCTATTTATTTTCCTCAGAGAATTGCTGGCTTTTCTATGTAACTTTTTCTTACTTAAGATTATTTGAAACTTAGTATTTTGAAGGTTTAGAATACATATTTGAAAATGCCCTTTCCTGGATTCTGAGTAAGTTGCAATAGGTTGAATTAATTCCAAAGAAACAATCTCATATACAGTAAGAATTGATGTTAGTTCCCTGCTTCGGGGCCTTTTTAATGCTAAGTGAAAAAACTATATTAATGCTTGTTTTAAAAATGCCTTTTGGTATACTGAGTTCATTATAGGTTTGTTTGAAATTGTGCAGTTTTCACAAAGTGTCAGATAAAGTAATGCAGCTCCAGTGAAAACACCCAGTTGAGAAGCTCCAAGTTCCTCAGCTTTCCCATTCCCACTCCGCTCCTCCGGGTGACACCCTCGCACCCAGCCCTCGCACAGCTGCTCCCTTCCTCTTCGCACAACCTGTCACAGGTGTGTTTCCACCTGCCTCATCCAGAAAATGAGAGAAATCCGATCTTACAACTGGCTTCCTTAGGGACAGAATTTCAGATTCCTGCCCTTCCCGCTCCTGCTGAGTAAAGACGGGGCACTATGCCAATAAATGCGGTGAGACGGTTAATGGGAACTGACAAAATCAAGCAATAAAGCCGACTCCCTTTTTGACAACCAATAAATAATGGAATGGGGATGGTTTTACACCATATAAGATCAGAGAGTAATAGGATTTGAGTTGCAAGGAGACTTAGAGGCCAAAAAATTTCGGTATCTTTTTTTTTTTAATGATTCTAAATATTTGACCAGAGCGTCTGTTTCTAAGTGATTCACTAAAGATCGGTTTTGACCAAGTATAACAAAAACACATTCATGGAGGATGGTCACAGGAGTCGAGAAATGGAATCCTGTGAACTGTGCCGCTCCTGGGGGATAAAGCCATTGCCATTCCGAAGGCATTGGCTCCTTTTTTCACAGGGTGGGCGGAAGGTCAGTTCCCCGCTTCGGGGCCTTATTAGTTGGTCTTGGAGGTCACCCTTGCCTCTTACTCCGCCTGATGTCAGGCGGTCAGGACCCCCAGGATGCTGCCCCTAAGAGGCCACTCGGTTTATACCTGCCGACCGTTTGTGACCAGGTACTTTCTAGTCACAGCAGAACCCTCAAGGTGTCTGATGAATCACCACGAGCTCGATTTTGCTCTATTCATATCCGTTTATATCTGGTTCTCAAATTTTGGTCTAGCTAAATCCCCAGACAGCTTCACGTTAGGGGAAGAATTACAGTTTCCCTTTTGCTAATCAGAAAGGTAATAGAGGCACAGATGAGTTCTCAAGCTGGCAAACGGGAAATCGACCGGCCACGGTCCCCCTAACGGGGCGCGCAGCAGCAACCACGCCGGAAGCGGGCGGCAGAGGCCCAGACCCTTCCCCCAGCGCGGGCATCTCACTTTCACCCTGCGGCGGGTGGTCTTGCCCGTGCTCGGTGCGGAGTCACGCGCCAGAGCTTCAAAGGACCGTCCGCCCAAGTAGAGCGATCGCCTAGGCGATGGAGCAAGGACATGGCGGCGGCCGAGCCATATCCCAACCCTAATCCCGAAAGGCAGCCTAGCAGGTCCGCGGGCGCGTAAAACGCGTAAAGCCCGTAGCCTCTCGGTCTGAGTCCCTGAGGCCCGTCGCGTCCCTTCCGCGCCCCCACCTGTTGGACAGCATCCCCGAGCTCCTTCTGGCCCAAGTGCTTTGGAAGCTCAACGGAAACCCAGAGGCCAGGGAATGCGACGAGCGACCATAAATATGCAGAAGAGATGGAGGCCCAGAGCGGTCGCGTGGGGCCGGGCCTTGCGGGGGTCGGGGACCTGGAGCGCGGCCCTCGCTGCCACGGCCGCACAGGCGGTGCTAACACCGAGCGGGCGGCGCCGGCGCACTCCGGACACCGAGCCTGCAAAAGGGGCCCCGGACGGGCGGCCGGACACCTCGCAGACGGCGGGCAGCGGGCGCAGCGGCCGCCGCCCCGGGGCTCCGTAACCGACCCTCGGGCCGCCGCCACCCCCGCCACAGCGGCCGCGCCCGACCCGCTCCCGCCGGGCCCCCGACCCGCGCCCCAGAGGCGCCCGCTCTCCCCAGCCTCACGGCCCGCCTGCATGGAGCCCGGCGCAGTGCCCCGCACGGCCGAGCCCGCCGCGGCGCGGGAAGCCACCGCACGCTACGGCGAGGGCAGGAAAAAGATGGCGGCGGCCGTGGCAGCGGCAACGGCGGCGGCGGCCTCGCACACGCCGCTGACGCCAATGGCGCGCGTCGGCCGACGGGCCGCGGATGGCGGCGGCGGCCCGGGCTCCGGCGAGGGGCGGGGCGAGCCGGGGAGGGGGCCGGCCGGAGGCGGAGGCCGGGCCGGAGGCTGGAGGGAGGCAGCGGGGACGGTTTGTTGTGCTCGGAACATGGCGGGCGTCGGGAGCGCGGCCGCCCCGGGAGACGGCGGCGGCGGCGGAGCGGACGGGCCGGAGCGGGACGGCCGCGGCGAGACGGAGCAGCCGGGCGGCGGAGGCCACGGTCCCCCGCCCGCGCCTCAGCACACGGAGACGCTGGGCTTCTACGAGAGCGACTGGCGGCGGGAGCGGCGCCGCAGCCGCGCAGGTGAGGCGGGCGGGCGTCGCTAGGCCGCGGCCAGGGCGCCGAGGGCAGCGGGCGCCGCCAGGGGAGCCGCGGGACGCTGGGCCGTGAGCCCCGGAGCCGCCCGGGCTGTGCGCGCCCGGAGCCGCTGCGGCCCCGAGGCTCCCCCGGCGGCGCGGCCGCTGACAGCTCCCCGGGCGTGGCCGCTGCGCGCCTCCGAGGCCCCGCGGCCAGCGCCGGGTCAGGTGTGGCGGACGGGGAGGGCTGCGGCCCGGGAAGTTCTGTTCGCGGGCACTTTACTGCCCTGAAAGGTCTTTCAGAAACACGCCTGGGGTGTCCTCACCCCTCGCTAACCCACGTCTCAAGGAACTCAAAACTGAGACGCTCAAAGCTGATTTTTAAAGTATCTTCGTGCCAAGGTGACTTTTTTCTTATGTATATTAAGAGAACTTGAGCCATAGAAGCCTGTTAACTTGTCCCCCAAATATGTGTTTCACAGCCGCAGCGAGCAACGTGGTAACAACCGTGAAGTTCAGTACTTTAGCCCGGAGCGAAAATATTTAGTAGTCCCCACAATGTTACCTATAACTTTTCCTAAGCGAAACTTAAGCCACTTAAAAAAAAAAATTGGCTGCCTAGGAAAAGATGCACGTGTGACTCCTGCCTACTTCACTGACCGGTTTAAGTCATATTGTTATCTTTTTAAGCAATAGGATTTTATTCTTATTTTTGAAGGATTTTAAAAAATTGCATTTGTGTTCATATTGCAGTTGTGTATTAGGTTTAAAAGGGGAAGGGAGATTTTGATGTGTGTTACATTGAATATAGAGTAATCGCAACATTTTAATTCTTACCTAATTCTAAGTTTTGAACAGCAACTAAACGATAATAACTCCATTACATTTCTTACAATTAAAAAATCGTTTCTGGTGTGCAGTAGGGGCTGTGTTAGCCAAGATTTCTTGTAGTTCCTGCAAATGAATGCTCAAGTTGTAAGGCTTACTGCATCATTGATCATTGATTGTCTTTGGGTATTGAAAATGTAGAGTACTTACATGCCGTAAGGCTGATCAGGCGAGATCCTGACCGATCTGCCAAATCTCAACAGCTAGACATAAGTTAGATTTTAAAGAGGTCTGTATGTTTGATAAATTAAGTACAGACTGTAATGTACCTTGTTCAGTCTTTTTCCATTAATCACTTAAAAATTCTCAACTGTTTAGTTTGGTCGTCTTGCAAGAGTATTCACTTTCTGAAGTGGCAGGATCTAAGACAAAGTATTAAATCTCTCAGTTGTCTGTTTACTTAAACTTGAACCTTAAGTGTACTTTAGTGCAAATAGAAACAACTGTGGCCAGATTTCACTGTCATTTAAAAAAAATATTTCTCAGTGTCAGGAAAAACATTTTAGAAGCCTTTTTTTGTTGTTTGCATGCCCAGAAAATGGAGTTGTCAGGAGCCTTTTGATGTGCACAGACATCTGGCTCTTGGTGTAACCTGTGACACCGTGCCCCTAGCCCTTCCTGGGGCGGGGCTGGTACCTGGTGCCATGGACTTCTGTAGACTTCACACCTCACACACGTTCTTCGTCAGCATGGGTTACCTACTGGTCATGGTTTACTCAACATGTTTGAAGCTGGGCTTCTAACCCATAGTTGGAGAAAAGTCATTATCAGGGAGACACTGCTCACTTTACTGGTTGGGGGTAGTCCTTATCATTTCCCAAATAACATTTGTTTTGTGTGAGAAGAGATGACATTGGCAACTCTTGGGGATCAGGACTTAGGAATCAGGAATATTTCAGCTGGGGTCACCAGTGGGTGTTGTGCCACCAGGGCCTCTCCATGGGCCCATTATTATCTCCCCCATGTCTGTGTGCTGCTAGTCACACAGCTCTTGCCCCTGCTGGCATCCACCCTCTAAGTCTAATGTCGCATTGGTCAGAGGCATCATCGTTGGACACTAGAATTCTTTAGGCCGTTCAAAGATGCCCAGGCTGCTAAGTGCTTCTGCGTGCACACTTATCCTCCAACATTGCTCCCTCCACTGTTGGGTAACCTTTCCTTCTTCTGTCCAAAAGTTAGAAAACGATAGCTGGCCTGGGCCGGAGGGCCTTTGAGTGGCACCACCTAGCGACCTGGGAGAACCACTTCTCCTGAATCAAAACGTCGTCCAAGGCTAGGTGCTTGCAGTTCCAGTGTCACTTGTCCATTTTTTATTCTTTGGTGCTGCCTCTGATATTCTAGTCCTCCTCTCCGATTTACGGCAACTTTTGTCTTTCCTTTTGGAAGTTATAATTTTGCTGTTTTGGCGGCCTGACCATCAGTTAGTTCCAGAGTCCCCTTCATCATTTCTGCCAAGGTATTTAGGGCACTTGTAAATAAGAGATTTGTTGGCTGTCCTAACAGCGTGGGATTCCATAAATGAATATACAGATTAGGTGCTTATCCAAACCTTCTCCATCTGAGTAAAATACTTCAAAACATAGTATTTGAGGTTCATATTTTTTGTTTTGTACCTGTCATTGTTCATTTACATATTGGAAAATATATGTGAATATTTGTGTGTTAACAGATGTATATACCATATACATGTATCAATATAAAGTGTTAGCTTTCTTTTTGCTGCTCCTTTCAAATTCTTCTAATCACGTAATTCCCTGAACTCTCTCTCTGACTAACATGTAGCCTGGTAGTGGGCTGAAACTTTTCTCAGGTGCTAGTACTTATCGTACTGCAGTTAGAAATGGGTATCCGTTCATCATTCGTGTTTTCCTTCTCAGAATGGTATTGTGCGTTCCACCATTGCGTTATGCAGTCACTGGTCTCGCACTTGGTATAGTGGTCATCAAGAACTGCAGAGTCATCCCTTTTGTCTTTTTCTTACTCTTGATAATACTACCAACTTCTGTTATTCTTTTTGACATAAGACCAGATAATAAGTCCATATACTGTATTTTTGTGCTTGTTCCCCACTTCGCTCATCTGTAAAAGTTGTCGATGGGAGTGTTTTGTATAACCGTATTCCCATTTAGGAATCTAGCGGAGCAAGTCAACTTTGGTCTAATAATTAGGCAATCTGTTCTTGGCTTGGTTCGGTTGTTGAATGCTTTGTAAACTGTATGCTTGTTTAAACTGCTTGCCTAATCCATTTGGCTTTGTTTCATAACTCCACTACTAAATAGTTTAGTGTCTGAAGTATCTAAGTTGGCTCTGGTAGCCAGAGATTTAACAGTAGAAGACTTGGTGTAAAATAAGGATAACACCTGCTTGTAACGATGCAGCAACACCTATATAATGCAGGTGTTGGAGTACACACAGCGATAGGGATGGGCAAACAATAGTATTTCTGATTGTAACAGTGCCACAGGGCCCATTTTTTCATTTTTAAATGGTGACTTTTCACTGGCAGTGCTGAAGCTGTTGTCCATCTCTTCTGCTTTTCTCGTTCTGTACCAATTTTCAACTTCTTTACCTCCATAAGAGAATGGAGAATGAACAGAGGCAGGAAGAAAGACTAAAACCCAGAAAAACCAACTGATCATCTTTATTAGACGTTCCCACAAAAGATTTTGAGTGGGACAAAGATCTTAACTGTTTATATTCCCATATCCTAGTATTTGTGTGCTTAAAAATTTACATAGTTCTTACAAGTAACATTTTTATTTATCAGTGTTTGTTTTATATATATATATATTTATATTATATAGCCAGTATTTATTAATTTAACCAGTCCTCATCCTTTGTAGAATAATGTTACATAATTATCCATATGGCCCCAAATTTATTCTGATGTATGATTTAAGTCTGTTATTCTGAAATTATACTGTAGAATCTGTTAATTTCTCATTTACAAAGGAAAATCAGAATAACCATAACAATGGCTAAGAAATTACTTGGAGCAACCACAACCCTGATACACGTAAGGTAAGATTAGCTTCTTTTCTTCTGAGAAAGTATTGCTCAGCTTTTAAAATTTTCACTTGCTTAGCCAATACATGTAAATTAAACAATGAGAGGTTCTTCATTTTGGTCTTTGACCAGTTCAATATCTTGGCTTTTTTAAATGTTTAACTTCAACCCTGTTTATCCTCCAAAATTCAGCCTTAGCTGCTCATTTGTGGCCCAGTTTGGGGAATGCTTGTGTAAAAGTCTTTGGATGGACTATATAGCCTGGACTGTCAGATGAATGATACTCTGGTTCCATTTTTAGTCTTTAACCTTGTAACATTGTGACTTTGGAAAAAGTTACTACTCTTTTTGTATCTGCTTTCCACCTGTACATTTGTAATTTATGAATATTCTGCCTATTTTTTACTTCCCTGAATGAGACTATAAACAGTTTGAGGGCCTTAAAAACTTGAATGGTACCTTTACTACACTTGACTCAGGAAGGCAGAATTGCAGTTGTATTGATTCCTAGTTGGCCTTGTACAGGTGTGTCTCTATATTTGTCTAATAAGCTTACATATTTGTATAGTCAACTTACATTTAGTATTTTAGTGTAACCTTAGTAAAGTTATTATAAAAATTTTACATTATTGAAGACTATGAACATTTGCATGTTTCATAATGTTTCCCTAGCAATTAAACCAATAGTACTTTACAGTTTCTTAATGGTCAGTGGTATTTTAAGAAAGATATAGTTAGATCTATTACTGAACATATAGATATATTTATGATTACTCATTACTTTTAATTAATACCTTTTTATCCTGAGTTCCAAAAACAAGCTATGTCAGAAGACAAACATAGTATTTCTTCTTTTACGGATGAGGAAAAAGCAATTTATACTATATTTTCTCTCAATTTAAGATACTGGATCACAGAACATTTCTGTGGTAGGAAAGGAATGTTGATTAGAAATGCTCTGGAGGAATAGTTTATGATTGTTATTATTTTCCTTATATTAAATATTTACAATCGCCAAACCTTAGTTCTAATGTAGAAGCACTTATTTATGTAATTAAATAGAAAAATGCTTCTATTTTTAAAAGACTTTTACTGAAATTTCTTCTTAGTGAGAGCTGGATAAATAAACAAATTGATGGTTAAAATGGTTAAGTTAATATTTAAAAATAAACATCTGGAACATTTTAGTTTGGCAAATAATTTGCTCTTAAAATATAGAGACAGATGTTTGGCATAACAAATGAGAGTGACCCTTTTGCTAAGGAAGAATGAAATGCCACCACAGTATGGAAAAAGTTAAGGCACACTTAGCTGGCAGAATTCTTGAAGAGTGGTTCTCACAGATAAAAGAGCAACAGCCTTCCTAAATAATTAGCCAGGTGGCTACACCTAGCATCCCAGAACAAGTATTCAGTTAAGTCTGTAAAAGGTAGAACAATGTTTAAAACAATGAAAACAAACAGAAACACTGAAACACAGTTACATGTTGGAACTGAAGATTAAGTAGCATCATGCAGAATATGTCCACCGCCAGGGAAAGGTGGGAGTGAGCTTGACAAAGCAGGACGGACAGCTTAATAGCTCAGGCTGTGGGGCAACAAAATCCCCTTCTTCAGTGTGAATCAAAGGGCTCTTTCTGACTGACTGAGGCTAGATTAGGGCTAGGTCTTATATCATTGTCAGCTAGATGGATGATAATTACGGTTTAGGAGAGAGAGCATACAGAACTTGGAATTCAAAGATCTAGGTTCTAGTCCTAATTTGTCCCTTAACTTTTCAGTGACTTCAGACATATCTCTTAACCTCTATGAGCCTCAGTTTCTTCATTTGCAAAATATGAATGCCATTACCTGCTCTCTTTAGGTCTCAGGATTGTGAAAATTTTGCGCTGTAGTGTGTTGCCATAGCTTTGTAAACTGTCTTTTGCTGTAAAGTGGGAGGGTCCTAATCCTTTAAACAGGGCCAATTCTCCAGAAGTGGGGGAGAAGGAGGTAAGAGAAAGCTTTCTAAATATTTCACCCCATGAAGCTTGGTTCTTCTGTTAGTGTTGTCTTAACGTATCTTTTGAAACCATTCCCTAGCCCATTAGTATGGTGTTGGTTGTACACCAACCTATCCTTAGATTCAGAACTCACATGGGAAAGGTGAAGATATAAGGTACCTACTTTCAAAGAGTTCATAAGGGGGCCAGCTAATTAGCAGTGTAACTTCATAGAAGTAAACCCGGGGTGCTCTAGGGGAGCACAGAGAAAGGGGGGGGTTTAGAAGGGGCCCCAGTTTTCCAGAAAGAACACAGTGGCCTTTTTACAAAAGCATTTGAGACAATGACAGGCTAAACAATCTAGTGCCAAAAAGGATGTGCTTTAGGGATAGATTGCTTGATTTTGAATTCTGGCTGTACCATTTGCATCCTCTGTGACCTGGGAGGCCTCCTAAACCTCTCTGTACCTTTTTCCTTCAACTACAAAGTGGGCATAACAGTAGATCCTGCCTCATAATTATGAGGGTTGTACACTCAAAACATGTTTTTATTATTTGATTTTTCTAAGTTCTTACTTTTAAATTATCCATTGTATAGTCTAAATTGGTGTTTATAACTAAAATCCTTACATTTCTAGAGGTAGTATCCTGATGTAACACTGTTTTGTATTTACAATATAGTTAAACTTTCAGGGGTTTATAGTGTATAAATTGTTTGCAGAAAATTAATACTTGGTTACATGGTTTGTTAATACACTTATCTGTCATATTACTCTTATCCTTGGAAACAGGAATGCAGAAGTACCATTAGTAAACATTAGATAACCACTAACCCGGAACTGGTGAATACTACAAATCTTGTGAAATTAATAGTAAGTAGTTCAAGACATTGTGTCACACTTTGCAGTTTTCATATACTTTCAAAGACAAATCTCTCAGTCCCTCAACCATCCTATGTGGAAGGCAAGCAAGTAACACTGCTTGAAGCCTCAGTTTTCTCTTGTGTGAAGTTTTCTCTTGTGTGAAGTGATCTCTGACTTGAGCAGAGTCACAAGACTAATGCGTGACAGAGCTGGTGCCAGAAGCCCCTTCTTCCCATTGCTGATCTTGTGCTTTTCTTGAGGATCAAAACATAACAAAACTCTTGTTATGGTAAAAGCTCCATCATCTGCAGTCATCAGGGAAGACACCATTGTGGAAGATAATCTTCTAAATAAACAAGGGTATAGCTATTTCAACCTTTTGGATTAATTTGTGTTTTACAATTTTAAATTATGTGATAACCTGTTTCTGTATCTCCTTAACATGGCTGACATGCTAATGGGCTGCCCAGCTTCCCTCCCTGCACTTACTGTGAATAATGTGTCTCCCCTTCCCATACCCCAGGACACTCACTGGCTGTGACTACCTCGTGGCACCCTGTCCTCCCAGAGGTAGAGGTTTCAGTACCTGTTGGGTGACCCTATGAATCATTCAGAGACCCACAGTAGAGGCTCCTTACCATCAGTGGCTGCTGCATCCAGTGAGACACCAGGAAGGGGCTTGTCACTCTGTCTCTGCTGACTCTCCCAGGCTCAGAATAATTCTGTCTCAGCCATAGTTTCTCTTCTCAGAAATCTGGTATTCTCTGCTTTTGCTCCTTCTCATAGCTGGTTCTGTTTTTGTCCTCTCTCTGCCACACTTCTCTGCGATTTTTCTTCCTCTTCTCTCATCCATAGTCCTTCAGCAAGCATTTGATGAGCACCTATTATGTGCTGTGCCCTGCAGATGCAGACACTAAAGGAAAAGAACTACCCACAAAAATGAGTGTAATATGGTGCAGGGAAGCATGGCAGGGGCAGCTGCTGTGGGAGCTGAGTGAAGGAAAGGATGGATTCTGCCTGGGAAACCTGGGGATGTCTTCAGGGAGCAGGTGACATCTGCTCGTGTTCACCTGTGGAAAACAGCAAAGGAATTCCCAGGCCAACAAACAGTGGGAACCATTTTGCAAGACTGAAGAGTCATGTAGCTAGAGAGTCATGACCTAGAGATTCAGGGCAGGCAGGCTCGAGGCATGGCTGAAAGGATAGCCAGGTCCCAAGTTGTAAGGGATCTGGTGTCGCCACTGCTGAGGTATAGGACCATTCTTGGAGGCAATAAGAGCCACCGAGGGTGGCGGTAGCCAGTCTGTGAGCATGCTGAGTCTGGCTGCCCCGCCAAGTTAGGGCAAAGGGAGGGAAGATTGGAAAGAGGGTGCCAGCAGAAGCTTTTGCAGCACTCTGGAGAGAGATCATGAGGACCAAATGAGGTGGAGTGTGGAAGAAGGCAAAGTCAATACATGGTTCAGAAGAGGAACCCCTAGGGCTTGGTGCCAGAAGAGGGAGGTGGGCAGATTCAGCCCTGAGCTGTTCGCGTGGAACCCTGTTACTGGCAATGCTGTGAGCTCAAGTCAGGGCTGCAGGAGGGCATGGAGCTAGTGGGGAAGGTGCCAAGCTGGCTTTGCAGGTGAAGGTGGAGTCCGTGGGGGTTGCAGATGGTGTTGCCAGGAAGCAGTTGGAAATACAGGTTTAGGCTTTGGAGTCAGAGCTGAAGATATGGTGATTTCAGGATTTAGATGATAGTTCCAACCTTAAAATGCCAAGGACAATATATACAGGAAAAAAGAAAGAAAAAAGAAGGTGACGGAGGACATGTCAGAATACAGCCTTGAAGGATGGCTGGTGTTTTACTGTAACTCATTGTCTTGTTAGGATGTGGCAAACAGAGCACTGAGCCAGCAAACACTCAAGCGGAGGAGGAGCTGCCAGAGAGACGTAGGTCAGAAAGGTTGGCAGCTTGAGGGGCAGGAGAGCCACCGGTGGAGGGGCGGCAGGCAGGAATCGGGAGCCACAGTCGTGCTGCTCAGCGACTGTGGTGAAGTGATCTTTGGGGCTCCTGACTCACAGCTCACTGCATCGGTGAAGGTGGGTGTAGTGCAGCCTCCTGCTTTCTGAGGGTTCTGTTGCTTCTCAGGTTCTATGTGGAAAAATTGATATTTATAGATAGCAGCTAATTGAAACATCCTTTCCTTTCTAATTAGAAAACTGACTGAATGAGTAAAAGTATAATTTTTATCTTTCAGTAGTTCTGGCTGTCTTGTTTGCTTCTCAGAAGGCTTTCTTTCTCTCCTCTTCAGGCAGCAGCTCTTGTTCTGGATCTAGCCAGCCTACATCATATTAGAAATTCCTAACCAAAACTTTTACTCCACATAGATTTGGTTATACGAAGGCCTTTTAATCTGAACATCTGTTAATATACACAGTACAGTTCACATCTTGTGTATGGGGCTTCAACTGTAAATGTAGGGAAAGGACAACGCCCATGGTATGTGTGGTGACTTGGCCTGCCTTGCACAAGGCTAGAGTAGGAGAAGTCTGCTTTAGCTCCGTCTTTTCCAGTCCCCAGTAAGCCAAGGTATTGCCAACTCGCCAGATGGATTAGGAATCTGGCATTTAAAGAAGTGTGTCTGTGTGTAATTTTTTTTTTGTATAGTATAATCTCTCTATATAAGTAAGCTACTTGGCTTGATGCTTAAGAACTAGTAATCTGTTCTAGTGCCAGGAGGAAGTAAGCTGTTTCAGGCCCATCAGAATATAGTTAAGTCTGTTTATGAATCTTCCTGCAAGCTTTTCAAGGATATTTTTAACTACTCTTTTCCTCATACCTTCAGACTTTTAAATCCTGGCACTCACCTAGATACAAATCCTTAGGTCAATACTCATGAGTGAAATCGACCTTCCTTGATTGTCATTTTTTGGAAGGAATACCAACACTGCATTTGGTGAGAGGACCACAAGGCCAGCAGAGAGCAAAGAGGGCAGTTTGACACCTTTGGTATTCTGAGTTCTGAAGAGTCTGAGCCTCCTAGAGAATGAGAGCAGGTAGTAGTTGGGAAGTAAGGGGTCCTGTGAGAGTCACTGAGGGATGGGGTGTCAGAGAATCATAACATGTGGGAAATAGTTAGGACCAGACTATAACCACCTCAACAAGTCTGCCAGTTACAGCCAACTGCAGAGTACTGTTGACCCTTGAACAACATGGGGGTTAGGGGTGCCAACTCCCTGCTCAAAAATCCATAGGTAACTTTTGACTCCCCAGAAACATTACCAATAATAGCCTATGGTTGACTGGAACCTGGACCAATTATGTTAACACATATTTTGAATGTTGTATTATTAACACATATTTTAAATGTTGTATGTATTATATAGTATATTCTTATCAGTATGTATCAATATATCAATCACACATATTTTGAATGTTATATGTATTAGGTACTGTATTCTTACCATAAAAGTAAGCTAGAGAAAAAAAAACTTTCAAATTGTAGCAAATCTCTGAAAAATTGTCCAATATGTTTATTGAACAAAATCTGCACTCAAGTGGATTCATGCAGTTCAAACCTGTGGTGTTCGAGGCTCAGCTAACTGTATTCAGCCTCTCTTGGCCTCACTTTCCTCACCTGAGTCAGGAAGACTTGGGGTGAATTAGCTTCAGAAGAGCAGAGGAAGCAGGTGGACAAAGCCAAGGAAAGGGAGAGCTTCCATGTCTAATTGAGATTCTGCTTTGTATGACTTAGGATTATCATCTCGTTGGTAAGCCTTCTCCTAAGGAAATGGCATTATTCAGACACTTTTGCAGGATCTCTGAGGAGGAAGAAGGAAGAAGTTGTACCAATATCCCTGTTGTTCACTCCGGACAGTTCTTGGACTGACGCAATGCCTGTTAAGTGGCTTGGTCTCTTTCTGTATGTGTGTGTGTAAATAATCATTGATACATAAAATATCCATTTTATATATACTCGATGTCGACACTTTTTACCTCTCTTCTATCTCTCCATCAGTCCAAGTTCTGGATCAGCTATAACAACCAGGACTGCTCTTAAAAACACTTTTCTATTTTGGCTCATCGTAATCATTCCTTCTATATTCCTGTAGCATTTCACACAGAACAGCAATTTTCTTAACAATCTTTGCTATCACTTGTGTGTAACAGTTCAGTTCTGGGCACGGAATTATAGATTATTTTATTCTTTTTGTTTCACATATATATTATTTAGGGCCCCAGCTAGCATGTAAGTTCCTTGATAAATACTGTTTTTTTTTGTTTTGTGTGATTTTCTTTTTCTATAGAGCTTTCATTGTTGAGGTTCCTCAGTGCTGAACTAACAAGAGGGTACTTCCTTGAACATAATGAGGCCAAGTACACAGAAAGAAGAGAAAGAGTGTACACTTGTTTGCGAATACCAAAAGAATTGGAAAAGGTACCGTTTTTTTTCTATTACCAGACATCATTTTGAAAGTTATGTCAACATTTTATTTATCCAAAAATAACTGCAAACAGCTTGAGTTGAGTTTTTAAAATATTAAAATAATCTAATCGTAAGTAATTAAATATATTAGGGGAGTAGGATTTCCCATTGAGGAAGATGCTTTAAAGTCTGTGTTTAGTGTAAGATTCAGTGATTCTTAACTTTGCTACTTATTAAACTTACCATATTTCTATTTGTGTCCCATACAAATAACTTTCCAAGGAATTAATCTCTACTTACTCTAGATCTCTACAGTTTGGGTTTCCCAAAAGCAGTATTTTTTCCATTCAGCATGATAAATTATGAATTTCAGCCTTTTATAAGGTTTCAGTTTCTCAAAAAAACCCTCATAGTTAAAAATCTAAGGGGCAGTTTCTTTAAAGAACAAGATGATTCATTTCACTTCCTCACAGAAAATATCTCATAGGCTAAGCCTCATAACAGCAGCACGAGCTCTTTACACAGCATATTCCCCAGATTGTGTCTGTGCTGAGACCGGTCAGATATGACAAGAAGTATGCTCTTTTTCCTCTGCATTGCTAGAGTTGGTGAGTCTGAGTAATTCCAGAATTTCTGCTACGAGGAAAGAATTAAGAAATAATTTATATTAGAACATGTTTTCATACTTCTATAGCAACATAAAACTTATAATAGTTAGATCATTTCCTTAGAATCACATTTCCTGAGTGGCTATCAAAGAGTTCTGTTGTTTTGCTTTATCAGTATATTGTAATAAAGAGATGTGTGTGTATAACCATGAGAAGTAAGGATTGCACCGGTTTGACTGATGTCCTTTTATTTTTGACAATCCATCCATATGGTAGAATAAGGGAGTCAGGTGCAGAGAGACGTTTGGAGAAACATTGCTTCACACAGGTTCATATGCTGAGTTTTAGGCAGTCTTGTGTTAGGATGAGATTGGGAGCTGGGGGCGTGAGCAAAGACTTGGGAGGGAACAGCTATGACAATGTGGCAGGCCTTTGGTCCTGATCATTAGTCTGCTCAGTTGTTCCTGGGCTGCTGCTTTTCTGGGGGTCCAGGGTTCCGGAGGGACCAGAGCCTGTCAAATGAGAGGGGAGGTGGCAGAGCAGAGGCAATCTCTGCAGCTCTGCTCCCCCAGTGCAGCAGCCCTTTATTTTGTATACTGGAGCTTATTTAAGACTTTGTCTGGAGGGGGAGTAATGGTTCTTCCGCATGCAAAAAAAAAGCCAATTTATGTGTCTTTTTTAAAACACTTCAACCTGTTTTCAAAGCTCACCTTTTCCTTCCAGTGATAAGCCAAGAGGGGAAGTGTGAGGACACATTGCAGAGGCAGCTGGGCGGATGGTCTGCTGGGGCCTGCGTTCCTGTGCAGGATGGTGTCTGCCACACTCAGGTTCTACCACCTGGTCTCCACAGGGGGAGTCTTTTCTCCCACCTGTCAGAGCAGTTCTGGACTCCCCCTTTTCTCTGGGGAGAGCACACAGGGATTTGCCTCCAGTCCACACCTGACCGGACATACCCAGCGACCACTGCAAAGCAGGGCCATGTCTCTGAGCCCTTTGTTCACCCCTCCTGGGACAGAACTAAGTAGCAATGGCGACATCCCTTCATAATTCTGTCCCACATCCTTGTCACTTTGCCAGCATCATTGAAATAACAAGCAAGTTTCTGGGTAGATTTCTCACAGAAACTTGTAAGCATTTCTTGTTAGTTACTGTGAATATAAGGTGTCCTCTGGGGAAAATGCCTGCAGGTC
This sequence comes from Manis javanica, assembly GCF_040802235.1. NCBI lineage: Eukaryota > Metazoa > Chordata > Mammalia > Pholidota > Manidae > Manis > Manis javanica. The sequence goes on from NC_133160.1 coordinate 162,376,803, forward strand.
TTGATGAACTTTTACTATAAACCAGCATTTTTCAAACCACATGTGGTCCTTACGGGACCACTGATGGGTAGAGTAACCCATATGGTAAAGTGTAATCAATTAGGGTTTTTTTTAAAAAAAGAGAACAAAGAAAGTATCAGAGTGCATTGTCTGTACTAAGAGTAAGAATTTTTCATGAAACATTGGTTTCATGTGTCTGAATACAAAGTGTAAAACGTCAGAAAAGTTGAATTAACATTAGTCATGTGCAATCATAACAATGTTCAAATCCTATTTGTTTCCCATGCCAGAGGCTTTTGGCTTTATGTCTATTTTACAACATTTAATTTAGTCTTTTAGAATGACACCTCAGAAGCTTTATTGCTTAAAATGTAGTAAAGGATGTCATGTTTTTCAGTTTAGAGCAATTTCTAAGACTAAGTGAGATGTAGAGGAAAGCAGAGTTTGGGTTTCAGTTTAATTCTAGGCTTAAGTATTTCTTTTATCAGCATGAATTCCCTCAGATATCTCAAAGACCTTTATTTTAAATGAGTAGCGATTCACTTCAGGCTTTTATAAGAGTTGGGAGGCTGTTTAGACATTCATGTCAATAAATTATTTTTTATTGGTTTCCTTTGTGTTTACCTTGCCTATCCTAATATATATAATGCCTCACTCATTTTTTTCTTGTTTTTTGGTAAAAGCTGTGATATTTTTATCTAGCCTTTTCAGGAAGAGAAACTTGATAATTAAAGAGCACTTCAATTCTACAAGGGTTGCACATACTATAAAACATGTAATAAAAGTTCATACTTTAAAGTCAAGAGAAAGATGACCTCAATATTTCTTCCCAAACCTGTTTTTGAATGTAAAAAAAAAAAATCCCAGAGTTTTTGTGTAGTATTGTCAGTGGATAAACATGTTGTGTTTGACATTTAATAAAGGTGGATTGCTCATATATTTAAAGTAGTATTTCCAATTATTAGCACATTTTCATATTGGACTTTCCATTCTAATATAAAGGTATACTATGTCGGAGTGTTTTCTGGCTTCGGGGGAATGTTTCTTTTCCCCCACACATCCCCTTTCCCCCATGCTGGCACTCCCCTTGGGTTCTCATCCCAGATCTGTTACTGATTGTTTGTGTTGTCCACTTTGAGGGCTGCATTTTCCATACAACCAAGGAGGTTGAACTACATTCTGCATTCTAAGTACACAGGCAAGCTAGCAGGATGGTGAAAGGCATGAGTCCTAACGCCAGCCTGCCTGGGGTTAGTCCTGGCTCCATAGTTTATTAGCTGGAAAACCTTTAGCAATTCACTTCTGTCCACGTGCCTTTGTTTTCTCATCTGTATATGAATTTTTAATATCTTTCACAATCCTCACTTCATCAAGCTGGGGACTGCCCTGCCCTGGGAGTACCAGAGACACTTGGGAAGGCTTCTTGTCCTGAGGTTGCATCCTGGGGCTGTCTCTGCAGGTGTGGTAGCTCTCCTCTGGGGATCTGCACAGCAGGAGGTTACGGGGAGAGGCTAGTTTTTAAGGTTCCTTCTGTGTTGCACTTTTATCTCATGTTATATTTTTAATTTTCCTGTCTTTCTTGCTACTGAACTTGACTCTTCTAACCCTGCAAGGGACATGATTTTCTGACTCTCAGCCTTTTTGGATGCCTGACCACAGGCAGAAAGAGCCTTTAGAGAAAACTGTTTTCTTCCCACTTTCTTTTTAGCCAGACTGTCTTAGAGTGAAGCTTTTCTTTCTCATGAAGGATTTGGATAATAGTCCTGAGAGGTAACACACCTTACCATGCTGACATTTTCTGCCAAGCCCTCTAGAGTCTGACTTCAGCAGGCATATGGCTGGAGCTTCTGGTTAGGACAGACCACCATGCTCTAACTAGATGCTTTGTGAAACAGAGGAAATTTCTGCCAAGTGAGTGCTCACCACTCCATACCCTCCTTGACTCGGTCAGTTACATCCCACCTCTGGCACCATTTCTAATTGTAAAATATTAGCAGTTATCAAAAGGATTTAGTGCTAGTCACTGTCCTTAGTGTTTTAAATGTGTTAGCACAGATTCCCCATCGGCTCCTGAGACATATGCTATAAAAGGTCTGTTCCTCAGGCCCCATTATGGCAGTCTCATACTGACTTCCAGACAGATCTCACCTTCAGTCTGTGTTGGGTGGAAACATGTGTTAGTATATAATCTGTATTTGACCCCATAGGAACAATTTACCATGCACTATGTGCAAAATTATCCTTTTGTCATCTGTGTGAACAAAAAACTGCAGGTAATAGTAAAGGAATGCTCACCATAGTATTTTCTAAAATTCCTTGATAGCATTAAATGCTGATGTAGAGAGATACAGATCACTTATTCACCTATGTATTGATTTTTCTCTCTTTGTCTCTTTGTTTTGAGTACTTACATATTCTAGGCATTTTTACAGTATGGAAGTGTAGAGATAAAACCAAGGCTGGTGAAGGCAATAGCATGGTGATGAGAAAAAGAGGTCAACTGTAAACATGCATTTTAGGGTATGTGTAGGGAGTGGATTTGCTAGGAAGATCCAGAAGTCAGTTGTTAGGTACACACAAGAAGGAAAAATAGTCTGGAAGGACACTGGATCCAGGTTCCTTTGAATGGTTAAGTACAGAGTTATGATTAGCTTTGGAAGGAAACTCTTAAAATGTATTTCATAAGAATCCTTTTAGCTCTGTATATAGCACAGTACCTAACAGTGGCTTGAATACATTTCTTATTTTTCTGCCAAGTCTAGATGAAGGACATTTCAGTTGTTCCAGCAGATTAATGAGGACAGTGTGGACTCAAGTCCTTTCCATCTATCCATTTTGCCATCTTTGGCAAATTGGCTTTTGGTCCCTTTACATGTTGCCTTTTAATAGAAAGATGATAGTTGCGACTGCAGGAGTTCCATCTGCATTTATAGGCAGAAAGAAAAGGAGGTGGACAGTGCCACCTTTTTGACTGTCCCAGTTATAAAGAGTTATTCTATAGGTGCCCCAGCACCTTCCTTCTGCTTGTATCTTACTGGCCAACTGAGTTACCATCCCTAGCTGCATGGGAGACTGGAACAGTAAATATGCTTTTTCAACAAAGGGAGAGACAGGCTGAGAATGGTGCTGGTGTTGGCCACCCCTCAGAGCTTTGCTTCAGAAAAAATCAGAAGAGCAGTGTTCAGTAAGTTTACAACTAAGAGAACCAAGAGATCTCAGGCTCTTTGCATATGCTTAATCTTTCTTCAAATTAAAATCAACTGGTTTATTTATTTGACCTCTTAAGAAAGTTACTCCTTATGTTAAATACATGTCAGATGTAGGTTATTATATGAAGGCTTTTATCAAAGTTATTTCTTTCCTGTAGTTACATGTGTTTATGTAACATTGCCTGTCATAAAAGGTAGAACTAAAATGAAAATGGATTTTTGCCTTTTCCTTACCTGGTAATTCTGTGCTTTTGGCAGTCCTTTATTATTTCATTCTTATCATGCTTTGTACATTATAGTTATTTAATACATTTTTTAAAAAATTGAATACAACTGCTTAGTCTTAAATTGAGTTTAGTTGTCCTAAGAAACTAAAAAATTCTTTTAACTTTTAAATTTGTCTGATGGAAGACATAAGTATTGCTGCTGTAGGTATAGGATATTGTTGTTTTTAGTCATATTGTTTTTATTGAGAGAAAAGTCACTGTCACCCAGGGGAAATTTTGGGGTCAAGATTCGACAACCTTAGCTTCTCATGTCTGCAGGTAATGGCTGAGGGCCACATGGAGCCGTTGATCGTCCCTGGTATTTGACTTTCTTCATCCAAGATTAGGAGGTTGGACTGGATCATCTCAAGAGGCTCAGAGTCCGTGACTGTGAATGAGCTTGCCCACAAGGATCAGAAGCGATAGGAGTGAATGGGAAGATTCACAGGGATGGAAATTTTACATACCTAGTGGAGGAACTTAGTTCTCTACCTTTTTCGTGTTTGGAACAGGGTAACATTTAGGAAAAATAACTCAAGTTCCTTTCAAAATAATGAACTTACTTAAAATATCATATAAAGCCCTTTTGTTGATTCTCAGTGTATGTTAAGAAAATGTAGTCATGGCCTTATTGCATTAAGACAGTTCTGGCGTTTTACTGTGAAACTAATAAGACCCTGTTTATGGTGGTGATTTCTTGGACATTCTGCTCAATTTCTAATTTTTTAAAAACATGTCTGGGGAATCATCCCTCTAAATTCTTCTCATGCAGCTCTTGTTTGTGACACACCGTGGCTCAGATGTCCCACCACGCAGCTGCTAAGAGGCAGGAAACCATGGGGATCTGTGTGGCTTAGAATCTCAGCCTCTCAGCAACCTTGGTTGGTGTTCTTCCCATCCTTTCTGAGGCTTGTCCACCTGCTTGTAGCAGTGGTCATAGCAACTTCCATGCACCCTCTGCATCTGTCTTACGTTTAACTCTCTGGGGGACAGGGCCAATTTGGCAGCAGCCGCCTCCAGAACTGGGGGCTAGAGGTGATAGGGCAGCACCCCAGGCATCCAGGGCTTCTGTGGCTCAGTATAGGCCCCATGTAGACCCTGCTACCTGTTGGGCATATAGGTCCCATCTGATAGTTCTGGGACAACTGGCCAGAGTTCAGGCCTCGACCCTATTCATTGATGTACTTAAAAGACAGTTTGTGAACTTGGCACCATGGGACTGTGTTTATCTTTTTGAATTAGTAACCTATTTCTGTTACATTAGCTTTGGAAACAATCTTAAATCTCTCTCTTCCTCTCTCCTTCCATGGGGTTACATCAGGCCATTATGATCTCTCACTCAGACTCTTACTCTCCTTCTGAACTGTCCTCTCTGCTCACTTTTAGTCTGCTGTAGTGCTGCTGACCACTCCCTATGAATGTATACCAACCTAGGAGGTGTATGACCATAGCCTGCAGGGGCTGCCGTTCTCCTGTAGCAGCTGCTAAGACCTCTACAGTTCCTGAGGTGACTCTCATGTGTCAGGGGTCCTGAGGGCACCCCCAAGCCTGTGCATCATAGCCCTTTTTGCCCCTTGCAGCGTACCAAATAATAGTCCCTGCTGTAGGGGTTGTTGTGAGGCTTAAGTAAGGTAATGTGAACCAAGTGCTTAGACTATAACAGTATTCAACATGGATTAAAAAGAAGAGAAGCAAGAAAATCTCAAGACCTTTCCAACTACAGATTAAAACCTTCAATTTATTTATTTACCTATAAGAAATTTGTTCCATGTGTTAAGTATTTGACTGCTGTAGGTTGTGATTATTACAAAGATCTTTATCAAAATCACTTTGTTTTCCATGGTTACATATGTTTATGTAACCTCGCCTATCATAAAAGTAGTTGGCTATGGTAATGCAGTTGTTCTCCATCTCCTAAAATATAGACTTCCTAGGGTTATGAATTTTTGAATTCAGGTGAATAAAAATTATTATACCATAGGGATGACCTTGAAGAAGTAATTGCTTTCAAATGCAGTCATTTCTAAACTTTCTTATTAATAACCCATTCTCCATAGCATTCTTCTAATAACAGATTCTTACATGTGGGTTTATTGAGAACTTCTGGCACATGGAATAAAGGTTTGCATTACTCAGTAATTAACTGAAGATGATTTATGGACCTCTTGTACAATGATTACATTGTGGCCACACCACCTCCCACTCCCATTGCACCTGTGCCCGCTCTTCTCTTTATTTGAAATTCTGTTCCTCCTTACTGTGCCTGCCAAGGTCAAGTGCCAGCCTTGTCTCCTCTTGCGGGGGTTTTGGCTCACTCTTCCTGCCTCCTCTGGGTGCACATTCCCCAGTGCCACCCCCTACGCCCACCTGCCCGCACACTGTAGAGACCCAGTCTCTTCTCCAGTACTTCCAGATCTGGCAATTACTACACAGTCATGTCCAGCCTCTAGAGTGTGAGCTCCCTGGGGAAGGTGTCCTTCCTATGATCTGATATCCCTCTGGGATAGAATTGAGCAACATACAGTCTCTGCACTTAAAGGAGTAGACCCAGAGCTTCAGAAAAAGTGTAACTGGGGGAAGGAAAGGCAGATGCTGCTTCCTGCTCTATACCTGTTTTCCAGCTAACTGCTGCTGTCCTCATCCTCGACAAGCAGTTGCCAGTGGGTCCCGTGGGGGAAGAGGTGGTTTGTGTAATTCAGAGATGCATAGTCCAGAATCACTGTGCCACTTGAATTTTAGCCATAACGTTTATTTTGAAATTTCAAATGGCATAAAAAGAAAGGCAGGAGATTTTTGTCAAAAAGGGAAACAGATTTTTTAAGCTCTAGAAACTCCATTCTCCATAGAGAAAGGCTGGCATTTTTGTTTATTTCTTTTGAGGCTAAAATTAGAATAGTAGGTTCAAATGAATGTGGGAAGAGCTGGTTGTGGAAAATTTTCACTAGCATGTGATATTTTGTTGACCAATGGTGTTATAGAATCACTGTCATTTTATAGTTTTCTTAATTTAACATTGACATTCACATGTTGAAAACGTGCATTAAATCTTTTTATTTTTAATATAGATAAGACCAAATCCAGTGGCAAGGTTGAGGCAGGCTAGATGAGTGATAGGTGTCCTTAATAGAAATAATGCTTCTGTTTTCTGCAGACCAACTGAAGTCTGGCCCTGCCTCTACTGCTCATAAGCTGCACCTGGCAAGCTTCTGAATCTCACTGTAATGCTGGGGTGGGAGCTGCCTTTCCAAGTGGAGGTGCGGGTGGGCCAAGGCTATGGACACAGGCCTGGCACACAGCACCTGGCCAGTATCCAACCGTATTGCCCAGGACCTGTAGAAGGTTTCTGCAGTCCTTCCAGAAAGATCTCTCATGAGACAGAAAAGTCAGCTACCATTTCTGCCCTTTGATTGTTAAGCTTAGAGTTTTCTTATTCCAAAGAAGGATTATAAGAGCTACCATATTAAGCAGATTATTTCAAAATAACTTTTCCATGTAAATTTTTTATAACTCTCTACTCAGAATGCATCTTAAGAGAAATCTTTAAATTGAGTATCTGTAATTTGTATCTCAGTTTTGTACAAAGACCAGTGTGCTCCAACTCAAATACCCTCAGTAAAGCTCGCTGCAGCCACTCTGAGCTGTCTGCACTGCCTGTGCGGCTGCCCAGCCAGTGAGTTCCAGCCAGCCTGCTTCTCCAGGGACCTGTTTGCCACATTGAGTTACCACCCATTAGTGGGTCGTGAATTTAGTGAGACCAGCATTATTTTATAAAAGGGAAATAGTAAATATCAACCTATATTTCATGGAGTAAAAGTTGATATTATTTTGGTGAAACTTCTCTTAGGGGCTTGTGAGTGTATATATGAATTTGTGTGCAGTGAACTACAATATGAGGGCATTTCTGACTGGGCAGTAGTCAAGAGTTTGAACCCTCTTCTTTTGGCATTATATTGTTTTACAAGACTTTGACCTTTGTAAAACAGTGAACATAAGCTTTAGACAGCTGTCCCAGTCTCTGCTGCATTAGAGCTACACAAAAAATGTTTGATTAAGAGGGAGAAGGAGGAACAAACTAAAGGAGTGTTAGCCATGGAAAGTTTTCGTACAGAACCTTGTGCAGCATTTTGTCTTCCATTCCTGGGAAAAGGCATAGAATGGAAGAGAGATAAAAACCTGAAACTCCAGTGTGTGATTCCTTGTTTTCATTATGCTTTGGTTCTTTGCCATATTTTGCTTTTCTGCTCCTTGTTATTTATGTAATGACGAGTTCAGAGAGAGGATATATTCATTATAAGGCCCGGAAGATCTGTGTAAGGTAAGATCTGCATCCTAGGAGATGGAGAAGCACGGGAGACGAGTGGCTAGCCGTACCAGAAGTGGACAGGAAATGGGGAACAGACAAGAGACTCACAGGGTCTGATGCACAAGCGTGACTGTCAGCTAATAGGACAGACTCCTTTGATACAAAGAGGCCTATTTCAGAAGCATTGTGCTTTTTTAATTGTAGCTACAGCATTGTATTTATATTGAAATTTCAAGTGGCGTTTTAAGAAGGGCAGGAGATTTTTGCATTTCTCAAAGTGAAACAGAGTGTTATTGACACCTGTTTCATTACTTTGTAGTCATACCTTATATTTCAGGGGAATTTTTGCTCGGCATTACTTAAGACTGCTTGAATACTTCACGGTTATTTGGCCCAAATAAAAAGAAAATTGAAAAAAGTGCCTGTTTTATCAAGGTGCCATACAAATTAACTGAAGGTGTGAAAGTGTACATTATTCTCATTAATAATATATACTCAAAACTTTTAATTCTTAGTAACATTTTCAAAGCTAGCAATAAGTGTAAATATGTGAAATGTGTATGCCTTTCATAAGTTTGATTCAAGTTTTGTGCATTTTTTAGGACACTAGACACTAGGCAAATTGGCAAAAGAATAGTTAGCACAAAGACTATTGTGTTAACTCCTCACCTAACAGAAAGAGGGAGGAAGATCTTTCTGCTAAAAATAGGGAGTGCTCCTACTGCTTCAGAGAGATCATGCAGGACTGTGGGGCGCACAGATCTGGGCTGGAATGTCTGTTCCTCTGACCCACACCTTGGGTAAGCATTCAGCTTCAGGGCTGTGGTTTCCTTATGTGTCAAAAAGATGGCAATAGCTACCTCAAATCGCTGTTAGGAGGATTAAATGGTAGGTGTTTACCACCATACCTGGAAGTTTGCTCGTACAGGATACATCCCTGTGTGGTCCCCTCAAGCTCCTGGGTTGCCACGGAAATTCAGTGAGATAATGCGTGTGTAGCATCTAGCAGGGCGCCAGGCTCATGCTGCACCCACTTCTTCAAGGATGAATTTTTCAGGATTATGTTCTGTTTACCTTTTAAGGACATTTTCTCATTTTCATTTGTAAAGGGTTTAAAAGAATGTTTACCTAATGAGAAAGTGTTATATCCAAACAATAGTACAATAGGTGAGTCCCTTTTGTCCATTTCCAAACCCTGAAGGGCATTCCAGTTTCTTTTGTTGTGCATTGTGTGTACATGAATTCTTGCCCTGCACCCGTCTGAAATTTTAGATGGAAGCCACTTCTCTCCTCCCATTTTGATGTAGAGACCTATTGCATCAGCAGCTCCAGGTAGCCCAGTAACACAGCCACTGCACAGTGAGATCACTGTTTTCCCACGGAGGCTGTCAGGCTGGTCTGAAATGTGACGGGGAAGGCCCACTGCACTTTTGTTCCCCTAAGCCAAAGAGAGGTGACTACCCTTTAATTCTTTCAAGAGAAAGTTTTAGTCTTCATAATTACTTTCCTCCTTCGCAATCACTTACCCTTGCTTCTTCCCCCTGGAAAGCTTCCTGCCCCCTCACCCCCTCTTCTGCCCAGCCCACGCCCTCCCTGTGGCAGTTGCCCTCATCTTTTCAGAGGTCATTAAGAGTCTCCTCTTTTGAACTTTTTCTGAATCACTCCGACACGGTTGGTTATTCTGTCTGTGGGGCTGCCCTGTTCCCTGCATACTCAGTTCTGTCACGGTGGCTGTTACCACTGCATTCACCTCCTTTATCTACACACTGGTGTCTATGCTAAAACATAAATAAGCTTAGAGAGGACAGGAACCCCATCGTGGTGTCCAGCCTGGCCTTGTGCCTGCTGGGCTGAGCATGTTAGCTGGCCCGTATTAACAGCTTGTAGATGTTGGATGAATGAGCCATTTGTTCATGCCTGTGTAAGGTCACAAGAGGGAAAAACATTCACTCTTCTTCCCAATGTGCTCTCTTCCATAATGCACATATGATCATTGGGTTTCTGGAGTTTCTGCCTTTGGAGTATAACCAACAGTCCACCAGCAGATGGAAAGGATTCTCAGTGGCAGGAGAGTAATAAATCAGGACCACTAGCTTTAATTTAGGTGGATCATCTCAGTCTGCTGCACCACTGTTTTGTGTGTAAAACAAGAATAGTTGCAGAACTGTGACTGTGCTCAGGACAGAAAGAGGGTGACCAGCTGTCATGGAAGGAAGGCTAAATACTGAAGAAATCATGTGGTCTGCAGCACACAATTTGGTAGTTAAGTAGAACAATCATTATTGCATATATATATATATATATATATATATATATATATATGAGTCTTAATTGTTAAAGAAAAAAAGCTGTTAGAGTCTGTATTCCAGTTAAGAAATCTAGTGTGTGTTTGATACAGTCTTGCAAAAAGTTAATAAAGAGATGTTATTACTCTGTTAAACTACTGTGATGTACAATTGAAACCAACACAAGATTGTATATTAACAATACTTTAAAAAAAAAAAGGATGTGTTTTTAGTTTGCTAGGACCGCCTTAACAAAGTACTACAGACTGCATGGCTTAAATAACAGAAATTTGTTTTCTCACAGTCCTGGAGGCTGAACTTTGAGGTCAAGGTGTCAGCAGGGCTGGTTCCTTCTGAGGCCTCTTTCCTGGGCTTGTAAACCATATTCTCCCCAGCTCTTTGTATTTTCTTCCCTCTGTCCATGTCTGTGTCCAAATTTTCTCTTCTGATCAGGGCGCTATGCTGGATTAGGGCCCACCCCAAAAACCTCATTTCATCTTAATTACCTCTTTAAAGACCCATCTCCAAATAGTTACATCTGGGGTCCTAGTGGTTAGGGCTTTAGCTTACAAGTATTTTGGGGAACACACAATTCTGTCCATGAAAGTATGGATTTTAACTACTTAATATATTTACACAGAACGATTACTGACTAAGGATACACTGAGTATAGTGTGGAGGGCATATATATCATACCACATTTGTGTCAGACACACAGAAAGCCACTGCTCCTGCAACAGCAGAGTCTGGTAGCCTGGGTGTGATGTGACTGCTCCTCTAAGCCATCTGAAGGCCCTACCCTCCTGTGAAATACCGTCCTAAACTTAACAGGTAAAAATATATAATTTACAAAAAAAAGGAAGGATGTGACAGGGAAAGGGAAGAGACATACCCATTATCAGCTCCTCTCCAGTTAGAAACAGTGCCTCTGAGCACAGCATGTTTGAGTGCACATGAAATTGTGTTAAAATTAGTGCTCACTTCATATAGTTAAAACATGAACAGTACATTAACTCAATATATATTCCAGTCTTGCCCATCCATGAAGCACTCTGATAAGCTGGAAACAGCAAAATTAGGAGAGAAGTTTAGAGTTCAAAAGTTCTATTTGAAGGTTTTCTACAGTATCTTTGAAGTTCGAGTAAGTACCCAGAAAACCACATCAGATGTTTCATAGCAATGGACAAGGGCAAATTCTTTTGAATAATTGACTTTTGTAGTAGTAAACCGAAGGCTTTAGGAGAAGAACCAACACTTCACTTTGAAAAAAGGATTTCTAATTAAATATATGACTCATACACACAAGTAGAACTATTGTTCATATCATAGCTAAGTTTTGAGAAACAGATTTCTCACAAAGATTAGAAATTTTCATCTACAATTATTTAAATAATACTTACTTTACAATTTTCTTTTTTTGTTTTCTTCTTTCCTTTTACAATCCAGCTTATGGTTTTTGGAATCTTTCTGTGCCTGGATGCATTTCTGTATGTGTTCACCCTGCTTCCTTTAAGAGTTTTCCTGGCACTGTTCAGGCTCTTCACTCTGCCTTGCTATGGTTTAAGGTAAGTTGAAGATCATGAACTATTTTGAATGTTTGAATTATTTTTACTACTTATAGTTATTGAATTAAATAATCACTTGGCTAGATTTTGCAAAATAGGGATAATTCATACAGTTGCATTCATATTTCAGCCCTTAGTGCATAAACTAGTGCTGTTTATCTTTAATGAATATTATATGTTTATATAATATTTGCAATTTTTGTATGCACATTTTTTTCCAAGTGGTTGTGAACCAGAACTTTGCTTTGGCCTGTAAACTAATATTAATGCAGAAGGCTGTATTGAAGAGTAGAAAGGGTCTAGGACGGAGAGTCTAAGGGCCTCACTCTCGGCCGTTACCTCACCCTGTTCCTTTGTTTTCTCAAGGTCCCTTGGCCTCCTGGGCGTCATCTGTAAAGTGAGGACTGGATTCTAGGCTGGGTTGGGAGGGTGGGGAGGTGGTAAGAGAAACTCCTAAGGAGTTTACTTGCTGCAGGGGTTCCTCTTCCATCTCGTTTGAGATCACTGTGTAAAGGGGTCTGTGGAGTCTTTGTTCCTGGTTGCAGGAGAGACTGATTCATGAGAGAGGAAAACTGAAAACCATGTCCTAGGGGGAAGGCTCAGACAGCCCAACCCAGCACTGATTAGCTGGTGAGTGGTGAGCAACTGCCTAACACTAAGCCTGTTTCTCCATAAGCAGAAAGGGGATATTGAGAGCCCAGCATCCTTTACCACAAAGACTGAGGGATGTAAAAAGAAAACACCTGCAAAGTGCCTAGTTCCTGGTAGACGGGAATAAATGCTAGTTCCCTTCCTTCCTTCCCTAACAAAATGAGGAATAGTTAGATGAAAGTGTTAAGTTCACATGGATATGACTGCTTTATTGGTCTGGAGGTTAGAAGTTTGGATTTTACAGTATTGTTTGTTGGTATAGATACGTCAGCAGGCCTCCATTCTTTGCAGTCATTCTGTAATGTGATTCTGTAGCTCTTTGCACTCTTGCATAGCTGCCCAAGTAATTCCTAATAGGCATCACTCTTTTCATTGTGAAAAGTTTTAAAATGCTGAAGTAAACAATAATGTCTGAAATTTCATTTAACTGTAAAGTAGGTGACTAGTCTGTGGTATATAAAATATATCATTTTAACTAAAATTATTATCAACTGAACCATGGAAACTGAGCTATAAAATTAATGGTCAATATACAGAATTATATGTTGATTGTTTTTAAAGACTAAAATCATGGAAGGTTCTCTTTTAAAGTAGTAAATGAGCATATACTTAATATTTAGTAAGCATTAAATAACACATGTAGTCCCTTTAAAGATGAGCCTTAATTGGTTTTAATAAGGAATAAATCCTTCCAATATAAGTTGGAAAAATTTATTGTTCATGATGATCATGATGATCCTACTGTGAAAGAGTAAAAACTCTTCTTTGCAAGATTACATGGAGTAAAACAGTGGTAAGAATTAAGATTATCATTGTTACATGTGATATGTTACATTCTGTAACCTTAGAGAGAATTAATGTTACGTATTTTGTTAATTACATGGTAATCAAATCATTTTAGGAATTTAGCCATCATGGACAATGTGAGGCAAATTCATGTTCTAGCTGCCTTTAAGTGAATGCTTTCAAATACATTGTTTCTGTATGGCTCTTGGCATGATGATAAAAGGAATACAGCCGAAAAACTCTCTTCCTTCTGGAGTGGTTCCTTCCTTGGGTATGTTAGCAAACAGTGGCTGTTCATGAGTAAGTGACAGCGGTGATTTGTCAGTGTTCCCGAGGGCCTTTTTTTACGCTTTTATTTGGAGACCTATCTTATTGTACAGGCATTTGGAACTGTGTCATTTCTATAGGTCCTTTATCACTTGGGGAAGCAGGGCAACAAAATAGCAGTAGAGAAGTTTTATAGTTTTGTTCTGAGAACTAAAAGAAGTGTTGCAAAGAGCTGGCAGGTCTTCAATTCTCTACACCCATTTTTACTTTATTGTATGTGATCTCTGGTCCCTGGAGCCAACCTTTTCTAGATATTTTAAGATTTTTTAACATTTAAAGATGATTGCTTTTGTAATTTCTTTAAAATATTTTTCAATCTAAATTAACTTAAGTAACGTTTTAAAACAAAATTAAAGTGTATTCTCTTTTCAAGGTTTTATAGCTGAAATGACAGCACAGGGCAGCCTGTTACATACCACATTTAAGACTCCTTAAGTTTTCTTGTGCCAATAGTCCTGGCTATTTCTGCATTTTGGATCAACTGTCAACTACATTTTATGCTATCACTAAGTGTATATGACATGTATATAAAACATGAAATGCAGTTCAAATTGTATAACAGAACTACAGCAATTTTCAGTACTCTGTGAGAGTGTAAACTAAATTATGCAAAATATGAACATTACTGCCTTTCTTAGTGCCTTAGGAAGGCTATATCAAAACTGAGTAATTTCTGCTTACAGTAATATGAGTTGCAATTTGTATTTTCTTTTAGCAATTTAGAAAACAATGTCTTTTTGAGCATATTTTTCAAAGCACCAAACTTGAAATATAATATGTAAAGTTATATTAGCAAAGCTACTGTCAACATTATGTTTAAGACCTTTCACATATTTTAGGAATATAAAAATAAATTTCAATTTTACAAAGTTATTATTTAGAAATAGCCAAATTCTGCCTTCTTAAAGCTTTTTGCCCAACCTTCCCTACTTCCATTAAAGTGATTTGATTTGTCCTGTTTATAGCTGTATCATGTTCTATCTTTTTCAGCAAGTAAAAAGTACTCTTCCCTTCAGTCTGACTTGATTTTCAAAGGGATAAGAAGAAATTAAAGAGACCAGCAAAGAAGTTGGTTGTATTTTTTCTAACAGTTCCCTCTTACTCACACTTGTGTATTTCATTCTTATTTGTGTAAAAAAAGTTGCTATCTTCCTAGTTTCTTAGTTTTTCCAATTATTTCCTAAAAGGTGGGGAAAGGATATTTGTCAAAGTAATCAAGATGCTAACACGAAAACAGTAACTACTTGCAGTCTTTACTACTGTATGTTTCAATACCACATCACTAGTGGAATGATATTATTGAGATCAGCATTCTTCCCTACACTATCACAGAGTTACATCTGGTACAGCATTTGTGAGAGGCTTTTGATAGCTGACGGCTTTCTGGGTTTTCTGCTTTAGAATTTATTCTTAGAATCTACTTCTAAATCTTCTGCAAACTTGCTATGGATTTTGGTTTTGGTTTTGTTTTTTTGCCAGAACTGACAACCAAGTACACAAGGACTCTGTCTTTCTACAGCCCCTCCAAAATCCAGCCTTCGTCATGATTGCCCCACACTGGCAGCATTTTGCCACCTTTTGACCCTGTTAAAATGTTCATCGCCACATGAGTAATTATCTTGATTTGGTAGTTGTGGGTGTGTGGTCTGCAAAGAATGCCCTGCTTCCTAGCAAGTTCACCTGTCCTTAGTCATCTCAACAATATGTAGTTGAAAACTGTTGATAATGAATTAATAGCCTTGAAAAATCTTTACCCTTAAATATTTTGTGACAGACTAGAATAAATAAAGAAATACATCCATATTCTTTAAAAGCAGATTCATTTGGTTCATTTCTTCCCTCCTTCCCAGATAGGGTGGTAGCATGTTAGAAAAGCATTCAGGAAACCTCTTGAATTAGGATAATTTTTTAGTGATGAGGACGTGGAAATCAGAATTAAGTTTTGATTTATTATATGACATATCTGTGTTTCTTGGAAGAATGCAAGTATTTCATTTTTCAGAAAAGTAGAGTGTTCTCTATTATGCTGAAGAGGTATCAAACATCATTTTTCCACAAAAAAAATCATACAAGTGTTTTTAATTTACCTGGCATTTTTATGAATTCTCTTCCCTACTCAAATTTGCTACTTCATTTTGTGTTTTAGAATTCTCAGTCGTTTAACTTCTTGAGTAAAAAGTTGAGGGGGATTATATAGAGAAAAACAATAATGGTGCCAAGAACTGACAGTTATTTTTGAAAACTTTGCTGAAACATTTTAGACAGCAATGTGTAGTGTATGTAGGTTTAAGTAATAAATGTTAGAGTATTTTTATTTTGATATTAGAGCTATTGTGCAGGCAAATCGTTTGATCTCTTGCCCTCATTTCAGGCACAACTCTTATTTGAGTCTTCATAGACTGTTTGGTTTTAAGAGGCAATTGTGTCTTTTGCAAGTTTACCCCATAGGAAAGCTCTTATCTCCCAGAAATGTTAATTTCAAATGCTTGAGAGTTTTTCAACCTGCTGGGTTTCCTCTACCTGTTGCCTTACCTCCTTTGAGATAATTCTACCTCAAATTAACTTTATACACCCACACACAATAGATTTTTCTCTTTTTTAGACTTAATTTTGCCCTGTGCGATTAATGTCACCCTTGTAGCCCATGTAGGGAGAGCTCTTGGTAACTTCCTCTGGGGAAACAGGTATGTCTGCTATTTCCCCTTACCAGGGCTGATCTCCAAGACTGATTTGTAGCGAGCAATGCATTTGTTTTATTAGAGAGTCTTCGTGACATCAAGTTTGTTGTCCCAGTTCCTCACCGTGGCGCTCTAAGCAGCGTAGCGACGTCACAGCCTTCTCTCTCTCTCTCTCTCATGAATCAGACCCAAGGGAGGAGCGCTTTCACTTCCTTTGTAGAGTGAGATGTGGCGTCCCAGGGACTCCTCGTGGTGAGTAAACCCTGATTTTTCCTTCTATCGTGGAAATTAAAATCAATACAAACGAGTATTAATTATAATGGAAACAGAAAAACAGCATAGGCAGACATAACCAGGTGGGGATGGACACATACTGGAGAAAATGTGGTTCCCTGTCCTTACTCAGTCATAAAGCTTTATCCACATTTATGCAGGACTTGGCCATGATCTCACCTAACATAGGTGATAGAATGATCTTTAATTACATACATTGTTGGTCTAGATTTGCCAGCACACACTTCATCGCCCACGCTACAGCACTCAGCTTAGTTCCTTCCATGTGAACAGTTTTTATTTTGCATTACTCCAAATACCGAACATTGCTTTATTAAACCAGTTGTCGTTTTTTTCTTTCTAGTGTAGTTTGACATTATTTTAAAACCAAGGAAAAACTTTAATCATTCAGCTTAAGCATTTAGTAGTTATTTTTCTGCTATGTATCAGGAAAACAAGATTTAAGATACTGTTTCCTAATTAAGGAAAGTATGTTGATCTCAATACTTTATTTGAATTCACCTTAAAAGTATGAAAGGACTTCTCTTTTAGAAAAAGGGAACCATATTTAATATATCACATTTTTTACTTCAGTAGTGCTTGTTTGTTCATTCTTTAAATTTTACCAAAATAGTTTAGATGTTTAAAGAGACAGAGAAAGGGAAATAGAAAGCAAGGCCCAGTCTGTGTATTTTATAATGAAATACCTCATCCTGATACCTTGGCATGTTTCAACGTCAATTTGGAAATGAACTAGGCAGGGATAATCCAATTTCTCTTGCTCATTTGTGTTGCTCCTCTGCCTGACTTTTCTCTCTGCTACCAGTTTTTACTTTAATCATAGCATATTATCTTCTGCTAGAGAGGGAGAGGAAGAAGCCTGCCTTTAATGATCTTTGTCTTCTCCATTGTTGTATTCCCATAAATCTGTGGGCCCTTTGAAACAACTGAAACACTTTAACTGGTAATTGTGCAAGTCTGATGGAAGTATTTGAGTAAAAGATGAACTTTGGAAATGTAGAAAATTTGGTTTCTGTATAAGTAGCCTAATTTGAAAAAAAAAGTTCTTTTGGAAATCTTGAATTGCCAGTAACTACTGCTTAACAGGTATTTATAAGAAAGGACGTCAGCCTGAAAATGTTGCTTAAAAGCCACTTCAAAGTTGATTGGCAGGGCTGCGGATAGGCTTCTTATGGAGTTGGAAATACTTATCAGATAATCATCTAAAAATATCCTGGCGGAGAAGGAAACTAATCCTGTGACTGACTCAAGTTTTAACCAGGTGAACTTATTTTGAGGTTCAGTCTTTTTCTTATTCAGAGATGCTAGGATATGTACAGATGTTTTTTAAGATGCCACCTTAGAAACAGTTTTTTTACTTTTGCAAATTTACTGTTTTATTAATAGGAACATTTATATTAAAACGAGACCCTTGTTTCATAAGAGTTCTGCCTGTTTTATTCTTTTTTTGAATAATACTCCTTAATTTTGAAAATCAGTCATCTCCTTAGCAATCAGCAGTATACTGGCTAGCAGTAGGGGCTTTTCACCAGAGCAAGGAATACACAGAAGGCAGTGGATCCAATGAATATAGTCCTATTTTTTCTCTTTTAAGAAGGAAAGAACACAAATGATAGATGTATTTGCTCAATTGTTCCAAATGAGATGACAGTACATTGGTAAATTATATAGTATTAAATTATACTGAAAGAGAAGAGATACTGAGTTGTTGATTACTGTAAGTTTACAAGTTCTTTTAGGGAAAAGTCTGGAATGGTAGATGGCAGTAAAGAGCATGCCTTCTGGAGCCAGACTGCCAAGGTTCAGAGCCCTGCTCCACCACTTCTTAACTTCTTAACTGTACAGCTGCAGGCATGTTCTTGACTGCACTGTGCCTTATCTGTAAAACTTGGGAGGTGATAGTACCTTCCTCATAGGATTACTGTGAGAACTGAAATGAATATATGCGTGGTGCCTAGAGGGGAGCCTGCCACACTGTAGTGAATTGTAGCACAAGGTGTTTCTACAACTTTTCTATTGTTTTTACACCTTGGCTTAATCCTAGGGAAGATAAGGCTACATTAAAGTCATTTTTGCTTAATTTAAAAATTTTAATCATCATCGTTCAAAATGTGTGGTATTGTATTATTTTGGAATATCTATTTCCCTGTTTGGTAGCTCTGATTTCCACCAATGATGTACATTAAACAATACTATTCCTTCACATAATATTTCATAGATATAACATGTTTGTATATCTTTATAGGTCCTTTGTTACATATCTTCATAAAGATGTAAGATTGGATATATATATATTAAAAAGCCTTTTATCTCTTAAATAGAATTGCTTTTCCTGAGATCCCTTATCTAAGTAGATGCCAGTCAAGTAACAAAAGCTCTAAATATGGTTTCTACTTAGTTATCAAAATCACTTTGGTAATTCATGTAAATTAATTAATACTACTCTACTTTTAGTTCCTATCATTTTCTGTAATTCGTAAAACATGACCTATGGTTCTTAAATGCAGAGACCCTTGACTGTTGGTGATGTGAGATTTTCAGTATGCTGAGCTGTGCCCACACTTGTGAGGAGGTGGGTGGTTGGTGCGCTGTGTGCTGATGCCTCAGTTTGTCCCCAGGGAGTCACTGTGCACAGGCCAGGAGCCAAGAATGCTCAGTGTCTCCTCTTCTCATTGTTGAATTGAAATATGTTTCGCTCCAACTCTTGACAAATGTTATACCTCTTCCAGTTTAAATCTTGTGGGGGTGGGGGCAGGGGATTACTTGATAGTGGAATAGCCCTTGGCAGAGATCTGTGTTCTGGGCTGGGTGTTTGGAGGATGGGAGAGGAGGCTCACTCTGGGTTCCATGAGAAGAAAAGGGCAGAGGCTGCCTGGCAGGAAAAAAGGTCAGGGGGAGGGGTAATGGTGATGGAGACTGACCAGCTTTCTGCTTGATGCAGTTTTGCCCCAGACTTCTACTGCTAAGGATGATCTCACTCATTCATCAATTTATTGGCGCCCATCTCAAAACATATGGTCTGATTTAGACAAATTCTGGGCTTCTCCCCGATTAGACTCTGGTTCAGCCAAGTGTCTTCCCATCTACTTTTAGCCCTTCCTGGACAGTTTACAGAATTGGCCTCTGTTCAGGACTTTTGAACAAATCTAGTTCATACCTGACGGAAAACCATGTGCAGTATGCACTATAGAAAACCAGAATGAGGGTCAGTATCAACTGCTCGCAGAGTTGGTAGGGCAAGCCTCATTTGTGAAGAGCGGTTCAGTGTTGTTTTAAAGCAGTGTGTTAGGGGACAGTTTGGAAGACTTACAGATTCCTTGCTGAACTCTGCAAGGATCTTTGGAAGAAGAGAGCCCCTGATGTGAATGTGGACAAGGGTTAGGAAACAGCTCCAAAGAACAGGTAGCCAAAGAGTACCGAATAAGCACATAGCCTCCAGTGATGAAGGCCAGCCAGAAAATGAGCTCACCCCTTAGGTAGTTGCCAGAATGTTTCGAATGTTGTCGCAGTGGGTGGAAATGAAGAGATTCTGCAGTTCCTTAAGAAAATACTCAGGGCTTTTCATTGGTGGCACTATACATAAAAGCTGCCAAACAGTAGACTGAGCATTTTCTGCCTTGAGCAGTCAGCCTACAACAGACTTAGGGGAAGCTGCTTTCCATTTTTGTCACAGGAATTTGATATCCAGTGAAAGAAATCTTCCTTGTCGGCTCTCTTTTTTGCTGCATTTTACTAAAATGTTTCCATTCACAATTTAGGCTTAGCTCTTCATAACTCTGACCTGGGAAGTGTAGGGGAGGAAGATGTTTCTGTTTCCCTTCTAGGTTCTTTTGGCTGGTCTAATAATTAAAGTGTAGAAAATTAAATAGAGAAAAACATTTAATTTCAGATGTATAAGAGTAAATAGAGAAAAACATTTAATTTCAGATGTAAAAGACCTCATAAAAATATGAGACCAAAAAAGATGACCAAAGCATGCAGCTTTTAAACCTTTTAGACAAAGAAACAATTTGTGAAGAATTGACAAGACAAAGAAGTTTGAGCTTCGGGTAGCAAATTGCTGAAGAAAAAACAAGGTTGTTTATGCAGACTTCTCTGCCCTAACGTCCCCCTCTCTGGAGATGAGGAAGCCTTCTCCCTTCAGGTGCAGGGAGGGGACCCTTCACAGGGGAGACATATTTCCTGCTTTCAGGAGGACAGCGGAAGCTTGTACTGGCTGTTTCTTAAGAAACTTTTAATTCAAAGCAATCAGTATGCCAAACTGGCATATTCTGGGGTAACCTACCCTGAACCTCATCAAAAGTAAAGAATGATTCTGCTCATATTAATTAGGAAAAAAACTCCCTTCAATTTTTGCCACAGAGGGCTAACTTCTGTAATATAAAAGCTGTCCTACAAACAAATAAAAAAAAGATACAAGAGAATTCACAGAAAGTACAAATAATGTAATTATATAAAGAGGATGTCAGTCTCCTAATTAACATTGAATCTGCACTGGATTTTTCAGAAGTGGGATTGGCAAAAATCCAAAAGGTGACCAAACCCACAGGCTGACTGAAGGTTTCTCACCAGTTGCCAGTGGATACAAAAACTGGTACACCTGCCAAAGGGCAGCTCAGCTACTTCTGCCAAAACATGAAGCAAGTATAACCTTGACATTGCAATTTTAGGAATTTATCCTACAGGTATACTTCAAATATGAGGCCTGACACACACGTTGCATCATGATTTACAGTTGAAAAGACTGAAAATCTGTCAGTGGTATGTGAAATAAATCATGGTGCTTCCACTCAGTGGACCACTACACCACCATGGACTATGAAATGAGCTGGTGTGGAAAAATATGTCATTCTGTCAAATGAAAAGAACGAAGTGCTACCACTGTATAAAAAGGGCTCATCCAGTGAGCTACAGGGCTTCACGGGGAGGTGCAGGGCTTATGTCCTCACTGTATACCTCCAGTGCTTTTAAGGCAACTTGTCAATAGATGCTTGCCCTCTGCGTTCACTCGGTAAGCTTGCCCACTTTTAACACTGATTCTCGTTTCACATCCTTCTAGTCTGTACTTGGGCAGAAAATTTCATCCTCTTGAGTAGTTAGTATAACTTGTTTGTTTTTAGAAGACCAACCTAATTTCCATTATTACCTTTGAATGCCAGTGTATGTCCAGTAAAGCTTATGTATTTAGAGACCAAGTAAAACTCATGGTTTTATTACTTCTTATCTGTTTCAGGGACAGACGCTTGCTTCAGCCTGCCCAGGTGTGTGACATTTTGAAGGGCATCATTTTGGTCATCTGCTATTTCATGCTGCACTATGTCGACTACTCCATGATGTATCACCTGATACGGGGGCAGTCGGTCATCAAGCTCTACATCATCTACAACATGCTGGAGGTGAGTCAGTCCAGCCGCCAGCCTGCACACACTTGCTGGGCGCACCCAGCCTCAGGCCTTCCTGCACAGAGTGCTTTGCTTCCCACTTGAGGAGTGGGACTTCTGGCCTTTGGTCTGCATGCAGTCATTTGTGGACCTTGTTAAAAGGCAGATTCGGATTTAGTAATCTGAGCTGAGGCTGAAGAATCTCTAATGCAGTGGTGCCTGTACTGCTGGCCCTGGGACACGCTTAGAGCATCAGGTCCCCGGGGCTGATGTGCCCTCAATAGAAGAGAAGGGTGCCTGTTGCCTAAATGTTTTTGAGTCGGTACCTTGAGAATATAAATTGTCAAATGTAGGGAAATTTGTTTTGCAAATTCATTGGAAACTTTTGCTAGATGTACTTTTGCTAGAACTTTAAAAATTACAAAGAAAATGTTAGAGTTTTATATAAATATATATATATATATATATTTGCTGTCATAGATTTACACCTTAAATTGCCTTGAAATTTTTACATAGAGCAAGTAAATATGTTTCCCAATTTCTGTAAGTACTTAACATTTTTAATATAATATATGTCACTTTAAAGCCATCAGCATGTGAAATCTATCTTTATACAAAAAAATAAGTTATTATACAAAGCAAAAACATGGTTTGCTTTGATAGGCAGTATCTTAAAAAGTTTTTTAAATAGTAAGCCACCCTAGGTTATGTAATAAACTTTTGAGATTCATATTGCATTTTCCTATACCACTTTTTAGAGACAGAAGGTACAAGCTACTTACCTTTTAAATTAGCCAGGAAGGGATTTTTTCCTAGTGAGTGGACAGATAGGCTTGCTGGGGGCTTCTGGCCTTTCTGCTCCAAAGCTGCATCTCTCTGGAAGGTGGGGCTCTCCACCTCTTCACAGAAGTGATAGGACTCTAACTCTCCTGATTACCCCTTAATTCACTGACCAAGGCAATTTAAAACTGCACCCCAGCTTCCTGATTCTAGGCCCATTGCCTGGGCATTTGCTTTGCACCACCAAGAAGGTGCAGACCGTGGCTGCAGAAGAGTTCATGTTCATGAAGCAGAATAAGCCGTCCTGCCGTCCCTTCCCTCTCACAGAAAGAAAAGCTCTCCTCCTTCCTTCTGCTCTTTGAGTGTCTATTTACGCCAGTGACCTACTACTCTCCTTTACCCCAGGGGGCTGCAGGTGATGAGGGCTTCTCCCTCCCCTAGACGTATGGGTGCCTCTTGCTGTACAAAGGCCTCTACAAGGTGCTGTTACTGTTATTAGAAAATAGGGCAAGAAAAAGGATCCATGAGTCACTGATCGAAATGGTATAATGTTCAGTTTGTAAACTACAGTCGATGGTGTTATTTAAGCAGAGTGGACAAGAGTCAAGGCTCTAGTCTGGAGATAAACTACCTCTGACTGAATCCCATTCTTCCACTGACTGTGATTGTCCTGGACACACCTGCTGGTTGCAGAATGTCGCTAAACCTCAACTTCCCACCTGTAAAATCGAGATATTAGGAGGATTAAATGAGACAGTACATAGAAAGGGCTTAGCACAATGCCAGGCATTGGTAAAAGCTCCCTAAATACATAGCTATTAGTCCTTCATTCAGCAAATATTTGAACGCCACTTCCTGCATGCTAAGCACTGTCCTAGACCTGGAAGATCCCGAGGTGGAGCTTAAATTCTGAAGAAAGGAGAGAAACAGTAAATGTGGAGGCATTGTATCAGGAAATGAGGGACACTGTGATGCAAAAAGAACTGGGTGGTGCTTTATAGACACTGGGAGCCACTAGAGATGGCTGTTCTGGGAAAGGCCTCTCTCAGGATGTGACATTCCAGCTGAATCCTGAATGATGCCCTCTTTTGTCTGTGTGTTTGTTTCTTTTTATTTATCATATGGTATTCATGGAGAGCAATACCAGAAAATGTCCTCAGGAAGTAAATTTGCATATTATATTCTTTTTAATAAACCCCAAACAAATTATACCCACCATTGTTTATGCATATGACATGTGAATAAAGTAGTTTAAATGGTATGTTTGTCCTAAAGGATATAAGTTTGAATCATGAATCTGAATTTAAAGAATTAAAACCAGAGGAACTATGATTTTGATGTACCTCTCCTTTTTATTTTTGCCACTGTACATAACTTTGTTTTAAACATAACTGATTAGAGAAAGTCTAATTCAAATAATACAAGAATTTGAGCACTCACTGTGTGTCATAGAATAATGAAATGTCGGTGGATAAGTAAACAGAGATCCCTGCTCTTGTGTAGCTTACCTTCCAGTGGGACTTACAAAGTCACAGCTCCAATATTTGAGTTGCATCTGAAGTTCAGTAACATTTTTTAATGTAATATTAAAAAACATGTTTCCAAAAACAAACAAACAAAAATCACCTTTCCAAATTTTATTTTTAGGTAGCAGATCGTCTGTTTTCATCATTTGGACAAGACATATTAGATGCTCTCTACTGGACAGCGACAGAGCCTAAAGAAAGAAAAAGAGCCCATATTGGGGTGATTCCTCACTTCTTCATGGCCGTTCTCTATGTCTGTATCCTTTTAGACTTAATGGAATTCCAACACTCAATGCAACTACATTATTTTATTTTATTTGCTATTAGCTTTAAAGGCATATGTGTGCATTTGTGTGTGTATCCTGAAAATTAACATGGAGTGTGTGCTTTCTTTTGAGAAATCGGTTATAATGCTAGTTGTAAATTAATCAAAAGAGCCTCAGATATGTATGTTCCTTTGAACTGCTAGAGAATAGTGTTATTCTTGGTGGAACTGATTATGTAGAACAATTTTAGAATTAAAGGATAAGTATTTATACATACTTCACATTTACATAGATTTATAACTTTTTCATACTTATAATAGAACTTTTTTGAAGTTACCTTTAAGCCTGTGAATTCTTTCTTATAACCTTGGGTTTAAAATGTATACAGTTTATCTGAAAGTAAGATTTGGAATTGGTTTGAGAGGAATTTTGGAAATTTTATTCTCCCTATGCCATCTTAAAGTATTTCTGTTGAAGAATTAAAGTTTTACTGTATATAAGCTCTGAGTACAGGTACATACGTGTACCTAGAAAGAGTGATACTTGAAAGAACTGGATTAATACTTGGAAAGTTAAGAGAACAAGTGGGAAGATTTATGAGAGTAAAAGCTTGTTCCAAGTTTAATGAAGTAAAAAAGTTACTGTTCTAATTTAAATAAACTACTCTATATGTAATATGAATATAATTCTGCAACTTGCGGATGTCTTCAATGACATATGATGAAGAATCTTAATTGTCATTTCTTAGTGTCTTACATTCCCTATCCACTGAAGAACCATAGAGGGAAGTCACTTCCAGACTTTTATTTTCTGTTCTTTTCTGTATTAGAATGCAAATCATCTTAATTCAGAATGTGTATTTCTAAGTCTCTTTTAGTATTTGCCATAATTTAATTCATTTATTTCACAAACCTTTTTGAAGGCCTATTTCCCAAGCATTGTACCAAATGCCAGAGATCCAGAAAGAATAAGACAACCATGTTCCAGGACTCATAGTCTGAGTGTATGGCTACACAGAGGTCCATTTCTGCCTGTGTTTGTTTTGTATGGTGTGCAGATATCCTAACTGTCAAATTTATATAGCTAACAGGGAATAAGCTAATATTTCTGTAGCTAATAGGGAAATTACAAAAATAATAAAATGCTTATGCAAGACTTGATTTAGAAAGCATAGTTATTTTTTCTCCCTTCGTTCACTTTCGAAATTACATAGTATTATCTACTAATACAACATTCAAAGAAAAGTTTTTTCCTTGACGCCACTTACTGATAGTTTTGCATGCAATTCTTATAATGGTTCAAGCAACAACTCTCAATGTAGCTTTCAACTCACACAATAAGTCTCTGCTTACTATCATGATGTCTAACAATGTAAGTGTGAGATTTTATTTTATATTTTTGAGGTTTTAGGCACTTTAACAGCAACATTCTGAGTTGAATAACATTATTTTTCTAAATGTTACTTTTTCTCCAGGAAGTTTTATATGTAGCATATCCATTTTTTAAACTGTTTAATGATAAAGGTAATATTTCTGTTTGTTCTTTCAGTTTGTTGAAATTAAAGGAAGTGTTTTCAAGAAGTTTGAAAAGAACAATCTTTTTCAAATGTCAAATAGTGGTATGTACAACTAGATTCTACTTGAAGCATTTTATGTGGTATTATTTTGCAATTCATTCTGGAACTAATGTCACATTTCCTGTTAGCTGCAGTTTCTTTGACTTAAGCTGTGCTTTCTCTTACCCTCTGGACATCTTTACTGTTTCCTTATTATCTTAGTTATTGTAATCTCAAGATGTTTAAGATAATAAAAAATTACAAACATTTGTATAGCACCTTACCATATTTTCAGAACTTCACAGAAGTTCCAGAAATTTCTTTGTAGCAGATATTATTCCACTTTATAGATGTAGAATCTAAAACACAGAGGAAATTATTTGACTTCCCAAGGTCATTCACATAGCTACTTAGAGCAGAATTACTACTGTAAACCTCAGGTTATCTCTTAGTTTCTCAGCTCTTTCAGTTACGTCTTACTGCCTCCCTTCTCATTCTGTGAAGTATGAAGGTACAGAATTATCTAGAAGGTACGAATTTATCCCTGGAAACATTCTCTTACATAGTTATGAAAATCATAGCAGTGTAGTGTCTTGGTTCTCAAAGTGTGGCCGAGGAAACCTTGTAGGGGAGTCCTTGAGATCCTAGAAAGGACTCTGCAAAGTCAAAACTATTTCATAAGACTGTGAGGACATTATTTATCTCTCACCGTGTTGTCATTTGCACTTCAGTGAAAAATGGGGGTGAAAAAGCCCTAATGAAATATCACTGGGCAGCTACCAGAATGGCTCCTTATATAGGCTAACAGTGCCAACGTGGGGTTAGTGCCAACGTGGGGTGACTGGCATGCTCGTGCATTGATTCTATGAGTGTAAAATACTGCAGCTGCTCTCGAAAACCTTTTAGCAGTTTTTTACACCATGAAATGTTTGCCTACTCTATAATTCAGCAGTGAGAACATGTTGTCGCAAAAAGACTGAGACAAGAAATATGGCAGCTTTATTCATAGGAGACCAAAACTGGAAACAGCCCAAATGTCTCTCAACAAGAAAAATAGATGAACTATGGCACATCCATACTGTGGAACACTACTCAGCAATTAAAGAAAAAGTAGATTGATTATTCAGCTACATAGATACATCTTAGAAGCCTTATGCTGAGTGAAGCCAACCACAAAAACTGTATAATTGTGTGATTTAATTGATATGAACTTTATGATCAAACAAAATTAATTTATGATGACAGAAATAAGGAGAGTGCTTATTGTGGAGTAGAGGTAGATTGGGAGGGGAGGGAAAGGAACTTACTGGAGTAATGGAACTGATCTCTGTATTAACTATGGGATGGTGACACAGGTTGTGCAATAATCAGAACAGAGCTCATCAGGTGGTTCACTTGAGAGCTATGATTTTACTGTGTGTAAGTTTACCTCCATACTAGACTAGGAAAAAAATGGCATATGAATATATTAAAGTAAATAAACATGTAGAATTACAGGAGATTTGGAAATTAGGCAAGGAACAGAAAGAACAAATGAAAAACTTGAGCAATAAAGTCTAGATGATTCTATGAGGCAGTGATTTTGACCTTAGATCTCAAAGGTTGAGAAGCAGTTTATACTATGTCTTATTATATATCACTATTCTTCTCTCAGATGTTTGCTGCCAAGCTCTATGAATTTGAAATGAAGGAAGGTGGTAGGGTTGGGGAGAGAAGGGCTAAATTATTGGATTTTTTTGTGAGCTTCAGTAGTTAACTATATATAGGCTATATATATTGATTCAACTATCAGAGTTTTGTTTGTTGTAGAAATCATATTGCTTTTTGAGTAGAAACTCTTTATAGAGCTTTAAACTAGACATGCAAATATAAAGTTTTAAGCGTTTTCAGTCTGTATATATTGTGAGGAGGGATTGTGAATGGTTTCTAACCTTTTTGCTAGCATGTTGATGCAATTAATTAATAAACAGGTCCCTAAAATTACAATCTCTTAGGTTAGAAAGATCAGGGATTCAAAATTTGAACTTTAAGAAAACACTGAGAGCAATGGCATATTGGTTAGGCAATGCATGTCAGTAGTTTATTTTTGCTTAAAATGGTTAGTGATCAGCACCAAAAAAGTTTCATTTTTTGTTAGAGGTAAAGTAGTTCACGTCACAGTGCAGGGTGATCTGCATTGTACACTCTTCTACCTCCCTTCAGGTTTTAGAAGACTTTGATTTTACTCTAAGATAGCTTTTAAATCCCATTCCCAAGTAAGAAAAAAATATCTATCTTAGGCAATCCCTCTAATATTACATGTGCTCAAATATTAAAGAGATAGGTAGGGAATCGCTAAAGACCACATTTTACAAGGCAAGCCTGGGTGTATTGCCTCCTTTTCTCACATTAGCAGCTACAAAATGAGAGCTGGCCTGCAGGATACTGCTCGTCACATACCACCTATATTGCTTTTCCTTTGAATTTTCCTATAGATTTCTTTTAGAAATTGAGCTGCCAAATCTATAATGTAAAATTCAGTACCTCATGCTGGTTTAATGCTGAAAATTATGTTTGGAAGTTTTTGAATAACTATCCTTTTCAGTCTATTAGCTGTCCATACATTCTATTTTAGGGAATTGCCTAAGGACAGATGAAATAGAGTTTAATTAATAAAAACTAGAATTACAACAGGTTATTCTTTTTTCCACTTCATTTTAATATAATTACCAGCTGAGTATGGAACATAGGACTTTCTGATTTGCATTCTGAAGTGAAATTTTACATAGTTTTTTTACCCGTTGATACTGTGTACTGTGTATTCGCAAAGATCCTGCAGGGGTTACCTTGATTGGAAGGTTCCCACTCAGGGTGAGTCTTCTCAACACTCTTGACATATGCCTGTGTAACATTAAATTTGAATGACTATTGGAAATAAACTAATCACTTATTTCACATTTGCAATGTGACTGTAATTATGTTGAAGTAACTCCCTATTTGTGGTAAGATAGCAAGGAAAAAGGAGCTTAATAATCTGAATATCAGAAATATTTTAAAAGCGTTCATCCCCAGTGTTTTTAAGATCCTTAATAAAGGTTAAAAAAAAACATTCTCATTTTGCTACAAGTTTTGATTTTTAATTAATGTTAGAGTTCAATCCAAATCGAACCTTGTTCTAAAGATGAGATATGATGGAAATATGTTTCTGATTACATTATTTATATAATAATGTTACCATTATTAGAATCTATTCTCAGTTTTACTTCCTTGTATAGGATTTTATTTTATTGTGGAGAAGCTTTTTCAAAATTTGAGTATACTTTAATAAGGCTCATATTTTAAATCTTGGTTTCAAAAAATCTACATAAAACACTGAAATGTAAAAATTTGTGAAGGTACAGAATTAAACCTAGTGGTTTTTTAATATCCATGAACAGCCTCATTTTCATAGTTAGATTGATAAATGAGAGCTTGAAGTAAAGATACTACTTTTTACTTATTATAGACTTACTCTCCCTCACGTTCTTCAGTGTCAAATTGCATTTATCTACCAGAACTTATCAGTTTTTATTAATCTCCACAGTATTTTGAGATACTCTGCTTTTCTAAAGTCTGTTTTGCCTTAAATAACCCCCTGTACTGGCAGCTGCCATGTGGCTAAGAATCAGATATGATTAATTTAAACACTTTCCTTGTTTTTGTTTTATTATATTGGAGTTCATAAAAATTATGTTGGCTTATTTAAGATAATGTTTTAAATTTCTCAATGTAATTTCTTTCCACATAATTGTGTAATGAACTAAGTATTTCTATCCATGCTTAGTGGAAGGGTCAGAAAAACGTGCATATCCATGTTAAATTGTTTATGGAAATTAGAAATCCAAAAGACTTAGCCCATATAGATAAGCTTTGTGAATAATTGTATAGAATACCAACTAAAGGTATACTGACAAGTTTAATTAATCCATGAATTAAGTCCCACAGTACACTACAGGTAAGTAGCAGAGACTACATTGCTTAAGATTATGATGGACATTATCCTAGGACACTTTTCTTAGCATCCTTTAATCTATATTCCCCTTGAAATCACAAAATATATTGAACATGTGATCTAGAACTAGTCACAGTGTGTTTGAAACCCCACACATGCTTCCTTCCAATTCTGTTACCCCTTCAAGGGGAGTGCACCTGTGCTCTTCCCCTTGCCATTCCCTGTGCTATGAGCCTACACCCCAAAACATGGTGTTTCAGAAGAAACAGGTTCATGGTAGAACAGTGATTTGTGGCCACTGGCCTTCAAGAAGTAAAGGTACAGCTCAGACCCCTCACAAATAAGGGCAGCAGCTAAGCTACTCTGGAAAAGAGGGTACTGCTCCTGACTGGAAAGAGTGGAGGCAGTTAGGGAAGTCACAGATGGAAAATGCCAGCTCACTCATACAGACCAAGGTTTGGCTATAGAATGAAAGTTCACATCATTCGCTGTAGAGTCATGGAGAAAGGTAGAAATAAGGAGAGAGAAGTAAAGACAATCTGAGGAAGGACTTGAAGATGAAATTGACATACACAGGTCTGTAGGGGTCCCATGTGGAACGGTAGGGGTCCCATGTGGAACGGTATGGTGAGGCACAAAATTACTGAGCTACTAGAATATTAGGGACATGGCAGCAGAATGTATACAGGTTTTTGAGGTGGGTTACCTTTAGCAGGAATTTAGTTACTTCTTTTTATTGAATTCACTCAGACTAAGCTTAGAGTACTTAGTAACTAACCATAAATATCATCATGAAACCTAATTTAGTGGTAGTTTTTTTCCCCAAGTTCTACATATACCCTAAGGAATGCTGTTGTAATGCTAGGACTCTCTTAGCTAAAGGATTTATCAGGTTGGTACTTGTGTACTTATTATTTACCAGATTGGAAATAGTCTGGGATTTGGAGGTTTTGTTACCTGAGCCATGTATTTTACTCTCTGCTTCTATTTTTCTCTTCATTTATAAAATTAAAACAGTTGTCATATGTCCCCAAAGACCATTGGAAGAATCTGACTCAATATAAACAGATGGATGGTTTGAATATTTCTTGATGTTTTTAGAAAACTGGAATTTCTACATTATGTTGATGAAAGAAGTTAACGGCTTACTAATATAGTACCATCCTATATATAAAATAGTATACTTATTTTACAGACATAATAATTTCATCATGTTCTGACTAAAAATTATTTTATACATGAACTGTATTATATACACTACAATATTTATGTTAAATTTTTTTCAGATATTAAGGAGCGATTCACAAATTATGTACTTTTGCTAATAGTGTGTCTAAGAAACATGGAACAGTTTTCTTGGAACCCAGGTAAGTAACTCTTAACACGTAGAGCACCTTCTAATTTTACTCGAGTCAAAAAGCATTCTTTTACATGGAGTCAAAGCAGTACTTCAGAAAACTTCAAAAAACTTAGCTGTTGGCTCATTGGACATTGGAAAAGCTTGTTTCAGTAGAATGGAGTGGGTGTGTTCTCTGTGGTGTGGAGGGAGGCCATACTATAGTCTTCGGTCCAACATCTCCAGTAAACTACACAGCATCTCTAGAGGTGTGTACTCAGTAGGCGAGTGGATCCTGCTAAATACTGCAGCTTCTAAGCCTCTAGTTTGTTGTTTTAAGCTGTAGTGTGCTAGGGTTATCTAAGCAGACAGATCTTTATCATTTTAGGTGTTCACCAGAAGAATTTCTGCCTTTCTTAACATGTGCTTTTTACTCACTGCCTATTAATCATTTTGAATAAGAATAAATTAAAGCAATATAATGTAAAGCAGTAAATTGTATTACGTACACATCTCAAAATCAAGGCTGACAGGAAGTTGTTGAGATTTCCTGAGTTTTCATCATCCTTTCACTTAGCAAACATTCCCCGATGCTACATGCCCGGCACAGGTCTGGGCACTGCGGTACATGTAAAAAGGGCAAGCTTTGCATAGGGCTGCACATAACAGAATAGACAGGTGATTCTAACAGCCTGGTAGTGCTGCAGTGAGCTTGGTGGGCAATGATCGTGTGGCTAAGTAACGCAGGGTTTTTTTTATGTCTGATGTTTTTGTACGACCTTGTTCTTAAGGAACAAGGTCATGCTTTGCATTTTATTTATTATCCCCATTCCATGCATGTTATAGGCATTTAATAACTCCTTGTTAATTTATTTTGATTCATTGCAAGTTTTCAGGTACCAGTGAAAAGTGAGAAACAGATACAAAATGAGATAATCTGGGAAATGTATTTCCAGAAGTTATTTTCTTGTTGAAACCATAAGATCACATGATATATCTTAACAATGGCTTGAGGTCTAATGTAAAGAGATGTAAAGGCTACCTGACTTGTGGCGGCAAAGCCCATCCTCCACACACTGGATTCTCTGTGCATCCTTTTGGTTTACAACTAAGGCAGCTGACAAGGTGTCCACAGGAGCAGAATAATGGGCATGTGTGGCTTGTCTCAACAGAGCACATGTGGGGTCAGCAATCCTGAAACAGGATGGTTGTGCCAAGGCCAGTCATCCCAAGTCCTCTGACAGCTGGACCTTTGAAGTCAGATTCCCATTTGTACTGTGATTTTCAACACATTTTCCTAGGTCTCCTTTATCACTGCTGTGGCAGAGAGTGTGATGGAACATTTACAGTTGGGGAATTCACCATTCTTTCAATCTGTACTTTTTTTCTGTATTTCTTTTGTTTTTTTTAAACCACAATACCATTTATGGAAACTTGCCCTAACTTTCCAAGATCACAAATAACATAGAACAAAACTAGCTACTTTTTATGCCAGGCACATTGCCATACACTTTTCATCATTATTTAATTACCATAATGGTGAAGTGTAGACACTTTATGAATGAGGTAACTGGAACTTAGATAATTAAAAAACTTGCCCAAGGTCATACAGCCAGTAAGTGGTGGAGTTTGTTGTTGAAAGAGGTCCCCTGATTTCCAAAAGCTCAACGTGATGGCAGACTCCCAAGACTGCCCCGTGTTGACAGCATGTAGGGCCCTCTTGGCCTGCACCCCACCCTCCCGCTGCCCAGCTCCTTGTTAACATTTCTAACCTTTTCCTTGCTCTGCCCCACTCTTATGTCCTCCAAGGTTTCAGGTTATGTTTGTGTTTTTAAATCAGGTACTTGGTACTGAATTCACCTTATAATAAATGTGGTAAAGGTGGGCAAATTTGGTAAATTATATCATATGACAGCAAGTAAATGATCCGTGTCTTCAAGGCATAGTGATCAAAGAAGGAAACCATCATTCAGGTGACTTCAGCATGCATGTGTATCCACTAGATTTACTCTCACACTGAGGCAGCCATAGAGTGAAAGGGTTTTCTACTGACCTGCTACCACCCCGCTAGTACCCTGGCTCCCTTGGGGAAGGCAGCAGCTGCACTCACCACTCTTGTGCCCCTTGAGTAGTGCTCGGCACAGAGATCTACAGAATGAGTATTTGTTGAATGAATTATCCTTTAACTTGATACACTCTTTTGATAATTAATTGAATACTAATTCTGTTGCTATTACTGAAAACATTATAATTTGGTCTTGCAGAGATTTCAGATTTCTTTGGTAGCCTGTGATATTATGGATTCTGTTCATTTTAAAAGATTTAATTGTCTCTTTTTTCCTTTACTTTATAGATCATCTCTGGGTGTTGTTTCCAGATGTCTGCATGGTGATTGCATCAGAGACTGCTGTGGATATTGTAAAGCATGCCTTTATCACCAAGTTCAATGACATTACCGCAGATGTATGTGTTTTAATAAGCAATTCAATGTTTAACGTTGACTTCTGATTAATATTACAGTAAAGTAGGTTTACTTTATGAAGAATAAGGAGTACTTCTGCTTTAAAGTTAGAATTATAATTTTAAATTTCTAAAAATTATTAAAATACTGAAAGTATATTATTTCATTTAAACAGTCCTGGTTCTATACTGGGTGGTAGAATAGATTGGCCAGCAGTTCAGGTCAGACAATCACTAATTCAAAATCATTATAAACTGTTAATAGTATTATAATCTGTTTACTTAAACGTCCTAAAATCCACAGTGTTTCTATTTAAAACATTAGACTATCAAAATTTCTGTGTCTGGCTAGATTTTTTTAATATTTTATATTTAAAAAATTGATTTTTTTCCTGTGATTCTGAATAGGTTTCTGATGAGTTCTACAAAGCAAAAGCCTAATATTCTTGTAGTGAAAGTACTTAAAGAAACTTTGAGAGATTTGTCTTATATTGTAAGCAGATATTCTGTAGAATTTCCAGAAAGGGATATGTGACTGTAGGTTCATTGTATACACAACATGAAAGTTTCCTAGTACATTCCTCATCCTTACCTCAGTCCTAAAATTCATACTACTTCCAACAGTTTTCTAATATTTTAGTTGGGTTGTGCTTTGTCTTGCTCTGATACTTATTTTGTTCCAAAAAGCAAAGATTTAAAATCTAAAACATGTTAGATTTTTTTCTCTGAGTATTTCTTTTTGATACACTTGAATAAAAAAAAAGACTTCGCACTTTTTTGTAAAGCACTGATAAGTAATATCACCATTTATTCTCTTGGCTTCCGCAATACAGAATGATTCCTTTCTCATGGGATCATTTTCTCAACATCTGAAGGCAAAATTAGTACACTTGATTCAGGTATCTAGTACAGGTTTTAGTGGAAAGGACAATTCACAGTAACTTCATAACTACTGTGTTCTCTTCCCCAGTTTTCTATCTTGTTTAGTATCCATTTTTCTGAGAAAATGTCATTATTGTTTTATATACAGTAATAATTTTTAGCTGTTCATTTAATTTAAAATTTCAAAATTATTTTATAT
Source organism: Manis javanica (assembly GCF_040802235.1). NCBI lineage: Eukaryota > Metazoa > Chordata > Mammalia > Pholidota > Manidae > Manis > Manis javanica. The sequence goes on from NC_133160.1 coordinate 162,411,522, forward strand.
ATATTATACTACTTAAAACATCCAGTATTCACAAAATGCTCAACTCTCAGGATCACAATTATTGACTATTAATCGCTCTTTGAAGAGAAGCCTTTAAAAGTCCTGTCGACAAAACAGTTGGGTGGATTAAGGCTTACGTTTTATCCTTACGGCAGGAAAACAAACAGAGAAACACTACGGAGATTTCTGCTTGGTTATTAGCACCTTTTTCCTGGTTGATTATTAAACATTTTCATCTATAAAGTCTGAATCTTTACACATTGTGTTGTTTTCATTATATTACTTAGTATCTCCTCCTTATTTTTCTTTAGGTCTACAGTGAATATAGAGCCAGCCTTGCTTTTGACCTTGTTAGCAGTCGGCAGAAAAATGTGAGCATTATATCAAAGACACAGTCTGAAATTAACTGAACAGAGTTTAATTTAGCATGATATTATTAGTTAAGGGAAAGCTACATAAACTTAAACTTACTGCTACTGTTCTTGACACTAAACGTTCACAAATTAATAAAAGTAATGAATAATACTTAACATTAATTGGGGGTATGATCTCTGCAGCATTATAACAGTTATGCAACTTCGATTTTCAAACCCACAATGAGTGTTAAGATTTCCGAATTATTTTACTCAATTGCATAATGGGTGGCCAGGTTATCTTCTTGCTCACAGCCTTGCCTGTTTAGAATATTTGCTGGTGATGCATGAAATAGTACCTTTAAAATGCTGTTTAAATCCTGTAAATCACTTCCTCCTTTCCCTGCCTAGGCATATACTGATTACAGTGACTCTGTGGCACGGAGGATGGGGTTTATTCCTCTCCCACTAGCTGTTTTGGTAAGTCCATACTTTCTCCCCTTTTTTAGAATGAGATAGCCATCATTACAGAATATTAATAGATGGATTATCAGTAAGTTTGTTTCAGAAGAACTTGATATAAAAATTAAAGGTAAACGACTAGGAAGGCAATTTTGTTTTAAATCATAGCATTAACCTTTCAAATTTTGAGTCATCAATAGGTAACTGATAGTAAGGAACTGTTTTATATAATGTGTTTTCTAATAATGAAAATACTCATTTTGGCTTATTTATTTGACAAAGATTTTTCTTTTTGAATGGAAATACCTAGTGATAGGCATTGGCGTGACCACTGTAACAGATACTAATGGAACTTAAGTTGATTCAACCTTTCTAAAGGGTAGTTTGATGGTATTGTGCTTTGACACAGTAATTCCAGTTCTAGGAATTTATCTTAAGAAAATAGTTATAAAAGGCACATGATTTATAAGCAAGGTTATGCATTGCAGTGGCATTAATACTAGTAAAAATTTAGAAACAAATGAAATACATTAAATAAATTATGGTATGCTCAAATGAAGAAACGTTCTGTATCCATTTATTTGCTATTTTTAACCTTCTTTCCAAAATTTTTATAGTGAAAATTTCTGTTATATTCAGTAAATATCACATTAAAAAAAACAATAGCACCGAAATTTACTAGATCAACCAAGAAAATAGTCATCAACTTTAAATATTTTAATGAGTTACTCAGAAAAGCCTTGCAAAAGGTTACTAGCCACATGAGGCTGTAATAATGTTAATTTAAAAGATTTGCTGATTGTACCTGTATTTGATTATATTTCTTATTGGCTATCCTCACATCAGTAAATGCAGCCTTGTTTTTGCCAAACAACATTTAGAATTCTCCTCATGATGCAAAGTGCCCTGAAAGTCAATTAGAGATGTATGAAGAAGTTGTAGGTCATCAACAAGTGCATTTAGACCAGCTTGTCTGACTTCAATAGATGATTTATAGATTTAATGTTATTTAAATCTTAGCATGACTCTCCAGACAACCACATCCTAAATGTTTTCAGTTATATTAGTAACTTGTTTATTATATGATAATAGAGCTTTCTCTTGCTTGGGAAAGGAAACTCTCTTTTGAAAAAACAGAGGAATTTAAAGAGTAAAGTTATTTGTTAAAGGTTTAAGAGATTGATAAAAGAGAATATTAGATTTTTCTACATTTGTTTCCTACAACTGCAAGCATGGTATATGAAGTGTGAAGATAAACCTAGGTTGCCTGACTGATTTTTCATAAAGTAGGAACAGTTAAATGATTGGATTTAAATGTGGCCCTGCTTTGCCAAATAATACTTGACTGTCTAGTAACTTATTTGCCAGAAAACCATTTTTAGTATGAATTTTTAAATTTAGCATTTAAAAGTTTTTCCCCCTGCCTTTGTTTTAGTCTTTTAAGTGAGTTTTTATAATGTTGTACCAAAAGACTTAGACTTAATTAATAATTAACAAAACACTTTTGGAAAAGCTGTAATTTTTTAAGGGGATTATGTAGGTAAACAGTGACTGGCGGGTTTTCTTCTTCAGGGCTTTTCTCACAGAGCTCAAGTGACACTGTAGCTTTGGCAGATGACTAGGAGCCGTGAGGACTGTTCCGAGGGCTCAGCGGTCAAGTTGATTCTTTAATTAAGGCCCAAGAGTTTCAGTGCTTCCTTCTAAGTGTTACCTTAGGTCCTAAAATGAATTCACATTAAAAAAAATAAAAGAAATCATATATTAAGTATCATGTAAATTAGATTTTGGACATACGTATTTTAAAGTTACCTAATAACATATTAAATGAAAACAAAGTAACTGAAGCCTTCAGTGTGACAATTGGTTTGCCTTTCATATTAATGAATAAAATCCTAGAGCCATGTTACTTCCATCACAAGTGTTTGTACAACAGGTCATTTCCCCGTTAGAGACTGTGACAGAGATGAGAACTCCATGTCTGTCGTCTCACACTGAAGCTGTTGAATATATGACAGTCCATTCCCTCTATTTCCTCACAATTGTTCTTTCATTAAAAGCATTTTTTAAATATCATTTAACTGTGTCTTTATATTTATTTAAGACACCCTAATAGACTCTTCTACTTGATGATAACATCACTAGATAAGGTCAGTTATTTTCCCTGATTTCCCATTTCCATATAGCTGGCCCCCTAGACCCTAAAATGTAGGCATATTATTAAACTGAACCTATACACTATGTAAACATCCTCTGGTGACAGAGTCCACCAGATTTATTCAGACTTCCAAGGATGATTATTTCTGTGAGGTGAGTTATAAAACAGGTGTTTAACCATAAACATCAAAAAGAGAGAAATTTTCTGACCTTTTAGTAATTAATTTTGTAATGGTATTTGGTTTTTTTAAACGGTACAAACCTCCTAAGGTTCCCATTCCTCCCCGTTCCCTGCAAGTCACTGAAGGTTCTTAAAAAGAATCAAAGAAAAAAGGGCAAAAAGGTAAGATTAAGGGAAATGCCCTCCAAGTGGTTCTAGCTCTGTTGGGGATACATTCAGTAAGATGAATCCATTTGTATTTTCTGAATTAATTTTGTGTTTTAAAAATCCACTGATTTGCATCAGGTACAAGGTCATCCATGAAAGAGGTGTAGTGTCTGGCTTCAGAAAGTCAACAGTAGCAGAACGCAGCATTAGCCACATGCATCCTAGATCTGCCTGAACAAAATCCAAGTCTAGCACAAAAGGTTACACAAGCAGCCAGATTTTAGTATGAACTGACAAATCTATAGCTGCTTGCTTGGGTTTAGACAAAGGCCACAGGGGTGTGCTGAGGGCATTAGAATTAGCGTGGAGTGCTCTTTAAATATTAACTAATTGTGATTGTATGTTTTGTTGTTTTGGTTTGTTTCTGGCTAGCTCATCAGAGTTGTAACAAGCTCAATTAAAGTGCAAGGAATCCTGTCTTATGCCTGCGTCATACTGTTCTATTTTGGGTAAGATTATTCTTGAATATGTTTTTGGTTATACTGTAAAGTATAAATGCAAGATATAATTCAAGTTAATAGCAACCAAGTCATACTATACCCATTCTAACTGTCCTGGGGGCTGTTAACAGCACAGACCTCCAGATGTATTTGTTCATTAAATTCTGCTTAAATTAAATATACCACTATTTGGTAGTAGTGTTAATAACACCATAGATTTTATTTTAATCTTCAGTGGAATCAGTTACTTTAAGCCCTTCTTGCTTAGGATTTAAGTTTCACCCATATTTTCTTTTGTGACAAAATCTGCCATTATAATCAGACATTTTTCTGTGTTTAAAAACATCTTTAACTCAGTTAATCCCACCATGTTGTTGCTCAGGTTCTAGGAGTCAGGATGGCCACCAAGCATCTGTCCCCACACTTCTCCACCCCATGTCATTCATACATTGGCTTGTGGCTTTGGCTTGACCCTAGGCATGTAAGGAGCAATGTCAGGGCTGGGAGTCCTGGGCCTTGATCTCACCTGCGTCCTACAGCTTCTTCATGCTGCCAGGGGAACCACACCTCTCCTCCCTCCAACCTAGATCATCTGTTTTTAGCCTTGGAAAATAGTTCCCTTTCTCCCTGTTTCCATCAGAATTATGCACGTAGACTTGTAGACCTCTTTCTTTTGCCTCTGACCCTGAGAAATCTGTTTTTATCTTGGGGAAATCCTTTCTTTTCATGTTTCCCTGCTAAGTGCCCCATCTCCTTACACATCACTCTCAATGGGCTTTTGCTTCTGGAAACAAAAGCCAAGAAGGGAAGTTTCTTTAGGTAATCTCTGCTTCTTTCCCTGAAGGGGATGAGAAAATAGAAATACAGAGTGAAAAAGATCTTTGAATTTCTACTGTTTGCCACATGAATTATTTTAGCATGCTCTAGGCCTGTGTCATATAAACCCAAAGGAGATGCAGAAATGTAGTTTCTCTGCCTGTGACCGGCTGCACTCTGACCCACAAATTTGATGGTGTCACGTCACTTCCCCTCTGGTCGGGGAACAAATGGTAACAAGTTAACAACTAAAACGATTCACATAGTAGTAAGTAGTATGAAGAAAATAACATAAAATGCTGGTTTTACTATTGTTAGTTTTCTCAAGAAGTGAATTTATAATGAAACAGCCCAACCTAACTTCAGATTTACTTAACCAGAAAAAGGGACGCTGTCCCTGCTCACTGGCAGTGGTGCAAGAGGAGTCGGGCTCGGAGCCTGAGACGGTCAGAGCCGAGTATCTCAAGAAGAGGGAGAGAGGGAGAGAGGATGCTGGCGGTAATGACTTGAGTCGGAGTCACCCGGAGCCTGCCTCCAGGATGGGGTCTGCTGGAGCCTCTGCTGAGCAGCCCGAGGCAGTGCTGTCCCTGTTCAGGAGGGCAGCAGGAGAGCCATTCCGAGCAGACCCAGACCGCGTACTGTTCCCATCTGACATTCCTCTACTGAGTTCACTCTCTTCAGTTCTTTGACCTTGGAAAATGCGAGATCTTTCTGGTGCAAACGGTCATACCGCCCTCCAAAGTCCTTCAAGCTATTTGGCTGTAATGGCTTCCATATTTGTTTAATGAGCTAATTATTCTCATATTTTTCTTTTGACATACACCAGGAAATGTGAAACACATATATACCACATCTGAAAATGTATGCTACGTCTTTGTTTAGTTACAGCTGCCTGTGCAAAAATCACAAAGTGGGTGTGCTTTAATCTGCATTCACGACCTCCCCCACCCCAACCCCCAAGGCACCTCACTCCCGAAATCTGATCACCTCTCCCCACATAGCCCAGCTGAGCACATCTGTTCACTGACCTTGCCCCTCTACTGATTTATTCTAATTATCCTTGTATCAGGGTAATACCCACATTATCATGTCCTCCTCCAAGATCTTTCTCATAGATAAGACCACCTTATCCTCCAAAGCATCTTTGTTCCTTAACCCCACCAAGGCCGGAATCTCCCTTTAGCAAAAACCAATTCAGCTGGACCTCCTGACATGAAATGCTGTGCCCCCCCTCCCCTCTCTCTCCAGACTCCCTCGCCCTGACAGTGGGTGGAGGGAAGGCTCACAGCCCCTGCCCCCCTGATGTTCAGAGCTCTTCAGAGAGACACCCTGAGGGCCAGGGACTAGTCCTGGTACTGGGCTAGGGATCAGCTGAAAAGAACACCAGTGCCCTGAGAAACAGACAGTAACCAGAAAAAGCAAGTCACTATAAAGTGACAGTTGGTAGCAGATGTCAGGAAGAAAAATACAGTGTAGGTATAGGAGCTGGGGAATGACAGAGACGCAGCGGGCAGAGGCAGCCTCTCTGGTGAGCTGATACTTAAGTGGAGACCAGATGGAGTAAAGGGGGATGCAGGTGCCTGGGAAGAGAGAGCTCGGCAGAGGGGGCACAGGGCAGGCCTGACGGAGCAGCAGCGGGAGCTGGGGGACTGGAGCCAGTGGTCCAGGCGCAGCCCATGGGAGAGGACCACGGGCAGGGCCTGGGCTTCAGCTCTTGAGGTAGAGGAGCATCTGGAGGCTCCCAAGCAGAAGAGGACTATCCAGCTGGCTTTTTGCCAGGGCCGCTCTGGCTGCCATGTGCACAGCGGGCTGGTGTGTGGCAAGAGGAGAAGCAGAGGTCCCGCCGAGTCAGGAGCTGTTGCGGCCTCCCGTGGAGGGGTGGCTATGGCTGGAATCGAAGTGGGAGCCCTGGAGTGGTCAGAATTTGCCAACCAGGTAGATATTTTGAAAGCAGAGTTGGACGGGCAGGACTTGCTGATGTTGAGGTGTAAGGGGAAAACAGCAAGTGTGATCACCAAGTTTGGGGCCCAAGCAGTAAGGGTGGCAGAATCGCCACCTGCTGTGTTTGGGAAGCCTTTGGGAAATACACATGGGCTCCCTTTAGTTTTTGGCAGGGTTGGAGTTGGAATCAGGACTTGTGGTTTGGATTCAGTAAGTTTGCAGGCCTATTAGACACCCGCGAGGCAGCTGGAGAACACAGTGAAGGGTGTGTGTGAGGAGCTACGGGCAACGTTGGGGCTGTGGTACATTTGGGAGTGTTTTGCAAGGTCCTGGGGGCCCTGGATCTCCTTGAGGTGGTCCCTGTTCGCATTCTTTGTTTTGGAGCAGAGAGACTGGGAACAGTGGAGGAAACCTTCGCTTCTTGCTTTGACCTCCTGCCAGGCCCCTCCTTAGACGTGCCTCCACTGACTTGTGATTTCTGTTGCTGCCCGCATTTCGCCTCAGGCGTAAGAAACAGCAACCTGCTTCTTGCTGTAAAACTGGCCGCGAGGTCCTTGGGTCTGTGTCATTTAAGGGCCCCATACATGAGAAGATGACCAGTGTGAAGAGGCTTTTTTGTTTTTGTTTTGTTTTTTTCAGAGATTTTTTGCCAGATTTGTATCAGAGGCCTTAAAATGTCACATAACTTTTGGCCTAGAAATTCCAGTTCAGTAGCTATAGCTACCTAGGAATTTATCTTAAGGCAATAAAGATACAACATAAGTTTTCCTACTCAGAAACTTTTTAAAAGAAGTAAAATATTGGAAATAACCTAACTATCCAGAAATTAAGGGGTTTGGGGGGCTTTGTTATTTGATAACCCACAAAGTAAAATATTAGGCAGCCATTCAAATAATGTGATTAGCACACATTAACTGGTAGGGAGAAATATTCATGATATATTGTTTTGTAATAATATTAACAAAATTGGTTGATGTTTCTATGTGCCAAGCATTGTTCTGAGCACTTACTGGAATCATCTCTTTTAAGGATTAACTAGCTAAGAAACTCACTCAGGTCCACAGGATCCGAGCAGTGGAGTCAGGATTTGAACTCATCACTTGGCCCCCAGAGTCTGTGCTCCGGCTCCTAACTCCAGTCCCCCACTACCTTGTAAAATAGACCCCATTTCAGAACAGCAAAGAAGTACAAATTGATGTATTTTTGTAGCAAAACAACTGAAACATACCAACCGTCACAGTGATTAGCACTGGAGTGTGGAATTACAAGGCATCTCATTTTATCTGTATTTACTATATGTGTTTGTTTTGTAGTAAGAGAATAAATGGTAAATAGTTTAGTACCAGCTAAAACTTCTACATGGTGTAATTTCTTCTTATAAATGATAACTAAGGAATTTGTCACAACTTTTCCCTTGTGGTACAAAAACCTCAGGAAACGTGTGCATCTGGGACCCAGCCCGCCGCCCCCGGCGCTCCTTTCCTCCCCAACCCCCCCCCCCACCGTTAGCCGCCGGAGGGCAGGGCGGGCCCCGTGGGAGCTCCCACAGCGGGTGCTTATGTCTCTCTGGTTTTAGGTTGATATCCCTGAAAGTACTTAATAGCATTGTGCTGCTGGGAAAATCATGCCAATATGTGAAGGAAGCCAAAATGGAAGACAAGCTGTTTAATCCTCCGCCAACCAGCACGCCAGGCAAACCATCCAGTAAATCACAAAACAAGTGTAAACCTTCTCCAGGTATGTTGGTTGTTTTCACCACTTTTCATCATGTTCTAAAGAGTTCATTGTCCAAACTTGCCCTCTGAAAAGCCACTGTTGAGTCAGCACTTCGCAGTACCCTCAGCTTATTGTTTTTAATGTTTGTATTTTAGATCTCATCACAGATGCACCTGACACAGTGCTCTGAGTTGGTACATTCATTCAGGGCTCAGTGCATGATCACTGAGCACCTGTCACATGACAGGTCCAGGGCAGACGGCAGTGGGAACAAAAGGCAGAGCGCCTCTGATTGTCGGGGAGAGGGAAGGAAGCGCATAAGTGACTTTGCACTCTGTCAGAGGCAGTAAGCTCTGTGAACAAAAGTAAAGCTGGGTCAGGAAAGGAAAGTGTGATGGGGAGTTAGGGCAACTCCCCCAACAGAGGAGACACCCCTTCTCTGACGAGCACCCCAGCAAGGGCCTAAGGCCAGAGCATGCTTGGCATGGGAGGGGTCACCCTGAGCCCTGCAGGCTACTGCAATGACCTTGGCTTTACTGTGTGGGAAGGGCCATTGCAGGGCTTGGAGCAGAGGGGTGACACTTTAAAAGGGTCATTCTGAAGCTCTGTGGAAAATAAGACACAAGGATGGTGAGCCCACAGGCAGAGAGGCTGGAGGAGGCTGCCTGGCCCAGAGCAAGGGGTCTTGGAGTGAGCGGGGAGGCCCAGGCAGGCTCTGCGTGGCTCTGGAAGTGCAGGATTCACTGATGAGGTTGTGAGGTGTGGGAGAGAAAGAGGAGTTAGGATGATTCCAGTGTTTCTGGCTTGGAAGATTCAGAGGAAAACTGGGATACTGACTTAATTTTGTCATTAGATGGTAGGTTCCTATTCTTGTGAATATTTAGTCATGCGAATTTTTTAAAAGGTTTACTTTTAAATATGTGGCACTACAGTGTGCCGCATAATACGTGAGCCACTGGAAATACAAACCGTGCTTTCAGGGCCTCACAGACTGACAGGGAGACAACAAAAGTGGAAAATGCCATAGGTGAGTGAGGCTGCAGACAGGTGTGGAGGGACAGGAGGGCTCCCTGCATGCAGGTAGTGGTGCCTGCCCTGAATCTTGACAGAGGAGAAGGAGCCCAGGTGAAGGTGGGTGAGAGGGCACTTCAGGAAAGGGACCAGCACGAGCTGAAGGAGGGAGGCCTGGAAAAGCAGCCCGAAGGCCAAGCAGCTCGGATTCTGAGTGTAGGGTTTGCTCTGGGAAGAGGCTGGGCCAGAGTCCAGTCTGAAGGGAGGGCTGCACTCACTGAGGATGCCTCTCAGGAAGATTCAAATAAAGTAAATAAAAGCTTGTGTGATCACTTGAAGATAATTTCTGTTCATTCTAAAGGACATGTAGATGATATTAGTAATCCGGGATTGCATTTGTTTTAACTCTCTGGATAATTCACAGTGGGTCCTGGGCCCATGTGTGCCCCTGAGGTAAGGCTCCTTTAGCACCTTAGGGTGTTGGTAAGTGTCGGTCCTGCCCTCGGGAGCCTCCAGTCTGATGGAGGGACAGAACCGTTAAGCACACACTGCAGTTCAGTTCAAGGCCACTGGATCCAGAGCCATGGGATAAGAAATATGTTTCAGACAAGTGTCTGAGTGACTGCGTAGGGTGTTTGGAAGCTGGAGACCACAGGCCAGAGAAAACTCAGAAAGGTGTTGCAGGTCAGGCAGCTCAGGCCCGATTGAAGGATGAAAAGGGGGGCTTGCTCTCAAGGCAGCAATCATGTTGTAAAAGAAGCAAAAAATAGCAGCAGGTATTATGGGAACGGGGAGGGCAGGAGGGAGATGGATACATACAGGTAAATATGTGCAATTTACTGTCATTCTGCCTCAAGAAAGCTGCTACTAGGACTGAATGTACGATTCAGAGATTGGTGGCTCCAGGCCCCAGCCCAGCTGTCCCCCAGGCCAGGCTTCAGGATCCCTGTGGCCAGAAATCCACATTTGGGGGTTTGTTGTTTGGTTTGTTTTTACCTCTCATGTGCACTTCCTGGAGGTAAAATGCTGTCTAAGTCTAGCTACGGTCACTACACATGAAGTGGTAAAGAATGTGTAAAGAATGTATTCAGAGTCTACTTAGCTCTGGCGCCCTGAGTACAGGAACCTATGTTATTTTTAGGGGGTCTGGCAACAATCATATTAAGACTGGGTTATATAGGAAGCAGTTTGTTAAGTAAGAGTCATAATTTTTTCAAAACCAGGTAATTGTGTTGTTTGTGTTATTATGGATGAGCAAACAGGATGGCATGGCGTCTTAAGTTTCATTATAAATTATGGCTGCTTCTACCACATGCTCTTGGGTTACCATTTGCTTTATCAAAAAGTGTGGATAATAGACTTTTTTTCGGTACCACTATATTGGTAAGCTCATATTTCTTATCAGTTGTGGGGGAAATCTTTTTCTAATTAAATGCTTCTGTTTTTCCACAGAAGAAAACTTGTCTGCTTCGGTCACCAGCCAGCCTACTCATCAAAAGGAAAATGTCATACCATTGCTTGTGACAAGCAGTTTTGATCAGTTTCTGACAACTCCAGATGGTGACGAGAAGGACATAACACAGGAAAACTCTGAATTAAAACACAGATCTTCAAAGAAAGACTTGTTAGACATAGACAGGTTCACAATCTGCGGGAATCGAATTGACTGACCTCCAGGGCTCCGGGCGCCCGAGACGCTGAGCCTAGGGCAGTAATGCAGTGCCACCAGGGCGGACAGATGCTAACGGTGGCACTTAAATATTTATTTAAGAACTTAAATTATTAATGGAGAGCAAATCTTAGTACCTTTGTTCCAGCAGTGTGGTCTGGCAGAAGGTCGGGTCACAGAGGAGCAGCAGCCTCCAGCCGCGGCTCTGGGAAGCTCAATGGATCTTAGGAAGAGTTCCTCCTCCAGGGAAAATGGCAGAGCCGCTCCTGGGCCAGGGGGGCAATGGCAGAGCCGCTCCTGGGCCAGGGGGCAATGGCAGAGCCGCTCCTGCTTTGTCTGTTTGTGCTTCCAGAGCATCGAGCTTTGCCTCAGGGCCTCTCCAGTGTAAGGATATACCTGGAAAACTGTGAAGCTCTCCCCGTGACATGACCTTTCCAGTCTCACACTGTTTTCACAAACAGTTTTTGAACTTTTCTTCATCTGCCAAAGCATTAAAAATAAACTTAAGATAAATGTTCTTATCACCAGAATAATCCTTGAAGATTTATCTGAATTAATCAGAATAAAAAGGATACCTTAAATAAGATATGATAATTAATAGCATTTAGGGGGGAAAAAACCCTAAGCCAGTTTGTTTAAGAAATACTAATTAATGAAGGTTATGCATTGCTGAGAAAATGTTTCATAAAATTCAGTTTTATGTGAGCTATGTATTGTTTAATTGCAGTGGATACAATAGAAATTTCCTTATTAAAAGGCACTTTTTATGCTGAAAAAGAGCAGTGTTAACTCTAATGTATAGTTAACTGGTTTCGCTTTAAAATTAATGGCTTCATAAATTGTTTCAGTTAAAAAGATTTGGTGTTGAATAGGCTGAAGAATTGTCAATGTACGAAGTTCAAAGGTGTCAGCTAACTGGGTTTTTAAAGTAACAGTTTTAAAGTCAATGTTCTACGTGGACAGGGCAGCACCATGTTGCTTGGGCTTGACGGGCATTCAGTCTCCGTCGGGAGTGGGGGGCGTGCGTGTCCTGGCGCGGGCTCTCTGCTCTCCAGGAGAGCCTCCATGCAGGGCGCTGCGCCTCAGGGGTGCCGGGGGCTGGGCAGCACGGCATTGGCAGTGTGCGGGTGTGATTAGTGTCTGTGTATGGACGCTGGGAGCAGCAACCAAAGGGTGCTTTGGGGTTTATATGAGATCAAGGTTCCATTTCTGCTTCATTACTAGCGTGTGGCCTGTATCATAGGACAGGTTGTTTTCTACCCCGTTTTATCTTGAGAAACCTTTCTGCGTTTCTACAAAAATTTTCTGACGTCCAGTTCCTGAATGTCCAGATGTTACGTTAACTGTTACTTCCTTTGATGTTTCCTCTTTGAAGAGAGGGAGCTCTTGTGTCTCTGCTTGGGGCGTGTGATGTGCAGAAGGTCGGTTATAGGTGATCTGTCTTTTCCCTGCGTGAAATACAAAGCCAGCTTTAGGGCTCTGGCTTGTTCACTTGAAATACAAACATGAATTTTAATGTTCTGCATTAATTAAAACACTCTGAAGATTGATGTTCACATATGGTAAAAGAGGAAATGTATAGAAATGTTTTTGTGAAATCAGGAAGTATTTTTAAGTTACAAATGTTAGCACTTTTAATTGCTTTGTGTATGTTTCAGTGAAGCCCCATTTTAGAATTATTATTCTTTTTTACATCTTCTCTTCACCTCTAATAGGAACAGTGTTCATGGTAAAGGGGAATAGTTTGGGGAAAACTTTGCCAAACATAGCCCTGATCAGAGCAAGACTGACCTGGGTGTATCTTTCAATTCAGTTTGAATTATTCTGTTATCATGCTGTCATTTTTGGAAGATTTTTCATTTCCTTTACAGATTATACTGGGAGTTCGGAATGATGTTCATTTCTTCTGTTAAAATGGCATTCAGTACTAATTTTATAAGTGCATCTTGTGTGAAACTCAATAAATTCAATTTTATAATCTTTTTTTAAAAAGTCACTGAATTTATTTTAGTAACATACACTCTTTTATTTGGTGGAGTTTACTTATCACTAGATAGTAAAAATTTATTCCTAATTTACAAGTGACAGGACTATAATTTGAATTCTTCTTTTGGTCTTAACTGCCGCAAAATGTTTGATTTCTGTCTTTGAGAAGACTGGGGCTTGATCATAGACCCTTTAATATGTCTCAGCAAATGAAGGTACTTGAATTTTACAGGTATTTTGAATGTCACACGTGCTTTTCCTATCTGGGAGTCAAGTTCAAGACAGTACTTCGGTTTAAAAAAAAATCTAAGGCACAACATAGTTCAGACTCTTACTAACTGTTGTTTGGCGTAGAAGTATAAATACCAAGGATCACTCAGGAGCTTGTACAAATGTTCTCTGTGCTTTTTACTTTTGTACTTGGGCTGGCATTTAGACTGCACTCATTATACATGTCAGTGGAGGAAGGTGGTTCTAATTAGGCCCTCAAAAATTTTCCTGCCACTCCTGGTAACTCAGCAGAGGAAAATATAAATTTACAAAATGATTTAAAATCACTACATTTTAATATGTTTCAGTTTCATCTATCATCCTTTCAACGGAGACTTATTAATCTCCTCTGTGTCAGTTACTATTCCAGATGCTGGGATCAGCAGTGAACAAAGTCCCTGCTTTTCCGGGGAAGACAGACAGTAAGCCAGTCAGTGAACCACCATCTGCTGGTGATAAGTTGTCTAATGACCAAACGATCACTCAGGTTTATTTCTGCTCTAAAATAAATACAGTTCTTTAATGTTTTTATGTAAGTCTGGTTTCTTTCCTTATTGGATTTGCCTACAATAAGAATTGTATAGCAGCTTCACAGTACTTGTATAAAATAGAGGTAATACTTATTTTTTGCTACAGACTGCTGGTTGTCCATCCAAATCTTTTCTGTTTCATGAACATAGTGTTGTAGCTGTACACAGAGCTGCCTGGTTGGGGACTACATTCTGAGTCCCTCTTCCTGTTACACGTGACCAAGTGACTAGTACTCACCAAGGGCTGGAAGTTGAAGAGGTGTAGGCTACTATGGGTCCCCTCTGCCTCACTCCCCTTCCCACCAGCTGAACCCAGAGGAGGTATGACTTCACCCCCACCATGTCAATAAATGTACATGTGCTCACAGGATGACAAGGCCACAGAAAGGAAGGATGGATCCCTGAATGCCTCTGTGGAGCACAGCTGCCCATCAGCTTGAAACACTAAGCTTAGACTATTCATGAGAGAGAAATGAATGCTGTCGTTTTTTAAGCCCCTACACCTGGAGGGTCTGTATTACAGCCCTCATTAATATGCTAGATCTGAAAGGGCCTATTTAGAGATCTTCACATAAAAGGAGTGAGGTGTTAAACCTAACTCTAAAATGTACTGCGGAAAATACTCTGGATTCCATGTTACTATTTGTTGTTTGTAAGGAAAAACCCTTAGCCATCTTGAACTGAATGGTAAATTTGCTCCTAAGTGACGAAGTCCTATTTGTTCATACATTCTGCTGAATAAATGTGCCTCTTATCTCAGGAAGTGGGGAAGAGAGTATATTATAAATAGAGCCTAACAGCACCTCCAAAGCGGCAGCAAAACAAGGTCACATGTCAAAGGAGCTGCAAAAAATATACTCGTCTGGGGCCAGTTTGAGGCAAGTGGTGCCATGCAAGTGGTTGCTGACAATTCCGGTGTGGGTGAGTGTGATGGGTGGCATTCGTAAGTGCCTGGGACATCTGGGATGTTCTAGATCATGCCTTATCTGATTAAGGAGGAATGTAAACAGTTGCCAGGGTAAGTTGTTAAATTGACATTCTAAGGAGTTGTGATCTGAAGTTTGCTGATAGGCAACAGCCAATGCTCAGCAGTGTGGAGCAAACATGGCCTTGCTGGTTCGTAATTTCACCAAGAGACAGTAGCACATGTATCGGCAGGTCAGTGAGCGGCACGTTTGGCGGAGTGCAGTAAAGTTGTATTTGAAGTTGGTTGATATTTAATTAAAAGGAAGGGAAGGGATCTGCACAATGTAATTTGCTTTTAATATACTTTCCTTTCGGCAAGTGTGGAAGCTAAAGTGGGGGGAGGCCTTGAGAGTACATGGGCACTTTTTAAAAGGGATTGAGCAGGACTTTACAGGGTGCGTAAGCTCTTGAAGGGTGAATCACCTACTAAGTGGGGAGGTTATTTTTGAAACTGCAATTATTTTCAAGAAGCATCTTCTCCTTTCATTTTAGGTATGTCTATAAAAATGTAAATACTCGGAAGGTCAGAAATACCCATAACGTAAGTGAAATATAAGAAAAATGCATAAATATCTTGTTGGGCTTGAATTCACAAATATCAATTGCAGAGTCACTGTGCAAAGCACAAAAGTAAGCAACCTATGCTCTCAGCTCAGAACTTACGTATAGTCCAGTGGGCAGATTGACAGCTAAACTGACTTGGCAGTTAGAGTCCCGTGGGGTAAGTGCTACCGTAAACATAGGTATCAGGAGAGCTAATTCAGACCAGTTCCACCATGTTCTCTACTCTAGCCTGAGCACCTGTACAGTTCCTGGCACACGAAGGTAGCCAGTCGATATTGGCCAAATAAACGGAGCCATTGGAAAGGATGTGCACTTGGACTGCCTTTTAAAAAGAGTAGGAACTAGATGGATAAGAAAGGAGAGGAAGGGCAAGACTGACGTGAACGAAGGGAAGGAGCTCAGCATGGCTGCAATGTAGTTTCCTCCGCTCACTGGAGAGTGCCAGCCACCAAGCTGAGAACACAAGAAGGAACGGCTTCTTTCCAGGAGGGCGTTAGGGAGGCAGGAGCTAGATCTTCAAGAGCTGCTAATGCCTCACCAAGAATCTTGGACTTGATCCCTTAGGCAATGGGGAGGAGCTTAAGTGGAATTCCAAATCAGATTTTTGTACCCATCAAATGAGAAGATAGATAGGTGAAAGATATACTTTGTAAACTATATGGTATTGCATCACTTGTCCAAAATCACACAGGTAGCACATATCAGAGCAGAAAGTTAACCCCCTTCCTAACTGGAGAGCCTGCACTGTCAATCTCTGTGCCATCCACTGCTTGTGGGAAGACAGAGAAGCCAGGCAAAGACCCCTGAAGGAGAAGACTGTTCATTCACACTGAGTAATGGGAAGAGGTGGAGGGCGCAGTGCTCTTTGACTGTTGGGCATCTAGGGGCTTATTCCCCTGGGAAGTTCCGGGAGGGCCAGGAGCTGCGTGGTACTGGGGTCGTGAGCTCATGCTGAGTGACGCTGACAACCTCAGTCTGCTCGTCTCTAAGTCAGGCTCCGTAATAGCCACTTTTCAAGGTTCTAGGAGGGGCAAATAAAACATCTAAAATTTGGTTTGTAAGCAGTTTCACAGATCTAAGTTCCTTAGCATAGGTCTACGTTTTATTAAAATCTGCATTTTACTGATGTTTGCTCATAGCCGGGCAGCTAGATAAGGCAGAGCAGGGTTAGAACCAGGGGCTTCTAGATCTTCCCCAAACCTCAGTGCTCAGCCTACTGCAACCTCAGGCACCCCACCCCTGGCGGGAGAGCCCTGCAGATGAGTCATGCAGCAATCAGAGCACTGACCGGGGCAAGATTCCACAGGACACTCCAAAGCTTCAGTCACCGAAATTGAAGCAGAGAAAGGGCACGCAGGCCACTGAGGGGTGCACGTAAGCCCCAAAGCTCCCTCCGCTGTTCCGGGAGCTGGCCACACAGCAGGCAGGCTGGCAGAGTCCTGCTCTTTGGAAACTTACAGTCCAGAGGAGAAACTAGGTAATAAACATGGGAACAGGTGAGCACCTCGGAGATGGGTGCTTAAGAGAAAAAGCCAGGTCATGTGATAGGGACAGGATGCTCTCTTGAGAGCCACTAGAAGGTGCTGTGCGAGCTGCTCCTGAGCTAGAAGGAACCGCATGAGGCAGAGACTGGGGGAGAGGGAGCAGCTGGATCCTACCAGCAGAAGGCAGTCAGCGGAGAAGCGGGGTGGGGGATAGGTTGCAGCTTGAAATTCAGTAAGATAGGGGTGGGGGTCCAATCATCCAAGCCCAGGGACCAGGAGGAGTTAGAATATTCCTGGTCCAAGGACCGTATGGAGTTAGGACATTCCTTTTTCTGCTGTGTGAAGAATGGGTTGCAGGGCAGCTGGCATGGAATCAGAAAGACCAGGGAGGGGGCTGTTTTTATGTAATAAGCTGGGCTGAGGCAGGTCTGGGGGCACACCAGGCAGTTCCAGGGGTGCCCCTAGGCTGATCTTGCTCTGTCCTCACCTTGGGGACCAAGCATCTCTGTGGAACCTCTGAACCTTCACTGGCAGTGTAGTGGGACATGGACAGAGGGCCCAATGCAGACTTTCTCCCTTTGTTTCTCCCATACTGACCCTGCAGACAGGCAACATTGGTCTGATTCTCTGTTTTTCATCAGAGGGTCATGATGATGACGCCTCTGGGTCTGCAACCCTTCTGAAGTGATTCCCAGAGGCAGGCTGGAACTGCTCGCTGGCCCCTGATGGAAACCATATTTCCACAAGGGGAAATGAAAGGAGGCGCCACCCAGAGTCCCAGGCTGAGTAGCAGGAATCTGGTCTCAGCTCTGCCATCCTGAGACCCGAAACAGGAAGAAGCCAGGGATGGAGCCAGTGGGGTGGAAGCCAGGGATGGACCCAGGGGGTGGAGGTCAAAAAAAGCCATGTGGTCTCAGAGTCTCTCCATCTTTAATTGAAAAACGTAGGGGGAAAGAACATGACTTTCCCTTGCAAAGTAATGGACTTAAATGCACCATTCATTTGTTCTTCAAAGATAACACGTTTTAAGGTCCCAGAGTGATGGCATGGTAGCTCACAAAGGGCCCTAACAAGGTACCAGGCCCTGTAGCAGGACCAACCTCTGCCCCGGTAGATTGCTTTTCTCCCATGCTCCTGATACATGGTCATCTAGTTGTGACTTGAAATAAGAACCTTAGCTGTAGTAATAACAATAATGTGAATTTTAAAAGCAATACTTACTTGGACATCTACCACAAACCATCACTCAAGGGCCTTTTAATTTACTCCTCATTTAATCTGTACAATATCCCAGCACAGTTCCCACTTTACAGGTGTGGAAATTGAGGCCAGTAGGCTCTTATGTCCAGTCACTCTGCTAGACAGGAACAGGGCCAAGATTTAAAGCCTGTGCCCTCTGAGGACAGAACATGGGTGGTTCACAGCCATGCAGCGCACGGGCCTCAGGACAGCTGAGCGTGAGAGCTCTTACCAACATGCACACGATTTTTTTCTGAAATCAATCTGTTTTCTAACAAAAGCATGCACAGTTAACAAATTTTCCATACCTTCTGACCTCCTTTTGGTTCACATTTTCCAAGCCCTCATATGATGCAAATTCTCTGTAGACTAGCTTTGCTGAGTGCTGTTTTTAGAATTTGGATTATGAATGGATTGTTCCGGTTCTGCAGTTGAATCACCTCTCCCTCTTCCTGAGGAATCCTGACAGCGTGAGGCATAACACTGTGGATTTACGTAATGCCTGGCACTTTTCCAATAGTTGCTCCTTGGCTTCTCATTCACCCCTGTAAGGCGGGGGTGCAGGAGGGATGGTGATATCCATGTATCAACCAGGAAACCAAGAGCCGATTTTCCAAGAGTTTGGGTGTAGTACAGGGACTGGAGAGGAGGGCTCCCCAACATAGGTTGGACATGTGCTCGCTAAACATGTGGTCATATTGCCCCCAGCATTGCAGTCCCCATCTAAGAAGGGAGACTGGGAAGGACATCCCCCTTCCTGGCTCAAGCAGTGACAAATATTGCACACATTTAAAGCTTTTATTAGTTTTGATATTCAAGTAACAGACATTCCTTATGGAAAAGTCAGGAGACCCTTAAGAAAAAGATGGAGGCAGAGACAGGAATATCTATAATTTCCCCACTTGGAGCATGTTCTTTCAAACTGTTTCTAACACTATACACACATGTATAGGCTTCTACATGTAAATATATTTCAGTGACACATGCTAGTTTATCACATGCTTCATTTCATCTACATGAGGGACTTTTTCCATGTCAACAATTTAAAATATTTACAGCAGCTGCTTGGAATTCCATAGATGGCCCTGTCTTTATTTTTCAGTCAATTCCTTTCCATTGAACATTTGGTTATTTCTTTAGGATAAGGTGCTAGAGCTGGAATTACTTGGCAAAGGCTCTGAATGAATTTGACTGTGTGTAATGAAATTACCCTTCAGAAGTCCTTGGTGCCTGGGCCTCTCTGGAGTCCCACACTCTCCCAGCCCTTGGTTGGATGGCTGTCCAAATCCTCGCCAACCTTGCAAGTGCTTTTAAAAGGGTGCCTAGATTTAAAAATATGATGAAATATTTTTAATGTATTTATTAGATATTTCATTTTAGTGATATGTGTATTCATATCTTTAATTTTTCCTTTTGATGTTAGCTGCAGGTAGAGCTGGGAGATGGGGACAAGAGACCCTCCTGATTGCTCTAGACCAGTGTTTTTATGAAATTTTTGATGGAGACCCATAATAAGTACGTTTTACATTGAAACCTGGTGTTCATTCACATATATGACTGAAAAATAAACTTTCACCAGACAATACCTACCTTTACTCTTATTTATTCAAATAGTTTCTGTCTACATTTTTAAAATGTTGATCATATCCTGTCTAAATTGACTGCATAATCTCATGATGGATTGTGTCCCATAGTTTGAAAAACACTGGCTTAGACCAAGCATAATCAACTGCTTGGAACATGCTTCCCTGAACAAAATCAGGGCTTTACTAGCAAAGAATAAAAGGGAGGTATAGCCCGAGCAATCGTGAGAATGAAGAACACAGCTGGCGGTATCATGCTCCCTGATTGCAAACTATATTCCCAAGCTACAGTAACAAAAACAGCACAGCACTGGCACAAGAACAGAGATACAGGCTGACAGAACAGAATAGAGAGATCCGGAATAAACCCGCCCCTATATGGTCAATTAAAATATGACAAAGGAGACAAGAATACCCAATGGGTAAAGATAGTCTCTTCAATAAATAGTGTTGGGAAAGCTAGACAGCTACATGCAAAAGGAATAAAATTGGATTACTGTCTAACTCCATGCACAAAAAGTCAACTCAAAAATGGATTAAAGACCTAAATGGAAGATAAGAAACATAAAATCATTAGAAGAAAACACAAGCAGGATCTCCTGAATATCAGATATAGTAATTTTTTTCTGGATGCATCTTTCTGGGCAAGGGAAACTAAATCAAAAATAAACAAGTGGTACTACATCAAACTAAAAAGCTTCTGTACACAAAGGACACCATCAACAACAAAAAAAGGCAACCTACATACTGGGAGAATATATTTGTAAATGATGTATCTAAAAAGGGACTAATATCCAAAATATATAAAGAACTAATGCAACTCAACACCAAAAAAAAAAAAATCTGATTTAAAAATGTTCACTTCATGTAATTGTAGATTAATGATGCCAAAATTTTTAAAAAATGATCAGAGGATCTTGAAAATAAATAGACATTTTTCCAAAGAAGACATATGGATGACCAACAGACATGTGAAAAGATGCTTCATATCACTAATCAGGGAAAAGCAAATCAAAACCACAATGAGGTTATCACCCACACCACTTGGAATGGCCACTATCCAAAGGACAAGAAATCACAAGTGTTGTTGAGGATGTGGAGAAAAGGGAACCGTCCTGCACTGTTGGTGGGAATGTAAATTGGTGCAGACAAGCAGTATGGAGGACTCTCAGAAAACTAATAATAGAAATACCTTATGACCCAGCAATTCCACTTCTGGAAATTCACCCAAAGAAAACAAACTCACTGATCCAGAAAGACATATGTTATGTGCCCTCCTATGTTCACTGCAGCATTATTTACAGGAGCAAAAATATGGAAACCACCTAAATGTCCATCAGTAGATGAATGGATAAAAAGATACAGTTCGTATCTATGATGGAATATTACTAAGCCATAAAAAGAATGAAATCTTTGTGACAACATGGATAGGCCTAGAAGGTATCATGCTAAGTTAAATAAATCAAAGACAAATGCCATGTGATTTCACTTATATGTGGAATCTGAAAAACAAAATAAACCAGAAATAGAATCAGAAACACAGAAAACAGACTGGTGGTCTCCCTAGGGAACTGAGGTAGAGGATGGGTGAAATAGGTGAAGGGGAAAAGAAAAATCAATGAGAATGTGTGCTATCTTGATCTGGGTGATGGCTACATGACCGTATACATAAGAAAAATGCATCAAGCTGTATACTAAGATTTGTGTGTTTTTTTGTATGTACAGCAATATAAAAATTATAAATAAAATAAAAGTAAAAATGTAAAAAAAAAGGAGGTAGTTATCAGGCAGACACCTACCAGTCACCAGCAGACCTGAAAGGGTGTACAGGGTGTGAATGTGCAAAGACCAGGGAAGCAGCAGCGTGATGCCGACAGGAAGGCGGGAAGTGCCTGTAGGTCTGGCACCGGGTTGGCCGGGCGCTGGGCTGTGTGGAAGGAGGTTGACTGGGAGCTGTTTGAGGGCCACAGGGCACAGCAGAAGATCTTCACCACCAGGCTGCCAGGGAGCCGCTTCAGGGAATATCTGGTCAGCTCGGGCTGCTGTAACAAAATGATCATAGATGGAGGCATAAATAGCACCCTGATTTTTCATATTCCAGAGGCTGGGTCCCAGGTCAGAGTGCCAGCCGATCCGGCGTCTGGGGAGGGTCCTCCTCCTGGTTTGCAGATGGCCACCTTCTCACGGTCCTCACATGGCGGGAGCAGAGGGGAGAGAGCAGGCTCCCCTGTCTCTTCTTACCTAAGGCACTGTGATGGTGTGTTTTATGTGTCACCTGGGCTAAGGGATGCCCAGGTTGCTGGTGAACATCACTTCTGGGTGTGTCTAGGAGGGTGTTTCTGGAAGAGAGGAGCATTTGATTCAGTAGATGCATAAAGAAGTCCACCCTCCCCGGTGTGGGCATGCATCATCTAACCCATTGAGGGCCTGCCTGGGACAAAAAGGAGAGCAAAGGGTGAATTCTTTCTCCCTGTGAGTTGGGATGTCCTTCCACTCCTGCCCTCTGACATCGGAGCGCCGGGTGCTCGGGCCTTAAAACCAGCAGCCTCCCAATTCCCTGGTCTTCAGCCTCAGACTGAATTACACCTTCTGCTTTCCTGGTCTCCAGCGGATTGCAGGACTTCTTGGCCTTCATAAACGCATGAGCCAGTTCCCGTAACAAATCCCCTCTTATATGTAACTACGATCTCCTGGTGGTTCTGTTTCTTCAGAGAACCCTGACTAACACAGACACAAATCCCATTCCCGAGGGCTCCACCCACATGGCCCGGTCACCTCCCAAAGCCCACTTCCTGACACCATCGCCTTGAGGGTTAGGATTTTGACACAGGAATTTGGGGAATGGGGTGAGGCCTCAGGGACACAAACATTCAATCGATAACAGAGAGAGTTCTCCCAGGGCAGGAGTTAGCTACCTGGCAGCCTTTCTCTCCAGAACCCATTTCTTCAGTGACAAGCTGACCCACCCAGGACTGTTCCCAGGCTCAGCATTCTTTCTCTGCTGTGCTCAGGTTGCGGCCACTTCTCTACGTTTTCTCATGTAAGATACATTTTCCTAGTGTCTTTTCAAGTAGTCATCACAAATACTAGCCCAAGGTTTTCTGTAAACTCATCTGGATATTTCTCCAAAAGGCCTGGGACAGTGAGTCACACGTCGTCCTGAGCTGCTGGCATACAGAGCATCGATGGGCTGGACCCAGCCTCTGGGAGGCAGCACAGGGCATCCTCTTCCTTCCCCCCACCATTGTTGCCCCAGGAGGCTGAGGACACAGCAACTGGGTATGAAACGATCCCCATTCCGTCTAGATTGGACACAAAAGTCCCCCACAAGGAGGGCTTGGCTCAGTCTCCTGTGGGTTCAGCTCAAGTTCCATTAAAAAAGCATAAAATGTGAAAAATATTTGAAAATTATTTGACAGGACATTGCTAACCAAATCAGGAAGAAAAACAGTAACAGTCCAATGTAAGAGAAAAAACAACAAATGATTCTTGAGCAAATAATGCATATGACAAATAAACATAAAAATTAAAACAATCACCAGAGAGAATTTTTTTGCCTACCAAATCAGTGCACAGATTACAAAGAACGCTAAAACCAAGGTTGATGAGGACTGTGGGCACATCCCTGCATTTTTGGTGGCAACTATGAATTAGTATAAACTTTCTGGAGGGTATTTGACAGAAGGTATCAAAAGAAGGAAAAGGTACAAAAACAAATTCAGCGTGTCAGGCAACAGAAATGATGAACAGCTCAAGTTCTAGAATCAGATAAACTTAGGTTTGTAGCCTCCACCATTTATTAGCTGTTTACCCTTAGCAAGTCATTTAATATCTTTAAAGATCTTCAAAAGTTACTTTCTCTGTACAATAGGTTTGATTATAATCCCTGCCCTCTCAGAGTTCTCAGAGCATTAACCCAGGCAACATTTGTGAAGCCCTTGGCTCAGTCTCTGGCTCTTGCTAAGAACTCAAATACTATTTTATTGTCATTAAGGATTTACTCTAAGGGCATGTGATGTTAATCACAGTGTTATTCTAACACTAATTAAGAAGATGTCTAAAAAGGTGGAGTGTTTATATAAATTATGGTTCATCGACATAATGGATTTCCATGCAGCTATCTTTAAGTGTAGTAAAATCTCCATTGATACAGAAAAATGTTTACAACATGTTGCTAAGTAAAGAAAAACTGGGCTGAAACACTGTAATGTGAAACCGTATACAGTCTTTACAAAGACTCCAAGCACATGGAGTGTTGTGATCGTGTACGTATGATCAGGCTTGAAGTGATTTCTTTTCCCTCACGTGATTTTTAAAAAGTAGGCCTTATTTTTTAAGACCAGTTTTAAGTTCACATCAAAATTGAGTGGAAAGTACAGAGAATTCCCTGTGCTCCCAGCCCCCACAACCTCCTCCCCCACTCTCCACATCCCCCACAGAGGGGCACATTTGTTCCAATCTGAGATCCTACATTGACACATCATGTCAGTCAAAGTCCTTGGTTTGCAAGAGGGATCACTCTTGGTGTTGCACACTTTATGGGGCTTGGACAAACGTATAATGACATGTATCCACAATTGTCATGTCAAACAGAGTCTTTTCATTGCTCTAAAATCCTCTGGCTCTGCTTATTCACCCCTCCCTTCCTCCAACCTCTGGCAACCGCTGTCTTTTCACTACCTTCATAATTTTGCCTTTTCCAGAATGTCCTATAGCTACATAGTATACAACCTTTTCAGATTGGCTTCTTTCACTCAACAATATGCATTTTAGTTTCCTCCATGTCTTTCATGGCTTCATAGCTCATTTCTTTTTAAGAATGTGTAATATTTCATTGCCTGGATGTACCACCATTTATTTACCCATTCACCTATTGAAGGACACATTGGTTGATTGCATGTTTTGGCAATTTTGAATAGAGATACTATAAATACCATGTGTAGGTTTTTGTGTGGACATATGTTTTCCAGCTATGGAATAACAATAAACAGGCTTGTTGAGATATTCACATACCATACAATTCACCCATTTAAAATGTACAATTGAATAATTTCTAGCATATTCATAGAGTTGTGCAACCATTACCAGATTCAACTTGAGAATATTTTTGTAACCTCAAAAGAAGCCCTGTAGTCACTCCTCATCCTATACGGTCTGGCTTAGGCAACCACAAATCTACTCTTTTTGTATAGGTTTGCCTGTTGTGGATATTTCATATAAGTGGAATCAGACAATATGTGGTCTTCTGCGACGTCTTTCACTTAGCATGATATTTTCAAGGCTCACCAGACTTTGCCATCAGTACTTCATTCCTTTTTATTGCTGCATAATATTCATTGTTGACTAGACCATATTTTCTTTCTCTCTTGATCAGCTGATGGACAATTGGGTTGCTTCAACTTTTTGGCTATTACAAATAATTCTACTATGAACACTCAT
This sequence comes from Manis javanica, assembly GCF_040802235.1. Taxonomy (NCBI): domain Eukaryota; kingdom Metazoa; phylum Chordata; class Mammalia; order Pholidota; family Manidae; genus Manis; species Manis javanica. Next base: position 162,436,533 of record NC_133160.1, read on the forward strand.
GTACCCACTCATGTGGTACATATATCTTCATCTCTTGGGTGTGTCCTGAGTGGAATTGCTGGTCCACATGATAACTCTACCTCTGACCTTTTGAGGAATGGCCAGACTGTTCTGCAGAGCAGCTCAAAGCCAGCGGCCTATGAGGGTTCCAATCTTTCCACATCCTTACCACACCTGTCTTTTTTTAGTATTACATTGTATCACCTGTCTTTTTTACTATAGTCATCCCAGCAGATATGGTGATTTGTTTTTGTAGTGCACATTTCTCTGTTTTAGAATGAGTGTGTATCGCTCTTGTAATTGTGAGGATGTGCTATTAAAATAAGCCATAAAAGTAAAAAACCCCTGTGGGTGGGATTGTCATGATTGAAAGTGCAAAGAAATGCAGTTCCAGTTGGGACATCGGTGGGGCCATCTGCACTCCAAGAGCCAAGGCAGGCCTGTGGGGGGACATGGAGGCTCTGTGGTCCACCATCCTGCTGTCCTCTGGGACCCTGGCCACTCCACAGCTCTGCTTGTTTTGTTCCCCAGACTGCAGGAAATGCACGTCGGGTTTGGCTGAATTTGGGGTTTGCCTTCTCATTACCCTGCTTGGGTCTTGCCTCTTGCTGCTTCTTACCTGGTAGGCATCAGAAAATAGGACATGCATGCAACAGCTCTTGGGATATGTCAGGAAAATGCCGGAAATGACGTTGGAGCTTGGCTAGATCCACTTACAGGCAACATCACCCCCAGGAGACCCAAACCCTCATGGCAAGAGGAGGCTCAGAACTACTCCTTTATCCCAAATAAACCACCTGCAACTCAACTTGGTGTACCTAGTGTTGCCAAGTGCATACGTGAAAAGAACTGTGCTCCTGGGAGTATTGCAGTGACAGACAACTGAATGACGGACTGTTTTCCTTTGTGCAATCCTAGTGATAACGATCATTGCCCGTGTAACCCAAGTTACAGAAATCAAAACAATATTAGAGCAGCAGCCCTCACCAGGCAGCAAGGACTCAAGGCCTGGAGCTCCGCCAGCAGTTAAATACCTTCTCCTCAGCCTCTTGCACTCAATAGCCTCCCTGTGGCCTTTTGTTTCCTCACCTTACAGAAGGCTGCAAAGCCACTCCTCACACAGCTGCTCAGCTCTACAATAATAAGGAATCACTGTGATATTAATCAAGTCTTTTATTCTGTATTTTTGATGCTTTGACATCTTGGGGCCCTCCCAGGACTAGCCAATTCCTGGGGATACCAAATGGTGGCCTGTGAACATGTCCTTTCCGGGCAAACAACCAATTCAGAGCCTGTGTCCCCAGCCACCTTGTCTGCAGGCTGCCCCCCCTGGGCCACTAGCCACCTTGCCTTAATCACCCCAGGGCCAGGTACCAGGCAACTACAGACAGTTCCCAGCTCCTGAACCTGCTGAGATTATTCATACTAGCCATCCCAAGCCTGCTTACCTTGCAGCAAATTCCCTCCCCTGGAAATCACAATACCGTCATTCGCCTTTCCCCTTGCTCCCTGTGTGTCCTGTCTCACCCTGTGCTTCCCCGTGTGGCTCTCTTGGCATGCTGCACCTCCTGTTTCCAGGGACCTGGGAGGTGAGCACACTTCTTCCTTCCTGACCATCACTCATGTCTACACGTCTTACCATACCTGATCAAAACAAATCCCAACTCCTCTCAACGCTCCTGGAAACCCAGTCTAGAGACCCCCGAACAAAACCCTTGAGCTGACTTTGTAGGCCATTAATTCCCTGTGCGAATTCTCTCTTTGCCTAGAAACCACTAGAGGGCTTTCCATTCCTGCAGCCGATCCTGATGGTAAAGCCACTTGGTCCTGACCGTGCCACTGGCCTCCCGCTCACAAAGCCTCAACCAGGAAGCCCTGCTCTATTTACACTGGCATCAGGACCGCTGGCAACAGTCTCAAAGGCTGCTCTCTCTCTGAAAGCATCTCCCCAGCTACAGAATGTTGCCCTGGCCATTGTGTGACCTCTGTTGGCCAGCTTCCAGGTAAAGCTGTTGCCTGAACAAGTGTTTTGCAATTCCTTGAAGTCTGGCTCCTTCCCTGTGGTGACCTGGGCTCCAGGCAAGTTTCAGTTTCAGGAGCGGAGGAATCCAAGACTTCCGAGAAACTGAACCGAGTGTTCTTTCCGTTTATGGAAAAGCCCAAGGCATAGAGGGGAACCCGAGATAACTTCCTGCCACGGCGCCCGGCTTCACAGAGGCACTGTGGCTCCCGCTGAGGTTTTGGGGAGTTTTATGTCACAGCCAGTCAGGTGTTTCTGCCTGCCTGCTTCCTGGGACTTCTTCCTCACTCTTGGCCCTTTGAGGCAATTCCCCACTTTATAGGCAGATCCAAGGGCTTGTTCTGCTCATTTTCATGTAGTAAAAAGTTCCCAGTTCCATCTAAGCCAGAACTTTCTTTTTACTTTCTTCATGTCACATCCCATTTGAAGCAGTGCCCCTCCCCCGGGCTCAAGCAGGGACAGTGGTGGGAACAGGGGTGCAGGAGCCCCTCAGCTCATCTTTCCCTCCCCAGCCCCCATAAGTTTTGTTGAGCGCCTCCTCCAGTGCTGGGGCAGAGAGGTGGGCAGGGAGAGAGAAGATGTGAAGACAGGCCAGGCCGGTTGGATTATGTGGCCCCTGGCCCTGCTCACAGGGTGCCCAAAGGTTGGTCCTTATGTTTACGTCTGAGGCTGCCATATAACCTTTGGCGGGACCACCAACTGGGTGGCATCAATCAACAGAAATTCATTCTTTCAGTTACGGAGTCCAGAATCAAGGTGTAGGCAGAGCCATGGCCTCTGGTGCCCCTAGGGGTGGATCCTTCCCGGCTTCCTCCAGCTTCCAGGGGCTCCTGGTGGGCCTGACCTGACGCTGTGTCTCTGCAGTCTCCACCTGTCTTCACGTGGCCTTCTCTCGCCATCTGTGTTCAAATTCCCTCTTCTTATAAGAACACCAGTCCCAGTGGTTTGAGGCCCCCTCTATTCCAGCACGACCTCATTAGCCAATGACATCAGCCACTTCCTCAAACCCAAATAAGGTCACACTAACAGGTACGGGGGCTAGGGCTTCAACATATCTTTTTGGGGGGTCATAATTCAACCCATTACACCCTCTCTCCCGTCTGTCTCCTGTGGAGTGCTTTGTGGGTTCTTCAGAAAACCCTACTGCCCTCCCCCCACTCTTCCTCCCACCTGAGACCTCCTGGTGTGGGAGATGCCCTCCCAGTCCAACCTTCAGGCCTCCTTCTCTTCCGCCTTAGAGGGTCTGCCTGAGGCTCCCTTGCCCAGCAAGCAGCCCTCCTGGGCGGGCTTTTATCCAGGATGGATCTAGTCGGGTTCCTTCTGTGGCCTTCAATTGGCTCCACCAGCCTCCAGGGGTGCTGGACAGTCCGCTTGCTGACCTGTCTCCTCACTGGACATCCAGAACAGCTTCAGGAAAGGGGGCGCCACTTGCCTGTGGCCTCCAACGCTCAGGACTATTGTCTCTGGGCTCTGCTCTGGTCTCCTGCTTGCCCCCCTGCTCTTCAGCAGCTCGGGAAACATTCAGTGCCAAGTCAGATGCCAGACTAGCCTGCTTGCACCCCTCACGTCTCCCCAGGTTTCTCCTGCCCCCTTCCACCACTTGGGGTGAGGCACTCAACTTCTTCCCTCCCCACTAAGGAAAGGGGGAGCAACCCCACGGCATACTCCACATCTGTGAATTTGCTTTAATGCCTAGCCTGTCTCACTGGCTCTCCTCGGAATTTCTCATCTCTCATCTAGTAGGAGGCTAATGAGCCAGGCCCCAGGTTTTTGCACATTTGGGCATTCCTGCAGGGCTGCCTCTATACTCCTTTCAGAACATGTGGGAACCCACTGTCTCTGGTTCTGGGGACTAGAGAAATCTCATCAGACAAGTCTTGCGGGGCATCCTGGGAGCAGGGTACAGCCCCTGGTCCATAATGGGTCCTACAGAAATGGCCACCTTGAAAGTCCAAGGTGCAGCGCTTGTGGGCCTAGGGCTCCACCACTTCCTTTCCTGCTCCTGCACAGACATTTGTGGCCACAGGGCTCCAGGAAAAGCTGTGCTCCTCTGATGCATGCTCTGCAAGACACAAGCTACCAAGTGTCTGCTCTCCAAGTATACTGCTGTCTCCCGGGCCCCTGAACTTGGAGAGGTGGGAATTTGCACGTGTGGGAGTGCCAAGAGACAACCATGACCCTTTCTTATTCAATCACGTCCCCCCAGAGGGCTTCTCTCACCACTTTATCCTACAGAGAACTGCCCCCCTCCAACCCCAATCCCAGCCCAGACAGTCACTGCCCCTTCACCCCTCCTACATGCTTCAGAGCGCTTCTCACTGCCGGAAATTATATTAGTTTGTTTGCTTGTTTACCTCTCCCGCACTGGAATATAAACTCGATGAAGCTGGGCCTGTCTGCCACTCTTCCTGCTGTATCCAGGCTTTAGAAAAGAGTCTTCCATGTGGTAGGTTAGTGGGTCGAATGCTGCCTTTCACCCCCCAGAAAATATGTGTCGCGACCCTCCAAGGACCGAAGCAACACGCCCAAGGTCTTGATTCTTCTCTAGGCTTTATTGTCTAATCTCTCACGGCGGTTACAGCAGTTGTCGGGCAGCTCTTTTTTCTCCCTCCCGGCGGGCTCCCTTATATTCAGTCACCCAACCAATCCGGGACAGTATCGTGCGTGACCTTTAAGCGGATAGGTGTCACGCGCCACTCTAAGCGGGCAGCACGAGCTGTGCACGGGTACGGAAGTCTGCTGAGCCAATCCCCAACAGGGAAGAGGGGAAAGGGTGGTGAGCAGGAAGCAGGCGCCATCTTTAGGGCGTTGTCCAGCTAGAGTGGGGCTCAGCCTCGGCCTTAGGCCGGGCCCCCACATTATGTCCACTGGAACCTGTGTGTGTGGCCTTATTTTTGACCTAGAATGAAGGTCTTTGCACATATAATCAAATTGAAGATCTGGGGATGAGGTCATCCTGGATTAAGGTGGGCCCTAAAATCATAACAAGTGCCTTACTGGAGAAGAGAAGGGAGAGCCCAGGGAGGAGCCCAAGGGGAGACGGAGGCAGGGTTCAGGGAGATGTGGCCACCAGCCAAGGACTCCTGCCACCAGCAGAACCTGGAAGAGGCAGGGAGGACTTTCCTCTCACTCCTTCGAAGGAAGCAGAGGACTAACAGTTGGATTTTGCACTTCTTGCCCCCAGACCGGCTTGAGAATAAACTGCTTTATATAAGCCACCAGTCTGTGGTACTTCATTATAGTAGCCCTGGTGTGGATAAAGTGAAGGTTCCTGTGGCCAGGATTCTCACCTGGCCCTGGTCAGCTAGCTCACTGCACATGTGTGGGCAATATGTCGTTATTGACTGTGTAAAGAGCCCTGCCCAGTGCTCTGGGCAACACGGTGGCAGGGCTGCAAGGCTGCAGGAGAGCAGAGCAGAGATTGGAGTGGTGGCAGCAGTGAGGACAGAGACTGAGATGGCTGCAGGGGCAGAGAGGCCCAGAGGCAAAGACCGGCTGGCTGCCTGCAGACTCACTCTGGATGGGCTTCTAGTGACTGACCTGCCTGAATTCTAGTGACTGAATAAGTTGGGTATAAACCCTTTCACCCCAAGAACGTTCCATTGTCATTTTTTTGGTCTCATTGAATCCATAATGAACTTGTCCAGGGCTGAAACCCATTGGCAAGACACCTGGGAAGCTAGTACAGTCAACATTCAGCATTTGTTGAATAAATGAATGAATGTACTGCCCACTGCCCTGTGTTGCAAGACCCTGGCGAGCCCACTGCTCAAGAGGTCACCCTAAGAGGAGCAGGTGTCAGGACCATTGAGCTTAAGTCCCAGCTCTGCTGCTGAGTATCAGTTACCACTCCTGGCCTTGGTCTCCCCAGTTGGAAGAGATGGTCTCTCAGGTCCTGGGGTCTCCATGCCCCAATAGGATTGCTATAGAGACCAAGAAGCCTCTCTCCCAGCAGCTCTCTCCAGGCAGCCCTGAAGCCCCAGATCTGAGGTCTCATCTGGCAGAGGGCCCCTGGGAATCCCTCCAGAGCAGGCACAGGCTGCGTGCCCAGTAATGGCAGCTGCTGTGTGTCTGCATCTGCCCACCCTTGGGGCTCTGTGGTTACCTTAGCAATTCTCTCTCTCCCTGGGCTCCCCATGGCAGATGGGACCAGCTGGCAGTAGGGCTGGCGGTAGATTGTCCCCTGGCTAGGAAACAAATCTTGTGCTTTGCAAAGGACTTTTACCTCTCGGTCAGTATAGGGGACAAGTGGCTTAGGGAAGTCACCTCAGGGCTAAAGGTTTATTTTCTATTTAGTGAATGTAGGGCTGCCTCCTGGTATTGCCATGTCTCCCAAGAAGCCTGACTGGCTTCCCCAACATGGAGAAGGGAGAATGTCTTGCCTGAGGGTTTCAACCCCAGACAAGTTCACTACGGATTCAGTGAGACTGAGAAATGACAATGGAATGTTCTTGGGGTGAAAGGGTTTATACCCAGCTTTATTCTCCTGGTGGTAGGTCAAGCACGGGAATCACGTCTGCATCCAGCTGTCTGCAAATCCGTAATCCACTTCCATCTCCGGGAAGAGCTCTTTACATAGTGACTCAGTCAATAATAGCTTATTGCCTATGTGTGTGGAAGCAGCAGCCTCCAGCAGGCCAATTATATCATCAAGTAGTTTAGGGTCAGGTGAGGATCGTGGCCACAGGAACTTCCATTTCCCCATAGAGAGTATTTTTGGAAACTTGTAAGATCTACAGAAATTTACCTACAAATTCTGCCTCTGTGTTCTCCTGGAAGTGGTGTTGTATGGATAAGACTTAATTAATTTCAGCAGGCTTATATGGGTTTTTTAAAAAATCAGATCCCCAAGTACTTGAGCGGAAGTTAGCTGACCTCAATCTTCTGATCTTTCCAATGACTGATTCTTCCTGAGCAGCTGCTGCCCATTGAAATGATTACTGCCCCTGGCAGCTGCAGGGAGCCTAAAAGACCATGGGCTAGGTCCCAGGACATGCAGGCACTAGAACACCCTGTGGGACTCTGGGGAAGTCCCTGGATCTCTCTGGATCTCAGCCAACTCATCTGGTAAACTGAGCTCACAATAGCTACTGCTTAGCTTGGGAAGATTGAGAAGATCAGGCAGCTGGGCACTTTGGAGGGGCTTTCCAAGGGCTTAGGGCGTCCAGAGAAATGGGTGGGAAGGCTAGACAAGGGGGTTTGGTGCGCAGGGAGAGATTAACCTTGCCCAGAGAAACGTGTGGTCTTTACATCTTGCTCCTGGGAAATAACCTTCATGCCCTTGGAATGTTCTGCCTGATAGGAGTATCTTTGTTTACCCAGGGGCTCTTGGGTCATGCCAAATAGTCAAAGCTAACAGTGTGATATATGGTGGTGGCTTGGGCTGCACAGTATCAGCCTGCCACCTGGAGAGGCCAGATACGACCATCAGGATAGTGTCTTGCCAATGGGTTTCAGCTCTGGACAAGTTCACTATGGATTCAGTGAGACCAAGGAATGACAATGGAACTTTCTTGGGGTGAAAGGGTTTACACCCAACTTTATTTCCACAGTGGCAGGTCAATCACTAGAATCCACTCAGAGAAAATCTGCATGCAGCAAGCTGATCTCTACCTCTGGGCCTCTCCACCCCCACAGTATCTCAGTCTCTGTCCTCAGCTCTGCCACCACTCCAGTCTCGGCTCTCCTGCAGCTATGCAGCCCTGCAGCTGTGCAGCAGCCCAGAGCACTGGGTGGAGCTCTTTATACAGAGTCAATAACAACATACTGCCCACATGTGTAGTGAGCAGGGTAACCAGGGCCAGGTGAGAATCCTGGCCACAGGAACCTTCACTTTCTCCATAGGTAAGCAGCTGTGTCTACATGGCTGACACCCATGAAAACATTAGATACCAAGGTGTGGGGAAAATGGAAGTTCCTGTAGCCAGGATCCTCATCTGACTCTAAACTACTTGATGATGTAACTGGCCTACTGCTAGGCTAATGCTTCCACACACATAGGCAATAATCTATTACTGACTGAGTCACTATATAAACAAGTCTGCCCAGAGATGGAGGTGGATTATGGACCTGCAGACTGCTGGATGCAGACATGATTCCAATGCTCAACCTACTGCTGGAAGAACAAAGCCAGGTATAAACCCTTTTAGCCCAAGAATTTTTCTGTTGTCTTTTCTTGGTCTCATCGAATCCATAGTGAACTTGCCCGGGGCAAGACAAGAGACTTCAGTCAGTGCCCTTAGCTGGTGTCTTGCCAATGGGTTTCAGTCCTGGGCAAGTTCGCTATGGATTCAATGTGACCAAAGAAAATGAGAGCAAAATGTTCTTGGGTTGAAAGGGTTATAACCAACTTTATTTCCAGGTGGCAGGTCAGTCACTTGAATCCTGTTTACTCAGAGCGAGTCTGCATGCAGCAAGCTGGTCTCTGCTTCTGGGCCCCTCTGTCTGCACAGCCATCCTCTGGGCCTCTGTCCTCGGTGCTGCCACCACTCCAGACTCTGCTCTGCACTCCTGCAGCCTTGCAGCCCTGCCACTGTGTCATGCCCAGAGCACTGGGCGAAACTCTTTATGTAGAGCCAACAGCCATGTGTTGCCCACAGGTGTGCAGTGAGATAGCCAACCAGGGCCAGGTGAGAATCCTGGCCACAGGAACTCTCATTTTATCCACAGTTGGCAACACACAGAGCATATTGTCAGACATGGTTGCTGGGAGAAGTAAGTACTGCCTACAACTCCATTGGGAGGTAACAACAGGCAACTCACACTGGAACTCTTGCACCTGCAACATCTATGCTCCTCTTGTTACTGCTGATTTTAACTGTGAGCTCTCAGCTTTGCTGAGTCCTGTGAGTCCTTCTGGTGAATTGTTGAACCTGAGGGTAGTCTTGGGGACAACCCTGACTTACACTTGGAGAATGGGCAACATAAAGGAGGGCTCAGTGGCAGAGAGTGTGAGAGCAAGCCCCAAGGACAGGTGGTGGGACAACAGCCCTGCTCCTGTTAGACTCACGGCTCCTCGGGATTCTGGACCTTCACCTCCACCGCCTCTGCATTCTGCCCCCACCACAGGGAAGCGTGTCTAAGGATCCTGCATCTTTGCATCACTCCCTCAAGACTCCAAATGCTGGGAGAGAGCATCTGATTGGCTGAGCCTGGATCACACACTCACTCCTTGGTTGCCTGGGGGCTGGAAGGGGTTTACATGGTGGAGGGGACCGCATCTCCCACCTGGATTTATATAATGGGGAATCCATCTGTCCCTCAAACAGAGCAGTGTTCTGATGCTGAGCAGCCAAAAAAAAGCTATCCACACCAAATGATGGATGGATCAGACCACCTCAAAAATGTTCCTTTGAAATTAAAGAGTAGAAGACACTGTTTAGAAGCAGGCCAGCTTCATGGGCACACCACCTGTATAGTCACACGGGACCTTGTGCTTACTTTAATACTATGCTGTTCACCATTTGAAATTCTTAATCACTTTTGAATGAGGGACTCACATTTTGATTTTGCAACTGGCCCTGCGAATTAAGTAGCCTGTCCTGCCTGGAGGGTATTAAGCATTATGCAAAATCAAGAGCTAGTTATACCCTTTGTTTCACTAGCAGATGATCCCATCAATCAAGTTATTTTCATACCTGTCTCTTACTCTTTTAGTGTTTATTTTGACTTAGACTTAATGAAACTACCATCTGTCCCACTTATAAGACCTTACGGAGCAACACCCTCTGCGGGCACCAAAGGCTTTCTGAACGCAGACCCTCTGGCTTGCTCTGCTGTTGTCAGTCCTACTTGACTAAGTCCTTGGTGCTTGTACTCCATTTCTCCTTCCCTTCCTGGGCCTCAGCCATCCTGCTCTGCCCCTTTCCCTACCTGCTCCTTCTTTGTCCCTTCCATGTGCTGCATTTACTCTCCTTCCTTTCTGCCCTTCACTCCTGGATGAACCCCCAGGGTGGTTCCTTTTGTGTCTGCTCTCCTCTCTAGAAGCACCAGTTTCCTCTTGCGCCTTTGAGCAGAACTTGTCTGCAGAGGCTTCTGAGACGGCCGCTCTGTCTGGCTGCTGGGCATCACCACACGGATGTCTCATCAGGTCCAAGCGTGATATCAGCAGCTCAAGCCACATCATCTCCTGATCTCGTCCTCCTGATTCTGCCCGTGTGGCCATCGGTATTCCATTGGTCTCAACGTCTTTCCTGCCTCCACACTATTATCATATCTAATATACGTCCGTAGTAACATCATTCCTAGAATCATCTCTAACAGAGAGGGTGGGAGTTTATGAGAATCTCTGGGTAGGAGGCTGGGATGGAAAGTATATAAAATTAGCAGACGCTTCCTGGAGCATCTGTTAAATGCCCCAAATAGGGCAAGACTCCCTCTAATTCTAGCTCCCAAACTTCCAGTAGACTTGTACATTATCATATTTGTTCAGCTGCTATAACAAGGGTCAAAATAACAATGAGTAAATCAAGACAGAAGTTTATGCCTCTCTTAGAAAACAGTCTGTGTGTGCAAACCAGGTCTGGTATAGCCATTCCATGACTTGTTGCTCCACATCTTTAATACAAAGTTTCCACCCCATGGTCCAGAACATCATCTGAGCTCTAGCAATCATTTCTGCCTTCCAGCCAGCAGGAAAGGTCGAGAGGAAGAAGGGGTTGTCCCCTTTCTGGATGATGGACATAATCCTATGTCTCTTGCAGGTCAGACATCTAGCCAGTGGAAAGTCTCCACTTATATAAGAGATAAACATTTCTCTTGTTTAAACCACTGTCAATTTATTGTTTAGTCAAACATACACAGGAAAGTTATATGATACAGATGTGAAGTAAGTCTCAGACATGGCAGGCAACCTTTAGTCATGATTTCCTTGTCTTTCTGTGAACCAGCAGATGTACGAATTTACAAAACCACCAAAAGTGCTGGGGATCCCTGCAAGAGAAGGCGAAACAGAAGACAGACCGGCAGATTCAAGACTCAGGGCCCCGAGAGGAGTACCGGGGATAAAATAGTTTGGAAGCTGATATTTGAGATCTGTTCTGATGCAGCTGATTGGCACTTTGGAATGGGACAGGCCTGCAGTACAGACGAAAGAACTACTTGCAAGCCATAGAGATTATTGTCAGTGTGATAGCAACAGCCTGGTACAGCTAGAAGACACTGGGATAACAAAGTGTGTGTGTGTGTGTGTGCGCGTGTGTGTGTGTGTGTGTGTGTGTGTGTGTGTGTCCACCTGTGCTTGAATGTACCAGTGTATGTGTATTCAAGTGCATGTATCCTAGAGGCACACTGAATATGCACTTGGCCAAATTCTAAATTGGCAAATGGTAAAATCAGTTTTCAGTCCAAGCCAAGGCAAAAGCTGAATATTACAATCACATACTAAGTTAGGCAATAAAGATATGAATCTGATATTTTATCCAAAATACATTAATTTTATATTTTTAAGACAACCTAGTAGTCCATTTCAAAGCTTGTATTTATAATGTAGGAGCTGTATATCATCATCACTGCTGTTTCGCTCCTAAATCACTATTCTGCAAGTTTCTTAAACCAAGTAGATGCTCACTTTTCACTATTGGTAGAGGAAGATATGTTAGGCCAGCTCTACCAGGCTTAGTATGGCTAATGGTGATGTTGCCAACAGATTATCAGCTTTCTTCACACTCTGATAGTAGCAATTAAGGTAAAGACTTGTGCCTCTTCAACTCCTTGACTTGAGAATTTGGTTTATGATGTTGATGCAATTTTATAGAAGCAATCTCACAAACTAAGCCTTGAGTACCATAAGAAGATACTTTCTCACAAATTAAATAACTTAGACTAAAATGGGCCAATTTCTTGAAAGGCAGAGACCATCAGAACTCACACAGGAGAGATAGATAACCTCAATAAACATATCTAGTAAAGAAATTGAACAGATAAGTCAAGTCCTTACAAAAAAAGAAACCTCTAGACTCTCACTGGTGAATCTTGCCAAACATTTCAGGAAGAAATAATACCAATTCTCTACAATTTCTTCAAGAAATAGCCAAGTGAACATGTCCTTACACATTTTAAAAGGGCAGTATTACCTATACCAAAGCCAGATTAAAGACATTATAAGAAATGAAAACTGTGGGCCAATTATCTCTCATGAATATAGATGCAACAATCCTTAACAGAATATTGACAAATCAAAACCAGAAATATATAAAAGGGATAATATATTTCAACCAAGTAGGAATGCAGGATCAGGAATGCAAGCCTGATTAATGTTCATAAATCAATCAATGTAATTTTTAACAGACTGAATAATAAAAACCATATAATCATGTCATGATTAAAACTCTCAAAACTCTAGGAACACAAAGGAATGTCCTTAATATAATAAAAGGATAATGCAAAAAATAACTATAGCTAGCATAATGCTTAATGATAGAAGCAACAGTTTCCCCCTAAGATTGGAAACATGACAAAGATGTCCTCTCTCCCCATTCCTACTCAACATTGTACTGGAAGTTCTAGCTGATGTGATATGACAAGAAAAACAAATAAAAGGTATACAGATAAGAAAGAGAGAATGAAAGAAGATACTTCCTGAACATTTGTGTATGTACCCTTAAGGTTATTGCTCCTTCTTGCATTTTTAATTTCCTATATTTTTCCATGTACTTGCTGATTTACATTATCCTTTGAGAAAAATTTGTCCTTAAATTTTGGATTTAGAAATGTGGCAATGAGCCTAGGTATTTGGCTTTCAAGGGAATAAAAACACCTGAATTTCTAGCACATCTCAGGTTTCATTGCATACATACAATTTCAGTCTTTCCCTGGAATAGATGGCTAAGAAAAATCCTTAAACCAGCTCAGAGATGCTAGACATGACAATGGGGTAAGTGTGTGGCTATTTATAGTCTCCCAAAGGTCAAGAACAAATCCAGTCATATATGTGGACAAATGTCAAGCTTCTTCAGACCAAAGGCAAACTTCTGTGAACACATAGTATTCCCAAGTTCCTTGACCTGTGAGCAACCCTTCCCTTAAGACTAAAGCCCCAAATCATCCGCTTAGCAGGAAGTACAGGGCTTTAATAGGTTCCCTACTGGAGGTCCCTGAGGGAGAAAGCATGTTCCGAAATCTGTCCTATGTGTTGTTTGTTACTTCAACAACAACCACCCACATCTTGCTCATTCCCTGGAGATGTCCTCTTACTACTTCATAACTGCTGCTTTCCCATGTTTGGCTCCTTCCTCCTTAATCCCCAGACCACTCTGAGTCAGGCTGAAACAGTTAACAAAATATTCCTGCAGACTACACTCTCAAAAGAGTGAAAAACATAAAATACTTAGGATACAAAATATTACGCCTCCCCATATCGAGAAACCAAGTTCCACTTTGAGGGCTCCTTGGAGGGAATTACCAACTTGGTCTCCAACACAGGATGATAGCTTTTTTGCCATTTCTTCTCACTAGATCCAGGGATTTTCATACTTCAAACTCAAAGGGAGGGATCAAACCTGCTTCTCCCAACAAAAATGCAATTTTGCCTTCAGTGAACACACCTACCCATGTCATTTTGCAACCTGTTGTCTGCCACAACTTTCTCAGAATTTCTTTAATTCAGAACAGGTTTAGGCCTTTTTTGTTAGGTTACAGGAGTCGTATTATAGGGACTTCACAAAAGCAATAGGCAAAAAATAAACTACACCTTAGAGAGATAAGAAGACATCTGCTTGCATGTAAAAATAGCAGTGTGTCCCCATTTCTATGAACTGAGGTAAGAATATTAGGTCTAATCTCAGAGCATCATTTTACAACTATATGTCAGGGTAGACCCAGCTGGTGGCCTTCTCCACCTCCTCGCTCCCCTACCACCTTCTTTCTTGTTATCTGTTTAATCCTTGTATTGGGTTTCTTGTAGTTTCAGTCAGACTCATTCTTAGCTAGTATGTCCATTTGTGTGTGTGTGTGTGTGTGTGTGTGTGTTAAGCAAAATTGCGATCATGTAAATTTGTTTTAGGACAGTGTGATGTAGTGTCTCTGCCATGAGGCTGCCCCTCCTGGGCAACTGGTCCACAGGAGGCTGACTGCCAAACGTGTAGGGCCAGCTAATTCAACGGTATCTGTGACCTTCCCTGAGCAGGGCACACAGCAGGGCCAACAAATATTTGTTGAGGAAATGAATGAATAAACTATTTCATGCTGTCAGGGCCCCTATAATCTAGAAGAGGGAGTAGTAATAATTAACATTCATAATCTGTAGGGTCAAATAGGAGCTATAACCATGGCAAACACATTTTCAGGATCAAGCTCTGTAGCAAGAATACTGATATTCTTTTCTGATTTTTAAATATGTTTAAATGAAAATCTTACAAAGGAAACTGAATCTATGAACACATCCAATTGCTTTTCACAATCTCCCCGCCTCCCACCCTGCTGTGGGGCCCCTGGTCTTGTGGCTGGCTGGCTGCTGCAGCCTTGTCCTACCAGTTCCCACTGTTTCCATTCTCACCCGTCGCAAGTGGTTCAGGGGGTCGCACATGCGGACGCTGGGTGAGAGATACGCTCTCCGCTGAGTCCCAGTTCCATGGGATGGGATGGGGGCCTGAGCTGTTAGTGGTCAGGTTCCTGCCACTTACAAAAGCTGGCCAGAAGTCAGGAAGAATAAAATGATCAAAGTCCTGGCAACATAATTTGAGTCACTGCATTCAGTGGTGGCTGGGTTTGCCCCTGTTCTTTCCAGATACCTGTGTCAACAACTTCTCTTCTGTGCTTCAACCTCTTTGGTGCCAGGTTTCTGTTATTTTTAAACAAAAGGGTGCTGGCAAATGTAATTTTCAGAGTCTCAATTTCCTCTTCTGTAAAATAAGCTGGCTTTTGTCCTCAGGTTTGTCTAATGGTTGCAAGATAGAGGCCTCAGCCTCCCAGAGCACACCTTCATAGGATCGTGTTCAAGAACAGGAAGGGCAATTTCTCCCCCTCCCCACCTCATATCCTTTTCATCAGGGAGGAAATCCCCACAGGATCACCCCTTTTGCCTCAGGTTCTAGGGTTGCCTGCTGTGCCCTGCCTAAGTGACCATGGGCATGGAGAATGAAGCAAGCACAGCTGGCTTAAACTAAGCCACCTTCATAGCCTATGGTTGCAGACGGGCCAGCTCCCTTGAGCACGTGTAAAGTAAATACCCAGACCTGGTCAGAGCTTCGCCAGCAAGTGAAGAGGGTAGGGACAGCTGCAGAATACAACCAGGAGAGTCTGCCACACATACAGCAGGAGGGCAGTCCAAAGTAACAAGCGATTGTGTTGCTTTGTCACTCTACTCCATCAAAGTAAAGGTCAAAGTTCCCATATGTCTTGGGAACCTCATCCACAGGTCCTGGGTGATGGAGGTTTTACAAGTGTATCAAGGGAGGTTTCTGTTAGCTCAGAGGGGCTAAGGAAAGAGCTTGGGTGGGCAGAGGCCACCTGAGGCATCACATGCTCCGCACACTTGGTGTGGATCCTCCAGGCCTGTCCCAAGGCCAAGGCCACACCCATGACAGCTATAGCTTCCCCTTCTCAGTGCAGCACAACATAATAGCCCTATACCTGCTCCATCATCACGTCACCTTATGGGTGCCTGACATTCTCAAGGGGTAGGTTCCGGGGCATTTGTAATTTCTAAATTCATGAATACCACTGGAGCTGTAAATTCCCCTATGAAATGCACCAAGCATATTTCACTTCAGTGACCACAGGCACATTGAGGAGCAAACGCTAAAGTTAGGATATAAGTGCTGGGCAGCCAGTTTGGCTCACTCACTAGTCAATGACTCTGCACACCAACCTCATGGAGTTGTGGAAATAAGATCATGGGCAGGGAAGGGTTTGAAATAAGACTTGAGATGTCTCATTAACATTCTGTGTACAGGAAGAAGTGAGGGCTTTATTCGGCAGCCAAAAGCTTACTGACTACTTTTCCCCAGTTTTATAGGTTCCCTTACACATAAGTAGAACTCAAAATTCTACCTACTCTCATCTCCCTGCCACATACATGCATCTTTCCAGAAGGTTGTATTTGGGGGTGCACCTGCAGAAAGGGCCTGGCACGGGTAGGTAAATAAATTTATTTCACACATTTGACATACACTGTGAGTATGTATTTTGAAAACAGGAGGACTAATAGTAAACAAGGTAAAACATGCATCTGAGAAGAGATTGAAATCTGCACTTTGAAAACAAGGGGAGATACAGAGTATGCAGGAGAAAGAGAGAAGCAGACAAAGGAGGACGTCATGGTACTTGTTCACTGTGACACAGAACTGCTGTGATGGTGACTGGGAAGCTGGCTTCTCTCAGCACCATCTATAATTCAAATTCTTGGCTCAGGAAAAATGGCAAGTTAGCATGTGAATTGTGACACCCATGGACACGAGGCTCTACTCTTCGTCTGGTCCAGGGCGAAGAAGAGGCAAGCGGGGCCCAGGAGAGCGTGCTGAGCATGTGCATCCAGCCATCCTTTGACCCCTCCACAGTTCAGATGCTCATTCCGGAAGCTGAGCCTTGGTGGCAATTTGCACACAGATTCTGCTGCTCTCCACAGTGACTCCTGTGCCTTCTTCTACTCCATTGATGGGGCTTCTGCTTTGGAAGTAAATACCCTTGCCTCCTCTCCATGGTCCTCTTATTTCTTCTTCCTAGTACAGAGTATTAATCCCATAAACCATCCCGTGACTAGTAAATCTTAGCAGTCCTCTGCCTTTCTTTGGACTCTGGGCTCTGGAGTCGACCTGCCTGAACCTGACCCGCAGCTCCACCACTAACTAACCTTGAACGACCTTGGGAAGCCCATGCAGCCTCTGTGAACCAGGCTGGTCTCTGCAAGATGGGGACCACGAGAGTGCCAACCTCATGAGTGTGAGAAAATGAGACTCTGTGCTGCTCAGAAAGTGCTCAGGGGAGTGCCTGGCACAGAACATCAGTGGTGCTGGGAACAGCGCTAGGTGGCTCTCTGGCAGCTCTCTCCACGACCTCCTAGGATCCCAGGGTGATGTGATGGCAGCCAGTCAGGCTCAGCTGACGGGGCCGTGGGACCTGCAGCCTATGGGCAATGCCTGTCAGGCTTCTGGGACTCTGCTAGGGAGAGGTAGTGACAAGGGGAGGCTGGTGTCACCAGTGGACACTCTGGGAACTCAGAAACCAGAGGCCTGCTTGAGTGCAGGCCAGGGCCCAAGCTGAGGACACCTGGCGTCTCAGTGAGGGGAGTGGCAGCCTGCTTCAGCACTCAGCTCCCACTGGACCATGGCACAGCCTCATCGCAGGCTGATCAGGTAGCACCCCCAAGCTGGGGCTTGGCCAGGGGGCATCCCATGCCCCCCGGGCGGCCAGGAGCAAGGCAGCTGTGGGGGCCCTTGTCCTGGGAGTCCCAGGGATTGGGGAGTGGCTCCTGCTGGGAAGCACTGTCATCTCTGGGAGAGCTCCAGAAAGGCTGAGCCCTGTCAGAGCTCAAGCCCTGCAGGGATTCGAGCAGCAGCGTGAACCCTGGTCCCTGGGGTCCTCCAAGTTGAATTATTTATGATGTGGTATCGGTCAGGTTGTATCTTTAATTAGCATCCTGGGAAAAGGCTGCAGCCTTGAGGCCCTCCTGTGGAATCTCAGGGAAAGCTCTGTGGTCCATCAGATTGTTTTGGTAACAGGATCAAATACCTACTGTCATGAGCTGGCGGTGCTGCTGGAGGAGAAACCAGGCCTGAGATGTCTTCCTTGCTTTCCCAGGCCTGAGGCATGTCCCCTTATTTTGGAGGGTTTGCCCTTCTCCAGGGCAGAGCTGCGAGGCTTAAGTGAGATGGCGTGTGTAAGGGTAGGCCGGGTGTCTGGCACCAAGCTGCCAGCAGACAGTGTATCCTGGCGAGGCATCACCCCAGGGCCCTGTAGTCTCCGACCAGTATTTGAGCGGCTGCAGCAGCAAAAACCCAGAGACCAGCGAATCTGCTTCCACAGCTTCTGTTCTGCTTTTTGGAAACACTGCATGAGCGTCTCCCATTACAGCCAGGACAGGACCAGAGCAGTAAGCCGGGGAGAAAGCAAACGGCAGCCCTGGGAAAGTAGGGAGGTGGCATCGGATGCTTGGAACGGCATAGAGGTGAGAGACCCTGGCCACATGCTTCTAAATCCAGATTAGAGGCCTCTGGTACATGGGAAGAAGCAGTGGGGCAGGACGGAGGAACACACAGGCCTGCTGAGACGACCACTATGTGACCTTGGACCCACTTCCCCTCTCAGAGCCTCAGTTTCCTTCTCTGTAAAATGGGGCAATGATAATGACTTAGCACATATGAGCACTTGAAAAAGAATATTTGCTTTTGTTCATCTTTTGGCAAGTTACTTGACCTCCCTGACCCTCAGTTTCTTCTTCTCCAGCTATAATCCCATGTCACTGATTTGGGAAAAATATACTAATAGTGAATATGTATGCTTTGACTGAATACTGTGGCTCACCCATTTTCAGTGCTTCACCTGTGTTACTCTCTCATTTATCCTCTCAATAAACCAATGAAGTGGATAACTATTATCATCTCCATTTTACAGGTGAGGAAATGAGACCAAGGCACACAGTGGGTGAAGTGGCCTAGATGCTCATCAACATTTGCATGGGAGCAAAAACTGGTTTCTGTCTAAAATATTAGCATTCTTATCCTAAGGGATGTAGCTAGGAGCAATTTAAATTTTCTTTTCTCAATTTCTGGGTATTCCTACCATGAAAAGTGTAACTTTCATTATAACACACAAAAAATGTCTCAACTAAAGTTAAAATATATCAAAACGAAAGCCACAGGTGGGTGCTTAATGCTCTGCAGGCCATTAAGAAGAGGGGCTCATACAGTTCCATTTGTGTGCAATATCGAGACCGGTAAATCCAGAGAGACAGATATGCAGACTGGGGGTTCCAGGGGCCGGCATGGAGCAACTGGGAGCGAGTGCTGGACGAGAATGGGGATCTGTCTCGGGGTGCTGAAGACGGTTTGGAGCTAGATAGAGGTGATAGCTGTGCAACACTGAATTATGTACACTTTAAAGTGGTCAATATTGTGTTATATGAATTTAACCTCGGTTATTTTTTTTAAAAAGGGAGAATAGGATATACTTGTAGTTTATTCCTGTCCAATGGCTTGATCGCCTGGATAGCCCTCCTTCCTCTCCTCCCCAAGGCAGGAGCTTCAGTGAGAACGTCGTCTCCTGACGCCTTGCTGGATCCCTGTTTTGTGCACACCCCCAGCCCCACCCAAGGAGGAGGAGGCATTTCTCAGGCCCTTTGAGGCACAGGGGCCTTTCCAGATGGCAAGCCCGTCCCCCACTTAGCTCTGCTTTGCCATCTGCATTCACCCTGGCACAGCCCCTCAAGGCCCAGCAGAGAGGGGGGTGGCAGGTGAGGGAACCTTGTGCCCCTTTCTGGACATGATCTCCATTCTTATGTGGTGGTTGAAGGTGAATCATTTCTCTGTCTCCCCTCAAGACCCTCCCACCTTCAAATCTGACCCTCTGGGTCTCCCTGAGCACAGAACTGGAGAGCTGATCTCACCAGATTGACAAGGTCAAAAGGAGGTCCTAGAGTTTAGGAGCCCCCAGGCAATCTTCTGACCTGGAATTTTCTCCCTGCTTGGCTGCCTCTCAGGAAAAGCCTGTTTTTTCCACAAAAGTCGGTCAGATGTGGTGGGTGAGGCTGAGTTGCTTTTGGCCTTGGGGACCGGGTCTCAGGACCGTCCTGATTTCTGACTTCCTGTTTGGAACACCAAGTAGGTGAGGCGGTTCTTAACGGGAGCTCGGTCTCCAGGCGGTCCAGAGGGGCGGGCCCGTGTCTCCCCCCAACAAATGGCGAGCACGCAGTACTGGTGTCCGGATGAATTCTGTAGAGAGACAGGGAAAGGCTGTGTTTGAACCTCGGCTCGGCCACTAAATGTATGGGTACCTTTGGGCTGGCTTCTCTGCTTGCTTAAGCTGGGGTTTCCTTCAGAGCAGGGGTGTGGAGAGGCTAGGCTGCTGAGTGGACCTAGGCCAGCAGCCCCGTGCAGGGGGTCAGTAACGGGAAGCCTCCATGAGATGACGCCGGCGTGGGAAAGGACACAGTCACCCGCAGTCACGCATTGTCACCTCCGGGTCCTGCAGCTCCTGGGTGTAATGAGCTGGGCCTCCCAGCAAGGCGTTGCTGGCTTCACCATGTAAATAAGGAAGTGTTCCGCTGGGCCTCTCTTCCTCCTGGCTGCCAGGAATCGGATCGCTTCGGAGGAGAGGGAGGTGTGCTGGCCTGCGTGAGCGCCCGGGGGACAGCTGGCACCGCTGCCGCCTAACCGCAGAAGGGTGCAGAGCAATAATCACGGACAGAGCCTTCTCCGCCCACGGCCAGCGTGCAGCTGGCTCCGCTGCGGGGAAGCCCCAGAGCAGCTGAGCGCCCCCCGCCCTGGGAGAGGCAGCTCCGGGTGCGCGGAGGGGCTTGGACGCCACAGTCTCTGCCTCGTAGAGACTCGAGGACCCACGGGGGTACCCACAATCTTTCTGAGGCTCAGTTTCCTCGTCTGTAGAATAGAAGATAGCTCTGTCACAAGCACGCACCTGGGCGGCTCAGAGGGTGGAAATGCGTGTCTCAGTTCTGGAGGCTAGAAGTTCACAATCAAGGTGTAACCAGGGCTGCTTGCGCCCGAGGGCTTTGGGTGGAGGCTTCTCCAGGTCTCTCTCCTTGGCTTGCACGTAGCCTGCCCTCTCCCTGCGTCTCCATGTGTCTTTGTGTCCAAATGCCCTCTTTCTATAAGGGAACCAGTCACACTGGATTAGGACCCAACCTAATGACTTCATCTTAACTATTACTTCTGTAGAGACCCTGTCTCCAAATGACATCACCCCGTGAGGTGCTTCAACTTGAATTTGGGGGCACACAATTCAACCCATAGCAGGGTGGCTGTGGTGACAGATCAGGGAAGAGGAAACGATCGTAAATGTGCCCCCGTTTCTCTCCTGGAGGCAGGGGAGCCTTCCTCCTGGGGACATTTCTGTTGTCCTCTTGCCTGGGCAGTAGAAGCAACGTGTACAGGACTCTTGTTGGATGGTTCTCTGCCATATTCCAGATGTTTCCACTGTACACTCTAGGGTGACATGAGCCCTAAGCTCAGCATAAAATGTCACAGTGGCCCAAAAACTTGGTCTGGTGAAATCTTCCAGACCTGGTTTTCTCTTCCTCAGCCTTCAGGCTTCTTTGCTTAATAAGCTGTCTAGGATGGCGGCCCAAATCCCAGACCCAGAGGGAGGCCACTCTGCATTCCAGTCTCCTACCTTCATTCCTCAGCAATAGCACTTTGTCAAGTCTCCTCACCAAGCCAATCAAGAATGTGAGCCACATATTTTGTGTCTGGAATACGGTAGGATTTTGCATCAGATCTATCAGATTTACATATATTCACTAACAGTATATACACCTGCGTCATATGTCATGTCCTCTCCGTCTCTGTCCTCCTGGCTGCTCATCTGGGCTCTCCCTTTTGAATTTGGATAACTGCTCCGCACCATTTGCTTTAGTATCTGTCTTGTAAACAGGATAAGAGTTCCTCAGCCTAAGGCACGATAGATAAAAGGAGACTCTCCCCACCCTGAGACTAATAGGTCCTCAGGACATCCCTGATGAGCCCACCATGTCCACTGGGCCAAAAACCCAGCTTCTGCCCTGGGAGGGCTCGCAAGAACAGACTGCGTGGAGCAATAAGCCAGCCTTGCCAGGCTCCCTAGCTCCCCATGCTGGGGCTGGTGAGCAAAGATGACAAAGATGGGAGTTCCTGCCCAAGTAGCTCAGGGCAGGGGCAGACCAGGTGGGGCTGTGAAGGAGCCTCCAACGAAAAAATCTAACCTCTGAATGAGAGGACAGCACTCTGATATGACTAAGCTGGGGTTCCAGCTCCCTGGGGTCCTGGGCACCATGTCCCAGATAAGAGTGGACATTCCTGATGTCAATCAGGTGAGAAGCGGAGGATGCTGGGACAGGAAGTAGCTTGGAAGGCGGGCCTTAAGCTGGTGAGGAGTTCCTGCCTTCTTCTCTGGGGACCCTCTGTGGGGACTTCAGCCTCAGGGACAGGGAAGAGGGCTGCTGCCCAGGAAGAGGCTGAGCCAGGCAGGGGGGAGCCGTGGGTGGCCTTGAGCGTTCTGAGAGCAGTCATGCCCCGTGGCAGTTGACAGTTTTTCTGTTTATAACCCGCTGGTGCTCCCACGGCCTCCATCCTGCTAAGCAGTCCAGTCTGGTCTCAGCTGGGCTGGGGCAAATTGAGGGAAGCCCACGTCCAGGGTTTGATCAGAGAGTGGAAAGAGCAGGCAGGGGTGTGACCACACAGGGAGATCTCCAGGGAAAAGGGAGACCGTCGTGGCCCTCCCATGGTGGGGAATCGCCCTCCCCGACACCAGCCCCAGAGAGACAAGGTGAGAATGTGATGAGGACACCCGTGAGGACGCACAAATAGCCCACCCCGCCCACCGAATCCCTTCTCCGTGGGTTTCCTTTCCGAAGACTGGCGTCCAGTGTGGTGTGCTGTGGGCCGCCTCGGGGCCGGGGGTTCCTGTAAGCGCAGAGGGAGCCGGCAGGGAGCCAGAGAATCTGGTCTGAAAGCCCAAGTTCAAATTCCAGGAGGACCAAGGTAGGGGGTCAGGGCTGGATGGAGGTTGGTTTACAGAATGTAGGATCTAGAACCCTTCTTTTGTGCTCCTCAGATTACTGCGAGCTCATCCCGAGCGGCACTGCGGCCACCCAGGCTCTCTGCTGTTCTATGAGCACGTGAAGGGGCCCCGGATCAGGGTCTCTGCACCTGCCGTACTTCTCCCTGGAACCGTCCTCCCGCACAAGCTGCATTCTGGTCCCAACTCACGTCTCTGATCACCCCATGGAAAAGAGCAACTCTTGTCGCCACCCTACGCTTTTATTTCACACCACTAGTTTCCTACATTGACATTCTTCAGGCTGTTCATTTGCTTACCATCCGTTTGCCCCAGTAGAATGCAAACCCCACGAAGGCAGGTACTGTGTTCGGCTCACAGTAAATTCCCAAGGGCCTTGAACAGGGCCTGTCATGTAGCAGGTACTCAATGCTTACTTGCTGAGTAAAAGAGTAGCGGTGATAGATATCCACTGAGGTTCCAGTAGAGTTCCAAGACTTGTCTTTTGAAGGGGCAGGAACATGACAGAGGCAACACGGAAAAGCCATAGTCCTTTCTACCTAGGCCTTCGCGACTCTGTCTCCCCATCTCTCTCTCTGGTACTTGGCCGGCCCCCCAATGAGACCCAGCCGTCTGCAGTGTTCCTCCATCACGCCACGCACCTTTATTCCGCCTTGCCTTTGTGCATGCTTTTGCCTCTTTAATGTTCTTTCTCCATTCTCTGCTTTTCAAAATCTTACTCCTCTTTCAGGCCAGAACTATTCAGCCTTCAAGGGATAGCTTGAGGCTCTTAAACCTTGTGAAATCAAACCAGGTGAAACTAACATTCCTCTCCCTAGGAACCCAGAGCACTTTCTTTATACTGCAATTAAAGCAGTTTTCACAGCCTGGGCTAATTAGGACATAACCGGGCTCTGTACTCCTTAGAAAATGGTGAGATTCTAAAAGGCATGAATAGAGTGTTGGTACCTCTAGGACTCTGCATATAAATGCTCAATTAATGCTTGCTTAATTGAATAAAATTGATAATCTCTTCTGAGAATTGGCACTGTGCTAATAATGCCATTGCATACTTTATTTCCCAAAACCCTTATTTGCAAAACCTGCAGTCTTACAGGATGTGTATTACCAGCTCTGTTTTACAAATGAGACTCAGAGAAGTTGTGTGAGCTGCCCAGGATCACACAGCCAGTAAGGGACAGAACCAGGGTTTAAAGTCAGGCTCACATACTTAAAAACAAATGGCTTATATTCAGTTAAGTAATTTTTATTCCTATAAATTCAGTGTGGAATTCTAGAGGATGACACAGATAGACATAAATAGGCATGGATTTGTAAACCTGATTCTAACAACAAAAGGTAAATAAAAACAGAATGCACTTTGTTCAGGTGGAAAATAACTTCATATTGTCTTCTTTTTGAGTGAGGAGACTGAGCTCCATAGACGTCTGCCCCAGGTGAATCAGAAACATTGGCTACAATGAGGTCCCATAAACTGGTGATGCCTAATACACACTTTTATGGAGACCAGAACAACTAGCATAGCTCACCAGGGCTTGAAAAGGCAAGAGAGTTATTTATAACAACAATAACAGCTGATCCTAAGTATTTGTGTGCCAGTTAAATTTATTCTAGGAAATCTTATAATTACTGAGTTCAGTAGCTATCACCTTGGCCTCTTCAACTGAAGCCATAGTTTAAAATTTACATTTCAAAAATCTCCATTGAAGCTAAGAATAGAAAAATAAGAGGGTTGCCCTGGAGTGGCATCTCAGGGCAAATTTGGCTCATTCCCTGAAGAAATAAAACTTAACACTGGTTTAAATGAAATAAAACTGTCCATAAAAAAAATCTTTCTAAGTAATATATTCTGCCATTTAATGGAACTTATCAGAACGTGAAAACTGTTCTTGAAAGCATTTCCATGAATTCCTTAACCTAAAAACTTCCAGAGTGAAAATGAATGCATTTTTTAATTTTGAGCTTTTTTCCCAGAAAAGTTGGTTATCGAAATTTATCACCTATGAACTTGAACAATAGAAAAAATTTATAAACCTTATATATATATATATATATATATATATATATATATATATATATATATATATAGAGGGGCTGGGTAGAGATTCTTCTATTCAATTATAAAAATAAATTTTTTATAATTATAGAAAATATTTTTTTTCTTTAAAGAAGGTTTTCTTCTTTTAATGATAAAGGAGTAAATGCTTTTTTATAGAAAATCTGGAAAAGAGAAAAAAAATTTTAAAAATGGAAAAGAAAAAGACTTTTGTCCCACTGCTCCCAGAGACGATCATGGCTGATTTGTTGGTGTGTTTCTTTTTGCTTTATTTTGTGTTTTCTAAGCTTGGTTTTTATTTTTTCTGCATATGCTGTTATTTATCTGACCCTTGTTTTGTTGTAAACAGTGCTGGTGACCTGGCAGATGGAGCTCCTGGGAACAGCAGAAGGCTGAGACGCTGTCCACGCTGCCATCACAGGTCAGTTATTTCTCATCTCTGGGCCATTTATGCAGGCTGGTTCCGAGAGTCCGAAAGAAAGCAACAAAGCCTCTGTCTGCAAAAATGCAGAGAGCCACATATTTTGCATACAAGGTCAACGCCCAGGGTCCAAACTCCTTAGCCAGCCAGGAGCCTTAAGTTCAACGCACCTGAACTAGGTGATTTTAAAGACCCCTTGGCAGCTTACAATTCTGCCTTCTTAGAGAGTCTGTCACATGTCCCCATTTATTACTTAAATCCCTGGGAGTTCTGAGTAGGAAGTGAAGAGTTCAGAGGCTTCCCGCAACACTGCCTGGGCCCCTCACTACGGTCTGCTGCGCCATGTCTGTGAATCTTGCAGTTAGGTTGTAGGAAGGGGCAGTCAGCAGGCTTTCTGCATGTGATCCTTAAGTCCACACAGCTGGGGACACCCTCAGATTAAAAGTCTATTTGGTTAAGGTCAGGAGAAAAGAAGCCATCAGTCAAAGGGTTTTGTTTTTTCTGTCCCTGATAAATGGCCCCTTTCTTTACATGCCCAGGCACACATTTGACACTACCCAGGCATGATGGTCACACCCAGGCCCTGACCTCACAAGGTCCAGGGGCAGCAGGACCAAGACTAGGTCCAAGAGCTGCCAACCTCCAAACTCTTGGCCACAGCGCATGGTAACTCTGGCACACCCTGACTCCTCTGGGGACGCAGCCAAGCCAGCACCAGGTAGCACAGGACAGGGAGGTCATTCAGGAACAGAGCTGGTGTGGGCAGTCAGGGCAGAGGGCCTAGTGGGCCCACTGGGGACCCAGATGAACAGTGCCCTGGGAGGGTCTTCTAAATGGGAGTCTGGAAGGAGGGAGAATGGGGTAGAAAGAAACAAGGAAGCTTCTACTTGCTAAGAACTCACTGCCCCTGAAACTACGGATTCAGCACTTCTACTATTCCAGTTCTCAGTGAACATGTGAGATAGGCATTACTCAGCCATTCACCCAACACTGATGGGTACGGACTGCTGGCTCCGTGCCCAACCCTAGGGAAACGGCAGTGAACAGACACCAAGCCCCCGCTGCCGTGGAGCTCACCTCCTAATGGTGGGAGCAGACAAGGAAGACATGGACAAATCAGTCTATAGGGTGACAGGTGACAGGGTCCCAAAGGGAAGCTAATGCTGGTTCCCAAGGGGCGGCAATGACAGTGCAGTGGACACCTGCCTCAGAGCTGTGTGGCACTGGGGCCAGGCCCAGCAGGGTGCAGCCTGTGGGGAGGCGTGCCGGTGTCTGGGGCCCACTGCGGGACCCAGGGAGGGCGTGGCAGGTTATTACAGGCCACGCTGGGCACGTTGGATGTTGTTCTGAGTATAGGTTGAGATGGGGACCACCAGGGGCTTTTAAGCAAAAGAGTGACGGGAATCTGGTTTCCATTGTGAACGCATTGCTCTGGCCCGTGGGTGGAGAATTAGACCACAGGAAGGCCTGGGAGTGCAGAGGGGGGAATATGACCCCTTATTCAGTGGCTCAAGGATGTACCCTCAAAAATTGGATGGCATCATGACCACCTAGAATCTCTGAGTGACTTCTCTTTGCCTGTCGGAGAGAGTACGTGGGGCAGACGAGATCCCGCACGAGCTGCGTCGGCCTCCCTTCCCAAGTCCCCCGTCTGCCCTGCTGCCTATGGGCTCCTCTCCTGAGTCCTCATGTTCCTCAGCCTTTCATGTCTTCCCTTCACAGCCTTAACCATCTTTACTCAGAGGAGCCACTCTCGTCCCCAACAGACCCAGCCAGGTGTGTGGGGTCCCTCGCAGGCTACCTCCACCCTGGCAGCTTCCTCACCTTCGGGGATCCCTGCTATTTGGTGGCTTCCCCTCTGGGCTCTGGAATATGCAGGGCACGTTGGTTTCTCTCGTTCACCCATGAGCACCTGGGCCCGGGGCACAGTCAGGCATGTAACAGGATTCCTTGATAATTAGTAAAGTGTGAGCTGAGCAGAACACTTACCCAAGATAACACAGCTAATAAGCGGGAAGATCTGGGTTCACCCTTCTGATTCCAACCTCCTTATAGCCTCAGGACTTGAGCTCAAGTCTTAGCTTATTTAGCTCCAGCTCATGAATGAGCCACTTCATTTTTCTGGCCTTTGATTTTTCCAATGATAAAAAGGGAGGATCAGACACCGTGTGCCTTTTCCAAGCTACCTGCCCTGCAGATGCTCCCCAGATTCATCTGACCACCAGGGCCTCCTGGGCCCTGGGTACTTTTTCCTGGCCTCACACAGCAGCACCACAGCATCAAGGGTGACATGGGGTCCAGGCCCTGTGTGTGTGGTTTGTCAAGAGCTGGTGATTCTTATCACCAACTAAGTTTTAGAAACATGTTTCAATGGGACCACTTCTCACAGGAGGGTCCCAAAAGAGATGGTCAAGGAGGAAGTAAAATCACTATTACACTGATTATTTCAACCCTAACAGCTCCTCCTCAAACATCTCCTCCCTTTTATAAAAAGAAACTGTAACTGAAGCTTGGTATTTATTTATGTGAATTATTTTGGGGGCCTAACGGAAGGTTCCTTAATTTCCCCTGAGTGTGTGATGTCTGCGCCACTCTAAATAGCACTGCCCTGATGAGCACCGACTAAGTCTAAATGCGGGATTCCCTAAAAAGAGCCGAAGCAAAGGTGGGGACACTCTCAATGGCCCTGAAAGGAGAGGCAGAGGCTCAGAGAGGTTAACAGGTTATCTGAAGGCACACAGCTGGTAGAGATGGAACCAGACCCAGCTCTCTGTGCCCCTGGCTGATATTTTTCTTTCTGAACCACAGGAGTGTGCCAGAGCAAGGTGGACTCTGCACAGAAAACTGTGATGCTCACTCACACTTCAGAGTAAAGGTGACCCCAAAACACCACCCCAAGAGCAATGCATGGCACATGGTAGGCACTCAAAAGGCAGGAGTTAATTGACAAACCAACCCTACCCTCTTCTCCTCCTGATCCTGGAACAGGGCACTTTCCAGACTGTTTCATTTGCTGCCTTGTTGGAGTAAATCCACGGGACACTGAAGAGGAGTTCCCACTAATCAAACAGAAATAGGTTTGATGATTGAAAAAATAATCAGTGCGGAGTCAAGGGACGCAGACACTCTCATTCAGCCATTTTCTTACCTCCCAGAACCTGTTTCCTAATCGGGAAAATGGGAGTGACGCCTCCATCATTGTGTTGTCGGTGAGGATTAAGTGAGATGAGCTTAGTACCCGGCGCACAATCGGTCAGCGTTGGGTAGATGAAAGAACAGACAAACGCAAGGCAGGGAGGAATGGTTGGTCGGCCCTGGGTTGGGAATTTGTCCCCCCTCCTCCCAGCCTCTTGTTCTCTCTAACCACTGTGTAGCAACTACAGCTAAACCTTTCCTGAATGAAGAGTCTGTGCTTGGTGGGAGGAGCCACATCATACTAATAAACACATTACACTGATAAAGGTAGAAATGAATGGCCAATAAAGAAACCCCCAAAGAACCCACTATCTTCTATTGAAAATGATATATTGGCATTTTATTAGTTATGAGGAAGTTTGGCTAAAGTAGCAGAAAAACCGAAAACCACAGCAGCATAAGCCACATAGAGGTTTATTTGTCACCCGTGATCACAGTGGCAGAAGGAAGCCAGCATAGGGCTGGAGTCCACTGTTCCTTCTGGGCTGCTGTGTGGCTGTGCCTGCCTTCCGTTTTCAAGGTCAGCTGCTGGCCTAAGGTGGCTGCTGGAGCTCTAGCCGTCAGTGCCGACTCTAGCCAGCGGGTGGGAGGAAGAGATGAAGAGGGCTGTATGTTTTCCCTGTGGTGGTTAATTTTCTGTGTCAACATGATGGGCTATAGGTGCCTAGATTAAACATTGTTTTTGGGTGTGTCTGTGAGTGTGCTTCCTGGTGAGATTAGCATTTGAATCTGTAAAGTAGACTGTCCTGCCCAGTGTGACTGGGTATTGTCCAATCTCTGAGAGCCTGGCTAGAACAAAAGGTGAAGGAAGGAGGACTTCACTCCTATTTTTCCTGCTTGGCCTGGGACACTTCAGTCCATCTTCTCTTGCTCATGGGCTGAGATTTACTGTAGCAGCTGCCTGGCTCCTCAGGCCTGCGGACCCAGACTGACTGACAGCACCACCAGCTTTCCTCGGGGCTCCAGCCTGCAGATGGCAGATCGTGGAACTTCTCAGCCTCTGTAATCATGTGAGCCAATTCCTTGAAGTAAATCTCTATGTAGATACCCTACTGGTTCCGGTTCTCTGGAGAACCCTAACTAATGTCCTCTAAGGACATTTCCCAGAGATTATGCGTGCCACACCTGCAGAATTATGTTTGGCCAGAATTTATGGGCACACCTAGCCCCAGGGTAGGCTGGGAAAGGTGTTAGTCACTGAAGGAGGCCATGCTCACTGCTTAGTTCAAGATCTCAGAGTAAAAGAAGAAGGGGAGAATGGGTGTTGGGGGACAAGGAGCTGTCTGGGCCAAATCCTTAATACTTATGTGCTATTTGAATACTAGTTAAGGCCATGTTCTTTCCTAAGCCAGTCATTTTTAAATGTTGAGTTGGGGCAGAGAATTTTCTTAAATGAAAATCTGATTTTGTAGCCCACCATGTGTGACTGGCATCTCGGTATTCTCTCTCAACCTCGCACAGGCTGGGGAGCCAGACCACGGCCTGTGCAAACCCTTGGGCTCCATGCATCACAGTGAGGGACCCACTCTTAGGCTGTGAGCCCTGTGGGAGGACGTGTCTGGTAATGAAGGGTTAAAAAGGTTTTTGTCAAGTATTAGCATGTAATATACACATTACTGTTATGCTGCTTGTTTTACAGAGTAGAACCTGAGACTTGGAGAGAGCAAGTGATTTGTCCCAGGTCATGGAGCCAGACAGTCCGAATGCTCCCCACCCCTCCCCACCGCCTCTCATTCCATGGCCAAGGGGCCCAGTCTGGGCTTTCCCCAGCTATCCTATTTTCCACTCCTGTGAGACTGAAGGAAAGACCCTTGAGCTGAGGATTCTGGCATCCTTGGTCCTCATCTTCCCCCTCCAGCTCCAGCCTAGTGAGTCCCATCCCCTGCTCTGCCACCAGCAGCAAGGGCCCTGAGAACAGGGGCTTGTGGAAAGAAGAGAGCAGATGGGGAAGATTAGAGTGTGGCTGTGTGAGAGGGGAGGGAACAGGTGGAGGCTGCACTGGCCCACCCTGCGCTGGTGACGTCTCCATGTCCCTCAGGAGACTGGCCACGGCCACCACGCAGGGCGTTCTGGAGGCAGATGTGAGGGCAGTTGTGCATGGCACGGATGCTAAGGCAAGCCTTTAGGGGTGGAAGACCCAGGTTTATTTGGGTTACATTGGGTTTTAATGGGGAATCCCTGTGCCCAGCTCTCAGTGATGGGTGGGCTAGAGATTGGGAACCATTGGGCCGGGTGCTCTCTGGGAAGCCCAGTGACCTCACTCCAACCTGAGCCACGGGGGTGCCCAGGAGCTGGGAGACCCAGGGGGGTCGCTTTACTGACACCAGTGGTTCTGAAGCAGGGAGCCTTTGTGGAGGGTGACTGGCAACGCTGGTCTCCATGGCCTCTTGCTGACTCTGAAGTCAGAGTTGAGGGAGTGCCTAAATCATATCCTAGAAACCGGAGCAGCTGAGCCCCGGCTCAGTGCTGACCCTGAGAGGAGAGAGGGTGTGCTTGACCTGTTTTAAGTCCTCCTTTCTTCCTCCTGTCTGAAAAGACAGAGACGCGTGTGGCCTGGGCAAAGCAGTGGTTTTGAGGCAGAGAGACCTGAGATGTAATCACTCATCCCCTAGTGGCCGATGCTGTGACATCAGAGGAGATGCCAGCCAGTGTGTGACAGATGCCCAATAAATGCCTGCTGAAAAATAATAAATGTCCAGCCCTGCACAAGTCTTTTTGTGCATTAATTCACTGAATAGCCTCACAATTTGTTCAGGTGACATGATTAGGAAATACCAGGCTGTCTGCCTCCAGGACACACTTGGAAGTCCTCTAATGTAACAGGTGGATATACACAGTCTCTTGGAGGCTGTTCCCTCATGGGTGGGTGGCTGGTGCAGATGCAGAAAGCTGGAGACAAAGTCAATGGCAACGCTGGGACTGGCCCCAGGGTGGGCATGGCTGGTGCAGTGGTGGGCGAGTCCCTGGAAGGCCATAGCCAGAGGGGAGATAACTTCACTGGGGCAGAGAAGGACAGGAGACAAGCTGGGCCGGGGTTGGAGTGGGGATCATCAGGTGGTGCCTTCCCCTGGTCATTTGGTCCTGCCCAGTTTCAGGGGGCCTCGCACCTGCATTCTACAGAGAGGGGCAGTGGTGGGTATAACCAGGAGGCACATTTCATCAAAATGCCCTCAGGAGAAGGATGGGCAGCGCTAGTCTGGTGTCCCTTTAACAGAGGCAACATTAAGGAGAGAGGCGCTCCCCTGTCTCCAAATGCCTTCAAGGGTGTAGAAAATCATCAGCAGCCCAGCACAGGACAGCCATGCGGGTGAGCAGCAGCCCCCAGCCCACCGGCCTCACTGAGGGCAGAAGGGCCAATGCACAGGCGCTGGCCAGACTCGGGGTCACCGGTCCCCTCACCCCCATGGCCCAGGTGTAAGAGAGGAAGAAGGACCTTACTGGGTGAGCCCGGGATACACAACAGGAATGCCACGAGCCTGTGATGAGATCTGGGGTGAGAAGTTCTGAGACCTGGCAAGTTAATTTGGGAACATTAACCCACATTATTGGTTATATCCTTTTAACAGAGGGTGTCCCCAAGGAGAAAGCGATACTCCCCAAGTCTATGAATGCCCCAGGGGCCCATGTGGAACAAACGGAGAATGAGGAAGAGGCAGATTGCCAACCTGGGGTGGAGAATGGAGGGCACAGGGTGCAGGCGGGGGGCAGGGAATCCCCAGAGCAACACGGAGTGGCTTCCCATAAGTCGCCTGGAGGGAATAGTTATGAGCAATAAAGGTATTTCCACTTCAATGAAAATCTGGACATGGCTTCAGCAATACTCCCCCAATCATGTTCTTTCACAAAATCCTCGTAACAACTCTGAAATAAGTGCTGTTATTCCCATTTTGTTGACAGTAACACTGAAGTTCTGAGATCAGACAAGAGGCCAGAATCACACATCATGCGGTAGATGTAGGCTTTGAACCCAGGTCTGTTTGGCCCCAAAGTCTTGTTCTTCCTTCCATACCTATGTCACATTTTCACCTGGAGCTGATCCTGCAGGGAACATACTTATCATATCAAAAAGGGTTTGTAGAACCTGGAGCTGTGGAGCAATGCCCCCCAAGTGCATAGTTACTCAAAATGTCTTTGGAACACGGCACGCAGAGTCATCTGTCGTGTGTGTGGCTCCAAGGAGCATCCAGAAAGCTGGTGCAGAATGGAAGCTGACTCAGAGAAGGGTAGCTGGGAGCTTAATCTAAGCTCTTACAAGCCTCTTAATGATATCTAGACACTAACCCTGAGTGACACTGCAGGCTTTCCTGGCTCTAATTGAAGACTCAGGATGGACTGAGTAACAAAGCTGTCAACCAGCATGACAGGGTGTCTATTCACAAGTAATTGAACAGTCATTTCCTAAATTTAAGTATTAAGAGTCCTAGAATCACAATCTCACACAAGCTCCCCACTGGTGGGGAATGAATCACAGACCACTGGATGATGGGAAGAATCTCAGAGCTTCTGTTCTCGGATGAGAGGACTGAGGCCCAGAGGCAGCAGGTAGCTCCCCGAGTCTGTGTATCCATCTAGAGGCACAGCCAGGTTTAGAGCTTCCAGCTCCTGAGCCTAGTTTGCACGTAGCATCGGTCCACAGACCTGGGCTAAAGGGATTTCCACTATATGAAAATCAGGATGTGACTTCAGAAACATTGGCCTGGCCATTTACTTTTTTTAAATTTGATTTTCTCCGTAGTTCTTAGTGCCATACGAAGTGTTCATTTGTGTACAGATTTTCCTGTCTTCCAAACTAGACAGTAAGCTCTGGCCCTCCTCTGTCTTCTTCCCTACTGTGTCCCGATCACTTGGGGCAATGTCTGGCACATGTGGAAGGTTTGCAATAAATATCTGCAGAAAAAAGGATGGGAGTGAGAAGAGAAGAAAGAAGGAAAAGAAATCAGCATCCATTAGGTGCCAAGTACTCTATTTAGGGTCACAATTAATTTTCTCTGTGTATTAATGTATACCTCACTTTACTTCTAAAATACCTGGGTGGGGGGGGGCACTGTGGCACTGTTTAAGTCCATTTACAGTGAGGAAACGGGTTCAGAGAGGTAAAGTGACTAGTCTGAAGTGACTCAGCCAACGCATTGCAGGATTTGAACCCAGGTTAGGGCACCTACACCATATACATTCATTCAGCATATATTAATTGAGTGCCTACTTTGTGCTAGGCACAGTTCTAGGCTCATGGGATATTTGTGAACAAAACAGATAAAGACTACTACTTGCAGAACTGACAGTTTGCAGGAATCTAACATTCCAGTGATGTGTAACAGGGAAAGGGCAGCAGGCCCTGATGTGCGGTGTGCAGGCAGCAGATCTTCTGAGGCTGCCTTGGGCTGAGCTCCATGCCAGTTCCATGTCATGCTTCCCCATCTGCCGCAGGGAGCCAGGGGCCTGCAGGACAGGGGAGCACTTGGCACTGAGCCTCTTCCCTGCCCGCTCACATGGGGGTCTTGGGGGTTGGGGCTCTTCTGATCAGAGGTGAAAGATCAGGGAGCTGATGGAACAGTTCACTCTTATGAATTTTTAGGCATATTCATAGCTATTTGGAGCTCCAAATTTTATACCAAATTTGGGCAGGAGGCCACACTCCCCAGATCTATGCAGTACCTTGGAGCTCCAGGTTCTCAGGGCTCTGTACAAATTTGGAGGTGATGGTGGCAAGGATGCTGGTGTGTCTGCTGGGCAGCAGAAAGCCTTCCTTGGGGAGACTGTGGGCACGGCTGTCAGAGCAGGAGCCTAGGAGCATGCTGGGTCTGAGTGGGGGGTGACTGTCCATGACAGGCTGGGTAGGAAGCACTCCCTTGGGCACTCCCAGAAATAGCTCATAGGTACTTTAGGTGGCATCTGATTTCCTGCTTAGGTAGGTGGAGATGGGCAAAATGGAGTTTTTCTAACTGGGACATAAATGTAAGTGAAACTTAATTTTGTAGGCCCAGGATGTTAAGGCTAGAAGATGTTTCTCACATAAAATAATTACACTTTTCTCACCAGCAGTTGTGAAGAGAGAGGCAAAATAAAGAAAGGTTAGAGATAATAGATTATGCTAAAGGTCTGAGCCCTTCAACCTACAGGAAAAGGCCTAACAGGAGACCAAGACCCTCATAAACCCGCCCCTGAGCACCCATGCGCAGTAGGTCCTGTTAGGCTCCCCTCCCTGCATGCCGTGCACCTGTCTCCTCCCCAGCAGTCCTTCCAGGAGGTCTTCCTAAAACTAATGTCACACTATTACACCTCTGCTCTACGACCTGGGATGGTTCCCCCATTGCCTGTAGGTGGTCTAGATTCCTCAGCATGGCAGATGAACCTCTTCACATCCTGACCCCTTCCAACCTCCTGCTCTAGATTCATCTCTCATCATTCATTTTCTCTAATGTTGTGTTCCAGGCGCATTGCCATCCAGCCCCATGATTTAATTGACTGGATGTGAATACATCCGGGCATGCTGGTTCCTTTTCTCGAATGTCCTTGTTCTCCGTTTGGTGAACTTCTCATTCCAAACACTTAGCGTGAGCACCGTGGTCCCTGGGAAGTTCCTCCTGCCCCCCCTACCCCCCACCCCCGGGATTGAATGAGCATTCTTTGTCTTCTTCATGCCTGTATTTGCCTCATTCTCTCCCTCTGTTGAAGTGTCTAGAATTCAGAGTGGCGTTTAGCTGTTTCCCTCACAAGATGGCATATTCTTGAGTGCTGGATTTGCTGGTGATCATCTCCAACTGACTATACAAAACTATACTAAAAACTCATTTGGTGAACAAAGGGAAATGTGTGTGTGAGCTCTGGTAGCTTCCAAGCAATATTATATAAAGCCAGCAAGATACTTAATGTTTTAATCCATTTAAAAAAAATCTACATTTATGCCCAAAACTCTATTATGAACAAATCTCAAAATGTTAAGTAAAGACAGGATCTGACCCTGCAGTCTCATGATTCCCTGACTCACCTTCCCCTAGTCCCAGCCCCCAGCAATTTGCTCAGAGGCAGCAACTTCAAACATACAAGCTGTGTGGTGAGTTAGCCCTGCCACCATGAGAATGGAGAGGAGGGCATGTACTGGACAGTGAAGGAGAGGGAGGTGGTGAATGTGGTGGATTCGTCAATGAGGTGTCAACAGAAAACAACTCTGGCCAGTCTTAGTCAGAAAAGGAACAAATCAGAAAGGTGTTAGATGGCTCCTGGCCTTGTCAGGAGGCTAGAGAACAGAATCAGAACCAAGGGCAGTGGGCACAGCCTGGTCAGGACATAGCTGCTGGCACCTGGTACTGCCCACCACCACCTGGGACCCTCTGATGGTCTGATTGGCCCCTATTTGCTGCATTACCCACCCAGAGTCAAAGTCACAGGCAGAGTGACCCACTGGCCAGGCTTGGGTAGGGCCATGCCGTGGGTGCATGACAGGGATGCGAGGACGATCTTTGGGCTTTTGTGGTAGGAGGTGCGGGATTGTAACCCACTCTATTCCCCACAAATGGGAGTTTGTCCCAGCCAGCAAAGGGGGTGCATGTAAGTCAGCTCAACACATGACATATACTTAACAGGGGTAAGGGTGAATTTCTCTCCTGGGAGACAACTTAGAGCCATTAATTAAAATGGAAAACTCTGGAGAAGGAACAAACCTGTATTTTTTTGGAAAACAGCAAGAGGAAGAATACTAACTTGGTTTCCCTTTCAGACGTGTTCTAGTTCTCTTGGTGCACGTGAGGGTCAGTCGGACACATTCGGACACGGTGGTGATGAACTGCGGAGATGATGTAGCCCCCTTACACTCCACAGTACAGTTCTACCAAACAGCTGCCTTCCTGGGGCAGGGGGATAGAGGGCACGTATCAGAGCCATCCCGTAACCCGCAGCTCCCGTGTCTTCAGATATCACTTTATCCAGCTCACCCAAGCGGCCACAGATGGTGAGATGAGAGAGAGCAGGGTAGGAGTCTAAAGAAGGCTCACCCGCCAGCCCTGCATACAGTCTGAGGTGGAGTGGTCAGAAGGAGAGAACTGGCTCTAACCGGAGCCCTCCGATGGGTGGGCACCATACAGGCTTTATGTCACTCATGCTCTCAAAATCCAGCAGTTTAAACAGTGTTGGTGCCATTTTACAGGTGAGAAAACTGAGGCTCACAGGAGCTGGGCAGCCCGTCCAGGGTGGCCAGGAATTAGGTGTGCCAGGGTGAAATTCAAACCCAGCTTGGCTGATTCCAGAGCCCATGTTCCTGTCTGGGCCGTAACCGAGTGGGACTAACTTCACATCCTTTGCTGGTCCTTACTTATTAAACTTTTGAGGCATTTACCATTTTCCTTCCATAAGAACTAAGGTGATAAAACGAGGCAGGAAGAGATGGTGACGGCTCTCTCTCCTTGGTTGCTAACCAGTCTTTCACCCCACATTCACGTCAGCCCTTGGGCCTCAACCCCAGCAGCCCCCAATCCTCCCTGCAGCTCAAGGCAGGCTTCAGTGCCACTTCCCACTTCCCAAAATGCCAGCTATTCACTCTCTCTCATTTTTTAACCTTTTTATAGTGGAAAATTTCAAACCAGCACAAAACAGAACCCTTGATACCTATTACCCAGCTTCAATAATTTTACTGACTTAAATTTGACTTCAGTCCATGTTCACAATGTTCATTTGCATTCCTTACAATGTATAGGCATTCTTCCCAGGGGATTTTTCCCTGAAAATTCAACCTTAATTTTATTTTTCTTGCCCCCCTCCCCCCACTTCAAGGCAGGTAACTGTAAAAGCAGTAAATCCTCTTTCTGGGTTTGCATCTTAGCACCTTGCCACATTGTTAAGTGGCTTCTGAAATGTCTGTTAAAAAGATGCTCATTCTACCATTACCTTTCACAAGTCTATAACTCTGTTTTTGTCCCAGTTTAATCTCTAGAACCTTCTAACCTCAGATCAGTTTTTCCAGTTTATGATCATTGCTTTGTTGCATTCCAACAGATTCAGGATTTTGTTTTTGTTCTTTCCCTTACATTTTCTTTTCAAATTACTATTATAACTTTTTTTCCACCATAATTATTTGCCATTTAGTAGAGCTTAGTTGTGCATCTACAGCATGTAGGCGGCCAGGTCTACACAGTGTCATTGGGATGAAATCGCCTCTGTGATTTCTAAGCACCGAAGACATAGCTTGCCTGACACAGGTTAGATCTTCATTAAAAGTTCCCTGGGAAATGGTCTTTATTTCTAGTCCTAGGTCTGAAGGCTGCCATCTGCATTCCTGTGGTAAAAGCTTCCAAATGGGATTTTGAAACAAATCATGCCACCTATGAGTTTTTGTTAGTGGCTGCTTTCCCTCATAGACTGTACACTCCACCAGGACAGGGACTGTCTGGTATGGTGTCCCTGCCACCTAGCACCCTCCTGGCACATAACAGATACTCAATGACGTTTATTCAGATTGCTTGGATAATACCTGCTCCCTAGGATTATCTTAAATAGTAAATGAAACGTTTAGAGAATGGTCACCTTGACAAATGGTACCTGTAATTCTTACAGAGCTAACAAAGTACAGCCCGGTTCTGCGAGCCTCATTTTCCTTCTCTGGGAAATGGGGGTAAAATGCCCCCTTGGTAGGATTTCATTCAATAAGAGAATGTACTCTGCTCAGTGCTTGACAGACAGTAGATAGTCAATAAATGGCAGCAACTAGTGCACAAAGCTGCTCTGTGGGTGTGCTTCGCCCACCTGTTAGCACACTTTTTCTGTTACTATATTTATTTGTCTTGTTCTGAGCTTATAGTTTCACTTATTTTGTTTTCTTCTGAGATTCGCTGAAGCCCTGTAATGTGTCAGGCACCTTCTCTTCAGGCCATGGGAAATATTAAAAGCCCTCATCTTTTTTCCAAATGCTTGTATGCTCAAACTTATAAGCAAAATGTTGAGTTTCTGCAAGTGCTAGTACCGTCACTTTGCAATCCTTCCAGGGCGCGCTGTCATTGGGGTGGTGCAGAGTTAACATGAGGGCTGGTTCCTCCAGGGGCAGGTAGGCGACGTAAAGGGTCAGTGGCCTGAGTGCGTGGATATGCTTCAATTCATGACCACGATCCTTAGCATCTGCCAAAATTGATACTAAGGACTCCTTCTTTAATACATCTGATAAAATTCTACCCAATCTCAGTAATTTCTCCTATGACAAAAAAATATTTGACTTGAGGTTTTGGACGGTGCTACTTACACCGGGTGGGCAGAGTGAGGGATGCTGTTGACTGTCCCGCAATGTCCCACAAACAGGAACTATCTGGCCCCAAATGTCAAGAGCACTGAGGTTAAAATCCCCTGATCTAGAACAGTTTTCTCACTTTGTTTGTAATTTTCCTTCCTTCTGTAGTAAAAACTGCTTTGGAAATCTCCCTCAGATTTTACTCAGATTATTGGAAGGGATGCCACAGTTTGGCTCTTTCTTCTCATCTCCACGCACAGTTCCTGCACATGGGCCCCACTCAGCTGGGCCTTCCTCCAGGCTCCCTGACCTTTCATGGGTGAGGTCATTCCACTCAAACCCTGAGGGTGGAGGGGAGACCCACATTCTGTGAACATTTGAATCTGCTTCCCAGCCATATTCCTTGATCTTCAAGATCTCAAGCCTATTAATTAAAAAACAATTACCTTTTATGCACTCTGTGCACAAAAAACAAAATCTCAACACTCAAAAGAAGCTTATTGTAATCTAACTGCTAAATATGCTTCCCTTTGTCCCTAGCAGTTCCTTGGAGCCTTGAGTCAAAGATGCTGTAAATGGGTTTGCTGAAGGGGTGGGTTTGGAAGAAAAGTTGGCAGGAATCTTGGTAGAGGTGAGAGTTTGACAGAAAAATAGAAAGAGCAGAAATAATAGCTGCCATTATTGTCTACTGTGTGCTAGGTATGTTACATACGTCATCTCATTTAATCTTTGTAAAACCTTTTATTTCAATGGGTGAGGAAGCTGAAGTTCAGAGGGGCTAAGTAACTTGTTAAATGGTGTACAGCAAATGCGATTAATTTGGTGGTTTTCATGTTTCATGTTCTCCTCTGTAAGGGGATAAGCTCTGGGAGTGCAGGGGTCCCCTTTGTATTGTTCTCTGCCATAACTCTTTGTCCAGTCTGGTCCACAGAAGGTGCTCAGTCAGCGTTTACTGGATGAATGTATAAGAAACAAAAGAGAGAACGAATGAATGAATGAGTGTGTGAATGGAGGAGCCAAGTTAGCCCTTTTTCCCAGGTTTGCTCAGCCTCCACACCCCATGCTTTCCCCACTGTACCCCAAAGAATAGCTCCTTTTTCACTCTCTAGTATAAGTAGTTGGATGGAACTATAACTTTTTTTGTGTTGTATTACATAGCTTTCATTTTATTTTATGTTTTTCAATTTTATTAGGATATAATTGACATACACTATTGTGTTAGTTTCAGGTATAGGACATGATGATTTGATATTTGTATATATTCTGAAATGATCACCCCAATAAGTTTAGTTAACATCCATCATCTCCCATAGTTACAAAATAGTTTTTGCTTGTGATGAGAACGTTCAAGATCTGCTGTCATGACAACTTGCAAATAGATAATAAAGTAGTATTAACTATAGTCACCGTGCTGTACATGACATCCCCAGAACTAATTTATCTTACAACTACAAATTTGTACCTTTGACCATCTTCACCTAATTCCCCTACCCCATAGCCCCTGCCCCTGGCATCCGCAAATCTGATCCTTGTTTCTGTGAATTTGGTTTTATTAGATTCCACATATAAGTGAAATCAGACAGCGTTTGTCTTTCTCTGTCTTATTTCCCTGAGCATAATGCCTTCAAGGATGGATGGGACTCCAATTTAACACCTGCTGGCAAAAATGAAGAGTGTTTTAATTAGCAGAAGGTTTACTGGGTTTAAAATAAATATATGATGATAGTTTAGGTAGAGCAGATAAAGTATGAAGCAAAAGAGATTTTTTCAGATAATGCATTTCAAAAAAGTTCCAGTGAGGGAAATATGTGAGGCCTAAATAACTGGACAGACAGAGTTTGATAAAATTTCTTTTTCTTCTAAGTATGTCTTGGGTCAAAGTAACTGGAGACTAATCCTATAGTGGGTGCTGAGTAAATATTACTGAATGAATGAATGAACGAATGAGTAACAGATGCCTAATAAGTTCTTTCAGATGATGATAAGGAGGGTAAGTGAAACTTACTGTTCTTTAGAGGAAAGTGGTAACAGTAATTATTCTGGGGGGTGCGGGGGGAACACTGCTTTGCAGACATATAAGTTTTGCTGGTGGATACATTACAAGTTCCTGGGTGACTCTCTTTTGGGACATGATAAAAGCTGACAACTATAGAATCAGAAATTGTGGAATTTTCCTGCCTGCCTTCCCCTGCAATCTTTCCATGTAGATGGAAAGAGCCTCACCTTCCATGAGGAAATGAGATGGAGAATTCTAATGTTTTCTAATTCTATGCCTTTCTGCTACCCTCATTTTTTCCATCTGGTTGCTAAAGACAAATTAGGAAGCCCCATTTGAGTTAATGCATGTTAAAAATGATGTCAGAGGGAAAGGTGCAGATGAAAGCCAGCCCTAGAGACAAGGCATTTATTTGAAACAGCTACTAGAAGACGGAGCCAGTACATAAAATATAAAACTACCTCACACCTGCGCCTATCAAAGTGGGGTGGGGTTTTCCGACTTCCTGGGTTTCACTGTCAGAATCCAAGTTCTGAGGCACTGGCCTTGCTCTGTCCCCTTCTCTCTCTTTCCCCTCTTGAATAGACTGGATTGAAATTTTCTTCCTCTGCCTTTGGTGTATGCAGTGGGCTTGAGGGATGAGTTACAAATCTCACCTAAAGGCTCTTGAAGTAGAAAAAGAATGCTGTGTTGATTTTTGGTTATTAAACATGGGCAATGCTACTTTTGGCATCTAAGCTCAGAGGCAAGGGGAAAAAGCAAGATGAGCAGGAAATCATGAGTAAAACTTACAGGAGAACCCCGGCTTACATAAAGCCATCTTCAAAACTGGTGGAATTTCTGTTTAGAACAATCTCTGTCTCTGTCTCTTTCTCTGTTTCCTTCTCCCTCTCTCCTTGGCTGTCTCTTAACGAATTTCAGTCCTCAGAAGGCAGGGCAGTGGATACTGAGACGGTACAACCCTGTTTTTCTAAAGGATCATATGCTGCCATGTTTGTTGGTCACATAAACACATTATTGTTTTGGAACATAGTTATCCACAGTAGAAATTACTGGGCTAACTAGAATTAATATACTCGCTAGCCATTTTGTTTTAGTGTCAGAGATTCCGAGAAAAATAACCAAAGTCCTTTATAAGGAATCTCCTGTCAAAGACTGAGGATTGTTGAGTGACAATAATCATTCTCAATCAGTACTTCATTTCTAATGCCACATAATCCTGGTAACATATGTTGAAACTGAAGTTTCTTATCCCAGTCCTGTTTTAATTTCTCCTTTATTATGATCCACTGTTTAACCCAGCACTCTCCAGTGGACCTTTCTGAGATGATGGAAATGTCCTGTATCTGTCCTGTCCAAAATGGTAGCCTCTAGCCCTGTGTGGTCACTGAGCACGGCTAGTAGAGCGAGAAGAGCAATGTGCAGCCCAGGGTGGATTGCCTGACTTACCAGGCACCACGCTGGCAGTTAGTGAGAGAACCTGAATGAATCTCCTG